>NC_090923.1:910169929-910472959 GCF_040938575.1 Ambystoma mexicanum | reverse complement strand
ACACCAGAGGCAGGTGCGTCGCTATGTGTAGCTATATACCGGGGCCTTTTGATTGTAGCCCCGGATAGAAGCTCAGGGGCTACAACCAAAACATTAGCATAGCCCCAGATCTTTTCCAGGCCTAGCAACATTTCTGACCAGACGGCCTTACGGCGTGGGCTGTGGTGCATGGCCTGAGGCGGCCGGCTGCCAGGAAAAGCAACGTTTCACCAGGTATCATGCTGCCACACACTGGGCACTCTATCCAGGTGAGGTCCATGAGAGACACGCACGGCAGGGAAGGAGCCCCGTGACTTCATGTTCCGGACCATACCTGCCTGCCTGCCCTGGGACAGCGCTGTGTGGAGGAGGCCGTTCGGAAGCACAGTGTCCTTCTTTAGTGTTCCCAGCATCATGGGCTGCAGCTGAGCCGGCGGCCATATTGGAATGGTTTTGGCTGAAGCATATCCTATAGCCCAACAAACTCAATCTTCCACACTGGGAATTATTTGTACTTCTACGCCAAGCTGACAGAGAGGTTCTAGCAAACTCACCACCAGTATATGCAGGAGAAGAATTCTGCGTGAGTACTAGTGTTATTAGTTATGTGTATATATTGGTAGCAACCTTATTTTATATAAAGAAGCTGTGTTGTCACCTAACATAGTGTGTGGACATTCCTTTGTGGGGTTTGTGGATGCACAGTACTTAAAAACCTGCCTGCATCACCTCCTGAGACTTTATGTCTTGGTTGCTCGTCCATTCTACCATATAGAGAACCTTGGCTGGAATGATCTGTGCCTTTGTCCCAACCATATAGGTGACAGAGAAGTACAGATACCCCAGTCTTTACAGATTATTCCCAGCCCCATCCCTTCTCTTGCCTCTCATTCCTGATTCCCTCCTGCCTCCCACCCCACCCCAGATCCTTAATTGGGCCTGCCAGTCACTCATTGAATTCTACAGGGCAGCTCCCACAGCTAAGGGCCGAAGGCAAAAGGAAGCTCCTGCGGAAGCAGCTCCAGACCGTATTGGCCCATGTTAGCCTGTGGAGCATGGAGCCATCAACCAGCAGCTACTGACAAGGTATGTGAGGTTTCAGGCAGGGGGTGCAGCCATCACTGCTCCCTACTAAACTGACAAACTCAATCTTATGCAATTATATTCTCTATTAGCTGGTTGACTGATGCGTCCAGCCCCCAGTTTGTATAGTAATCTTATCTCACATTTAACCTGATTGTTTTGGTAAACCATACTTTCTAAGTTACTGCATTTACTGTTCAGCCCCCATTTTAGGCCACTCTCCCTCTATCCCGGTGTCCCAGATCTAAGTGTTACTGCATTTAAACGAATTGTGCTAGTTAGCCATATATCACACTTAAGCAAAGTGTGTTCTAGTCCTACTTGAAGTTAGACCAACGGTGTAAGCCAGCCACATCTCACACTTAAACGAATTGTGTTAGTTAGCCATATCTCACAGTTAGGTAAATTATGTTCTTAGCTATATTTGAACTGTGTTAGTTACCCCACTATCCAGGTGTCCCAAATCTAGGTGCTACTGTATTTAACTATCTACTGTTGTATCCTAGTTAGGCCTTCCTCCCACTATCCAGGCGTCCCAAATCTAGATGCTACTGTATTTAACTATCTACTGTTGTATCCCAGTAAGGCCTTTCTCCCACTACCCAGGTGTCCCAAATCTAGGTGCGACTGTATTTTATTGTTTACTGTTGTATCCCAGTTAGGAATCCCTCCTGATATCCAGGTGTCCCAACTCTAGGTGCTACTGTATTTTACTGTCTATTGTTCTATTCCCACTTAGGCATCTCTCCCGCTAGCAGGTGTCCCAAACCTAGGTGCTACTGTATTCTACTATCCACTGTTGTACCCCTTTAGTTCCCCCCGCCCGATCTAGGCATTCCAGACCTGTACTACTGCCCTGACCAGGTGCCCCAAAGCCAGGTAAGTACACATCTAGTGTTGTGCCCCCAGTTCGACGTCCCCCCTATACTCAGACACATAATCAGATGCACCCGTCGCACAGGTTAGACACCATGCCACACAATGGTGAAATTAGAGCTGCATGCTGGCGCACCAGAAGGCCTGTAGAGACCCACCTCACCCTAACCCAGCCACCTCCAGCGCACAGAACATGATCCCAACCCTCCACCTAGTCTTGCAGCCCTGTGTCCACCCTCCAGAACCCCATGGTATACATCACCCTATGCCTCTGTGACAAATCAACTTCTGGAGCACCAGTGGTACAGGGATGAATATCAGTTTCTAAACCATCAATCAGTCCCACACCTCTAGTACACCAAATGGGATCCAAACAGATTGGAAACACAAGTCAATTATAAAACTCCTTGTCCAATTTTGGTTTCTCTGCAAGGTTATGAATTGTTGGTTAGTTGCAACACACAATTATTACCCAATGATAAGAGGGACTTTCCAGTCAAGGTTGTATGCAAATATCTACTTTATTATTATTACAACAGACAGTTCTAGCACACTACAAAATACAACCCACCCTGTAAAGGAACACAGAGGACAGACTGTTTCATGAAGGAAAGGGATGCACTCTGTATTCAGGCAGGAGGGTAGTCGGTAAAGCAATCAGTCTTAACTGTCCAAGGTTATTTGGTTTCAGCACCAAGGGAGCAAGGGGTCGTAAATGTGACTAGGGGCCTTCAGAGAAGGACCAGGGGGATAGAACCACAATGTACCTGGTGCTTGAGATGATCTTGATGCTCAACAGTGTTGAGTCGATTCCAGGACACATTGCAGCTCCTGCGACAGAGTTTGAGATGGCAGACAGCTGTGGGTATCAGGCGACAGGCAGTTCGGCAAGCGAGGCTGGATGGACGACTGCAGGCTGGCCTACAAGACGGCTCAGGGTCAAGAATCATCTCTGTGCTGGTTGGCAGATCTGGGGGGCTGGTCGAGGCATCTCGGACGGCTTTAGTGACTGCAGCATGACAACAGTCAGTGGTGCAGCCGGTCACGGTTCGAGGGCTCAACTGTCTTGAATATGTCCTTCAAAGATGGACACTGATTGATGCTCGTTTTGGCACTCCTCCTACCTTCTTCACAGGGCTCCTGTCGTCCTTTAAGGAAGACGACCCAAAGCTGAGGAGACTGTTTGCAGGCAATTTCCTTGTCCTTTGTTCAAGACTCTCTGGCACTTTCCACCTAGGAAGTTTGCTGGCAGAACCTAGCAGGGTACGCTGTGTGCTGGCTGGGTACCAGTTCTGGAGCTGCTGGATGGGTCCTCTGAGTCCGGTATCTCCCTCTGTTCCCTATTAGATGTTTATGGGAGTGATCTTGATTCCCTCTTGGAAATCCTGGCCTTCCTTCACTGGCTGAATCTGTAAGTCAGACTTTACCTTCAGCCAGGGTCCAAATGAGTCCTTCTTACTCCTTTCAAAGTCATCGGATGATCTGCTAAGTGAGGGGCTCTGCCCTCTTTTAAAGCCAAATGGGCCCCAGTGAATGATGAAGGCTAAGCCTACCTTCATGAACCAATCCTAGGTTCCCACCAACAATCTTCTGTTATGTGTGAGGTCATAACCAGAGTGCTTTGCAACAGGAAAGGTAGGGGGTGACAACATGTACTACTAAGTCCCACCCATCTTCCTGTCTGTTGTGGATCAAAGTGTCTATCTGGTTAATTGAGCTCTATGTGACTCCTGATCAAAGCGCAGGTCTCCCTTGAAGTTTGTGGCGAGAACAGACTTTCTGTCTCCATCAAACCATATACCTCTTTGCTCTGAAAGGGGGTTGCCTACTGTAAACTGTTGTCCAAGACATGACATTCACTGCCCTTAATACAGAGGGGTGGGAGCTAGCTTCAAGCTGACACATTGCATATCAAAGAGGTGTTAATGTTTCTGCCCTTTGTTATGTGAACAGGCACCTTCGGAGGCCTGCTTCAATTAACTCTCATCAGTATGCGCTGCCACCACACAGAACTACAATAGAACAGGGCAGACCCATTGGTGCCTTTGATATTTTACTTAGGCTGGCCATGGCCGAAGGAAGGTGTTGCCTTCCCCCTTCCTGAGATGCTTTGATGTACCTGTGGCTGTCACATACCAGCTAAATGTGACAGGGAGGACTGCAGCTGTCGGCTGCGTCCCCCCAGAGTACACATGACTATGTGTTTGTTGTGCAGTGAGTAGTGGAAAATGAATGTGGATTAGCCCCATTTTATTTCTGAGGTTGATCCCCCATCATTCGTTTTCATTACAAAACTTCAAAAAAGCTCAGGCAAGCACACACTCACCGTGTGGATGGTCACATTCCTTACACCCCCTGCTCGCCTGACCAACGCCACCTCTCTCCGACCTGCTAAACCCTCCATGTAGATCTCCCTCCGCTCAATCAAGAGTGGCAAGATTGAAAAAGGGAACAGAAAACATTGACCCCCGGAACATACCGGACCTCCCAGCAACCCAGGTAAAACAACCTTCCTGTCCCACCACCGTCGCTAACTGCTCACCTGCATCCTCTGCTCGCACCTCTGCCAAACAACACAGCACCCCCTCCCCCAACTCTTGCTTCCCCTCTCTCAGTGCTGCAAGGGCAGCCCTGGCCAAAACCCCAAACTCCACAGCCCCCCACTCTCACCCACACCCCATGGGTTGCCAAAAGCCAAGGAAAGGCCCAGACCAAGGCATCCTCAGGCCCCTCCTAGCATCACCTGTTCTCCAGCCCAGATCCCAAACACAGCCACCAGGCCAAAACCTCACTCCTGGCACCCAACCCAGTCGAAGCCTTTTAACTTCTTCACCCATCCTCCCTGGTCCACCTCCAATCCCCCACGCCTCCTCTGCTCACCCTCAACCGCTCATCCCTTTGCCCCTACTAACTCCAAATGACCCATTTCCCCATAACACCCTCCCCTGGTCACACCCTTTGCCAACCTCCGGCTACCCTGCCCTCCTACACTTCAGCTCCTCCTACCATTCGCAATTCACACCTCCAGCACTTGCAAGCATACCCAACCAACTCTCGTGAACCCTCATCAACACCAGGTCAGCCTCCAAAAATAAAATCCACATCTTTGACCTCATCACAGAAGAAAATCCAGATGTCCTTTTCATCACAGAGACCTGGTTTGCTGATGATTACGAGCCCATTGCGCACAAGGCCTTCCCACACGGGTACAACCTCACTGCTCGGAATGGATCATGAAGGGGTGGAGGAATTGCAATCCTACACAAGCACCAATTCCCACTAATATTAAAGGATACCTCAAACAGCACCACAAACTACGAATCACTTCTGGTAAAACTCCAACTCTCAACCACAACCTCACACAGCTTCCTACTCATCTACAAACCCCCTGGCTACAACAAAATCCTTGCAGACACACTCTGTGAAGCTCTGACATCCAACCTCAACCTCCATCCAACACTTACCATCCTAGGGGATTTCAACATCGGGTTTGACTCTCCCTCAACCTCCTGACACGATCTCTCACAGACAACCTAGAAGCATTTAACCTGACACAACACATCTCCACACCCACCCACATTGGAGGTCACACCCTGGTTGCGATCTTCAGCACCACAAACATATTCACTCTGCCCCCACACCACCTATCATGGCCTGATCACTCAGCAATCTTCTTCTCGGTACCACTGACCACTGCTGCCCAAGGCCATGCACGATCACCGCCAACCCCCACACCACTCACTCCCCTATGGAATAAAGTCATTATCACCCCAGATCTAGCCAACTCCCTCCTCACCTCTCTCCTTACATTCTCCCTCGAGGAAGGACCCCCCTCCACAATCAAAATCCTCAACCTCTGGCTCTTGAACGTCTGCACACCCCTCACCTCAAAAAAACGGACCTCAAAGAGACCAGAGCCCACAACTAGGTGGTTCACTGGCAACCGCAAATCACAAAAAATCTTCAAGCACCGTTTGGAACAGATCAGGAGAACCATCCATACGGGCCAGAACAAAACCGCCCTAGCAAGACTAACCAGAGCATACAGAGTGGAAATCAGAAAAACCAAGAAAGCATTCTATGGGATCACAATCTTAAACTCTTGCAACCTAAGCAAGGAACTGCATAGAATAATTTCCGAATTCAACTCCCCAGCTTGCTCACACCCACCTCCACCCATCTCCCAATCCCTATGTGACACCTTATCAGAACACTTCCACAATGTCGCTATGTCAACAAAAACCCCCTTCAATACAAACCACCTCTTTCTCTCCCATCTTGCACCAGGAGTTCCTTGCACTGCTAACACAAAGCTGAACATCAGACTCCCCTGACGACCTCTGCCCTCCCGCCTCAAAAACATCACAGCCTCAACCTTTGCAGGCATTAACGCCCACTTAATCCTCAACCACTCCCTAACATCGAGAATCTTCCCGGAAGCAATGAAAACCTCCTACATGAAACCTCTCCTCAAAAAACCTACACTCGACCCACTCCTCCCCCAGAACTACCGGCCAATCCCCAACACCCGCTTCATGGCCAAACTCATGGACCGCACAGCATGCAAGCAGCTTGGCCTTTTCACTGAGCCAACAACCTCATGGACCCTGTTCAATCTGGCTTGAAACCGCTTAGAGGAACAGAATCCTCCCTTGTGTCCATATGGGATGACCTAAAAAGAATTGCTTATGCAGAAGGCTGCGCTGTACTCATCCTTCTTGACCTCTCTGCCGCCTTCGATACCATCGATCACACCGATCACACCATCCTCCTAGACAGACTACACTCATTAGGAATCAAAGACACAGCCCTCTCTTGGATCTCCTCTTTCATCTCTAATCGCTCCCAAATCATGCTTCTCCACCCGTTCACCTCCACCTCACGTCCAATAACAAAAGGGGTCCCACAAGGAGAATCCCTATCTCTCCTGCTCTTCAACATCTATCTAAACCCTTTGCCCGCACTCATCCCCTCCCACAATCCTACCTGCTACAACTATGCAGACGACACACAGATCATCCTTAAAATCACAAAATCGCCGGGCTCCAACCATCCAGATCTGTCATCATGCCTCTAGGATATTGACTACTGGATGACGACCAACCACCTCATCCTCAATCCTGGAAATCCTGAAATCCTAGTCTGCGGGAAAACAGTGCTCCTCCGCCAACCTATTCCCTGGCCGCAAACCCTAGGCCCCCCACCGGCTACCACCACCTCAGTGGAAAACCTCTGATGCACACTGGACATGGATTTATCCCTCTCCCAACACTTCAACTCTGTATCCAGAACCTGTTTCTTGCATGTACGCATCCTTAGGCATATCTTCCCTTACCTCACCTATCCTCACTGTTTCTCTGCCATTATCTCCATCATTCTCTCCCGCTTAGATTACGTAAACTACCTTTACCTAGGTGCACCAGCGTTTCAGCAAAGGAAACTGTAAAGAATCCAAAATGCTGCAGCCCGCCTGCTCATTAACCTTCCTCCCAGAGAGCACATCAGACCTACACTAAGAGTCCTGCATTGGCTCCCTATTGGTTGACGCACTACCTTTAAAGTAATGTGCATCACCCACCGGGCCATCCACAAAACCGCCTGGAATTCCTTCAAGACAAGATCACTCGCTACCAGCCCTCAAAGACTCTCAGATCTCGTACAGCATGTCTCCTAGTGGTCCCACATTACAACTCCTCCAGACTGGGCGGATCCTCTTTCTCTGTCCAAGCGCCGACCATCTGGAACTCCCTACCCCTGCTTAACCGCAATATTGACAATCACCTGGCATTCAGAAAGGCCAAAAAAACCTGGCTTTTCCCTCCCTTCTCTTGAACCCTCCCCACTCTACACTCTCGATAGGCGCACAGAAACGCTGATCCAAACACAACAACACTCCTACCCACCAATACCCAGCGGATGCCGGCAGCGTTCACTGAGGCACATTCCATCAAACTTTCGTCCCCCTTAAAAACACAACACTCCTACCCACCAATACCTCACAAATGCCGAAAGCTTTCGCAGAGGCACATCGCAACAAACTATCATCCTCCCCTATCGTCCTCCCTCATCCCCCGCATCCCCTCCGGCCACTCTCCCACTGTTCAGACTTTCATTCCAGGGAGACCACTAATAGAGAGACAAGCCAAGACAAAGAACACTGCAGTCAAACTCCTTCCAAGCAAACGGTACATATACCTTACACCACGTCTGGGGCCACAGGCCACAGCATGACCACCCATCCATGCACCCTAGAGTGCAGCTATGGCTATGCTAATCCGCTCTAGCAGCACACATAGCCGCCCACACTGAAACCCCTGATGTACCTCAACACCTCTGCCATTAATATACTGTGACAACCAACGAAACAAATTTGGTCTAGCTGGGCACAAATCGAATCTTCAGCAATAGCATTCTATCCTAAACCACCAACAGTGCCCTCTGACGTGCCTGATCTCTGGGCTGCTTACTGGAGCCTAGCCAGCACACCTAAGTCTGAGCCTGGCAAAAATGCACACAAGCATCTTTTGATTTAAACTCTTCGAACCTCCTACACATGGACTGGGGTTACCGAGGGTGTTCCAACCATGAAGCGCATTGAGGCCATACAATGGGGAAAGGGCACTATATAAATAATGAATACAATACAATACAATAAAATACAAGACATCCACCTGATTTTGTGCAAACTACAGGCATTATAACTTCAAAGAAGGCCCTGAAATTAGAGGCTAACAAGAAATCACCACGAAGCGCGCCCCACGTCCTGCCACCTCATAATCTGTCAATGGAACTGCTGCAGGGGGAATTAGGCCGAATTATAGCGGAACTGGCATCCACACAAAAACAGTGTCCTCAATAGACAGGCAAACCCAGGATGTCCAGAACAAAATTAAATCTATCAGGAAGGACATGGGGCCCTTCATGGGGCGCATGGAGCATGCAGAGGAGAGAATATCCTCATTGGGGGATAGATTGGAAGGATTCAAACACATCCATGGCTGGGTTGGCGAACTGGAATAAGCTATCTCGCAACTGAAAGACAGGAACGGAAGGAACAACATCAGGGTCTTCGGGATCCCTGAGAAAAAGCAAAAGGTGCACTCTGTCCAGTGGATGGAGAAGTGGATCCCCCATGCATTCCAGCTCAACTTTGTACTTTGCCTCAAAATTCAAAGGGCACACAGAGTGGGCACTGAAATTAACAATCGGGGCAAGAAGCCAAGACCCTTAATAGCATGCCTGCTTCATCATAACCAAGTGGTCCAGATTCTAGAGGTGGTGGGGAAAAAGCCTGAAAAGCTGATCTACGAGGGCCACCAAGTGCACATGACGAGCACACAGTGGCCATAAGGAAGCAGTACCTCACAATCCAGCCTAAGCTATACCAAAGAGGACTGCTGTATGGCCTCTTTGTCACTGGTAAAATGGTGATTACTACCGAATTAGAAGCCTCAGTGTGCTTTGACGATCTGCAAGACCTCTGGCGCTATCTTGTGGAAACCTCTGACCTTCCCATGGACACTGCTCCTCCTCTCCACATTGAGCACGGTGCAGGATCTGCATCGACATCTACAGTGCTACGCCTATTGGGACATCACCGGGAGGTGGAGGCTAGATTATCCAACGGCAGCTACCAGAAAGGCCTCACAGGCCTGGGACTGGGTCACTCGATATTGCAACCACGTCGCAAGCCGATCGAGAAGCTCAGGACAAGTCAAGATCTCCTCTGAAGTCTACCAAGAATCTGTAGCCAAAGCCAAACTCGGGCTAAGAGGGGTCACTAGGAAGCTGGTTGCTAAATGAAGCAGAGACACTGCTAACTGCAGGATAACCTTCTCTAACTTTGTATTGTAACTCTTGTTAAGTTGATATGGGGCCACTGTGACTCTTGTGGTTTAACCCCTTTTCCCAGGGAACCTCTGTGTAGCTGGAGAGGGGACTGCTCACATGGATATGTGGTTGCTTTTGGTCTGAAGCCACGATCTGCCTCATGCTACGAAGAGGCGCCAGGTTGGGCAGTTGAAAGTGGTAGAAGCAATCACAATTACATCTTATTGATTCCCTTATTTGGTTTTTCCATGTTTACCCCCTTCTGTGTCTTCATATGTCCTTCCCTCCTCTCATAGTGAAACACATGTGGTGTGGAAATGTCTTGGGGGTCTGTTCGGAGGAGTGGGTATCCTCTCACCTCAGGTGGGTGACCTGGCTGCATGGCAGGGTCAAGGTAATAGTGGGATTATGCAAATATTGCTCAGCATTGATAATGCTGCATTCTGATCAATGTTGTCTCATGGAATGTAAAAAGCCTTCGGGCCCCCATTAAAAGGCAGTCAGTGCTTACTCACCTGAGGTAAGCCCATGTGGCCATTATGCAAGGGACACACCTCCTGACAAAAGAAGCAGCACAGCTGATGAAGCAATGGATCAGACTGGGGTGTGTGTCGGCGGGCCGTGGGCCCGAAAAGGGCGAATCACCATTCTTTTCCACAAGAAGCTCTCTGTATGAATTGGGAATGTCAGAGAAGATGACAATGGTAGATAGGTAATGGTGGATTGCTCATTGAATAAATCCCCAGTAATTATACTGAACATCTATGCCCCCAACCAAGCAGATACCGAATTCTAGCATAACGTCAACGTGATGGTCCAAAGGCTGAACTCCCCGAATGTGATCATAGGGGGCTATTGCAATCTCCCGCTTGATCCCATTATGGATAGGAAATAACAATGTGGCTACAAACCTTCCAAAATGCACAAGGAATTTCAAGAGTTTGTCCACTGCAATAACTTAGAGGATGTGTGGAGACTCTCCAACCCCTCAGTGCTGTAGTATACATTTTACTCTCCTATGCACTTGTCACATTCAAGGATTGGCAAAGTATTTATGAGTAGAGGACTAATGGAGAAAGTGTTCAGGGCTGACATATCAATAGTAACATCGTCCCACGCCCCAATACGGCCTTATATTGGGGCTGTGGCTAATCTAGAAAGAGTAAGTGGTGGCTAATACAGACTTACTAGGCTCTCCAGAATTTAGATATTCTGTATGTCAATTCACAAGGGAGTTTTTCCAGCTTAATGTTGAATGGGGGGTTGAGACATAATGTAGTCTGGGATGCATATTAAGCCACACTTCGGGCCACATAATAGGCTACATTGCAGAGAGAAACAAGGGGGCAAAATTAATCGCTCAGGGAAAACTCGGGCAGATACAAGCTTTAGAACTTCAATCTTCGAAGGCACTGATTAAAGTGAAATGTGACCATAATAAAGTGTGACAGGGTGGCCCGTCACCAATAAGCACACGGACTCCAAGGGTGTTTATTTACAATAATGTGTCAGAATAGCTGTGGCTTGTTTCCTTCTGGGGTGTAAGTGACTGGGGAATTGTTGGCTCTAGGGCTGTCCCTTTCCTCTCTCGACTTCCTCGGGCTTGGGACCCACCTCCCAGACATCCCTACCGGGCTGTTAGTAACTATGGATTGGTAATCCCTATCTATCTCTCTTCTCACTATGACTAATGGTGATCACCCTATGTCGGTGGATATCTGACTCCCTAGGAAATGTCTAACTCTTCCTCTCCTATTGTTGGTTAGTTGCTGGGAAAATAGGGACTAGTGCCTTCTTTCACCCAGCATCACGTAGCCTTCTTTCACAACCTCTCACTCCTGAACCATCGCTATATTAATCCTTTCCACTATTCACTCCCACCACGTCACTGCCCCTCCTATCTCTCACTCTGTCTTTTCTCCTCCACCCTTTGATCTTACTTATTTTCCCACTCCTATTCTTACTTTCACTTCTGTCCCCAACTAGCCTCCTTCCTTCGTTATTCGCTCCTTCCACTCACTCTACCTCTCAGCCTCCTACTGTTCCTATAATACTAACTCCTCTTTTACCCTATACCAATATCCACTCCTATTCTCCCACTCACTATTGTTCCTCCTGCTGCTACCATGACTACTGTTCCCACTCCGCTTCTACCACTACCTCTCTCTACTACCTTTTAAATTACTCAGGGATCTGGTGCCCTGCCCACCTCTCTCAATATTATAGACACCCAGGGATATGGTGCATAGATCACCCTCTACCAGCCCCTGTTCAACCCTCAGGGACCTCCAGGGATATGGTACCCTGCTCACCGTTCTACTGCTAACTCCCACTCTAACACCAATGTCCTTCGCTTGCTACTACCACCACCTACTACTTCTACTCCCAACCACTACTGCCTCTGTCACTACTACTGCCCCACTCCACTATTCATACTCTACCTCTAATATTCACACTCTACTCTGTCTCACAAAAACACTCTGCAGACCCCCTCCTTAACAATAGCCTCTGCACTCCAAGCACTCTCACTTCCTCTGGTCTCTTGGATGTCCTACACCGCCACCTGTCCTCACCCAACTATCCTACACACACTGCCTTAAATACCCTACTCCCTGCCAGGATTGACCACTTACCTTAACTAATAGCTTACCTGGCTCCAGGGGGTGTGACATGGGAAAGACATAGGAGGGCTTAAAAGGGCTGATAAGCCCTGCCTTCTTCCAACATAGACCCTGCTGGGGTCCCAGGATGCTGGATTCCTTAAGAGCTGCAAGCCTTTTAAAATAATGTTATTGTAATCCCTTGTGGCATAGTGGATAAAGCCTCCATGGGGCCTTCATGTTATTAATTAAAATATCCCTAGTGGGTTAGTGGATATCTGCGGCCTCCCCCGGGGTCTTTTATTATTTCTTTAATATTCCTTGGTGGGTTAGTGGCGCCGATGCTGTGCTGGCTCCAGATGATAGCTGTCAGCTGGAGCTTAGCTCCTTTGCTGACTGGTGTTGTGCTGCCTGTCGGCACCCCATGAAACAGATGACCCTCTGCTTCTTGTCGGTGTTCTGTTGTGCAGCGGCCCCCCAGATTCTTCTGTCTGTTGTGGCCTGGAGGCCACCGTCCCTGCAGTTAAGGAGGGATTTGAGGGGACCTGCCTGCATCCAAGCACAGATACCCCCCACCTTGTTGACATGGCCGCAGAGCTGGCCCTGTCCCAAAAGCTAGACCTGATAGGGCTTCTGGGATGATCCTGAAGTACAATTTCGAATTTTTCAGAGACGCCAACAAGGCAGGATTCTTGCTGGCAAATCATCTCAAGGCCCGCAGCCAGAACAATAAGGATCTCTGCCTTGGTAACGGAGGGAAGTACAATCTGTAGGGACAAGGAAACTGCGAGGGAGTTTGAAAAGTTCTATGAAGAGGCTTACATGTCATTAAAACACAACATCTACATAGCTGAAATCACAGAGGCCATCTTTAAGTTACGTGCTATGGTGTATAGGATGCTCCTAGTGGAATGTTCTATAAAGCCATGATCCATGTAATTCTCAAGCACGGAAATAAGTTTGGATGGGAAGAAGTATAGACCTATTTCACTGATCAACACAGAGGAAAACATGTATGCCAAAATGCTTGCCCTGAGGCTGGATCCAGTATTTCCCAGGTTAGTGTACAATGATCAAACGGGAGTAGTCAAGGGCAGACTATCCTCAGCTAATACCCGACTCCTCTGCAATGTAGTGAAATTGTGGGAAAACGCAGTTAAACCCTGGCCGGAGAAGGCATTTGATAGGGTTAGCTGGGAGTTACTAAAGTGGGCTTTGCATTGGCATGGTTTCGGGCCCACAATAATAACATTCATAATGATGTTTTATAAGCACCCCAAAGCCATGGTGTATGAAAAGATTGTCTTCTCCCAATACTTCCCCTTGTTTAGAGGCACTAAGCAGGGATGTCCCTTATCCCCACTACTTTTCGTTCTCTCCTTAGAAGCCTTACTCCAATGGATTTGCATGAACGACTTAATTAAGGGGTGGGTGCCTTGCGGTTTACAGTCAAAGTTTCAGTGTATGCTGATGATATACTGGCTTATTTAGAGGATCCGGAAATGTCTCTTCCCCCTTCTTGCAAGAGATTGAGCGGTACACTGGGGTATCCGGGTATAAACTCAATTTAGGCAAAACAGAAGTAATGCCCCTAAACAATGTATGTTTTAGTTCACATATCAAGGGTCAGTGTCTCAAGTGGCAACAGGGTAGTATGAAATACCCGGGTATCAATTTCTTCAAACACAATGTTGACACCCTAAATTTGAACTGCAATAGAATTAAGTCCAAGATTGAGAGGTTATTGAACACTTGGTCCTTGCTACTCCTCACATGGTCGGGGGCGACTAGGCATGATTCAAATGTGTATCCTCCCAGTAATTGTGTACAGCCTGGCAATGCTACCCCTCCATCGGCCCTCATCCTTATTTGAGGAAATACATAGGGAACTAACCAAATTCTTTTGAAAGGGAGGGGGCCCAGGATATCCTGCAGTAGGCTTCAACTGCTTCCATCACATGGTGGAATGAAATTCCCAAATTAAAAGAAATATCTGATACCATTTAGAATTAGCCACACAATTAAATCGTTTTCAGAGGCAGAGATGTATCAGCAGCCGGCATGGGTTGACCAGGAAGCATTGTTAGTGCACCCCTACCAAATGTTTGATATCCCCCGCATATCGGCCAAACCTTCCCTACAAGGGGTCAACCCGATAAGTTTTTCGTGTGATGCATTGCAAACTTGGGGTGCAAGCACTAGAGGGGTACTGCACCCTCGTGGGAGGATGACCACTCTTCAATTTAAAATTGAGAACAGTCGACACATTCTTAAATTAGCCTACTTGGGAGAAACAATGTATTTTATACCTACACCAGTTGCAGTCGTCCTCTGGAAATCTCCCCTTTTCAGTATTACAGAAGACTTTTAGCCTAACTGTCGGCAAATTCTTGAGGTATATTCAAATGGCTTAATACGAAAACTGGGAGCATTGATGGGGTAGTGGGTTGGAGGAAAGCCCCTAATATGGCATCTGATATTTACGCCACCCTTAATAATGTCAATAAGACAAATACCAACAAGAAAATTGGCATAGAACGACACTTTTGTGGTTTCAATGACAGAAAATAAATGGTTGAACATTTGGTAAAAAATCAGACATACCTCACCAGACCTCATTAGAGGCTCACAAAACACCACACCTCACTAGTGGCTCACAAAACAGATGCCTTATATGGTATATAATTTAGCTTTGTTCACACCATCCCGCCTAACAAAACTGGGTAAGGGTAGCGATAGTTTGCTCTGCTGGTCATGCAAGGAACATAATGGCACCTCGGCCCATATGCTATTTTGGTGTAAATTCTCAAAGCCCTTCTAAGCGGCTGTTTGGCCGCAGATACTATGAATTTGTGGCCCTGCTATTCCATTCTCCCCAGCAGCAGTGCTTTTATGCAGTGTGCACTCCTTGCACAGTGGAAGGGAAGCTATTGGATGCTCTTATAGCCATAGCATTTGAAGTCATAACGTTGAACTGGAAGGAACTTTCCAGTCTGTCTGCTCTGCACTGGTGCAACCTGGTGGCATATACTCACCGATTGAAACTTGGTTGAGCGGGAAATCTCCAGGTTCTAGTATAGGGGCTGTGTAACTATAAGCACTCTGTAAATAAATGAAAATTAGTTCTTTTTATCTAGTTAGTGTTATGCACACGGTTACAGTGTGCTTGCCTTGCAGAATAAAAAGCAACCGTTTGCATTACACGTATGCATGTTTTCTTAGAGCAAGCCCATGGGGTGGAAATAGCCCAGGTAGCGCTCCATTAGCAGTAAACTGAGACCCCGACTCCTTGTTTGCTTTTAGCCTGGTGATTTAATGCCTGTCATAAAGCAATGTAACACCAAGGGTATAAAAGCTGTTTTCAGAACAACTGGAGAGGCACAGGCGGAGCCAGTTCCTTCGTCTGAGTCCCACTTAAGCGTATTAATAATAAAATATCCTGTAAACCCTTTGAAATCTTCTGTGCTGGTGTCTCATTCTGCTGTTTATAGGTACAGGTATTGTGAGAAGTATTGCCCACAAATTGGCTACTCCAGATGGGACTTTGTCATGGTTAAGATCCAGTTGGACTGTTCTGCCATGGTCGGAGAGTAGGTGCCAGACTGGAGGAGGTCGTAGAGCGCGATGCTTGAGGTGCACAGAGGTTTCCTGCAGCCACAACTTTGGTCCACCAGCCGCTCTCTTCGACACATTGGTCTCCACGACTGAGGTTCCCCTGCCTGTGTCTGGAAAGGAGGCTTATACTCCTGGTGCAGCACTGGCACAGAAGACTGCTAAAAAAGGGTTTTGAGACTGTTTCATGCACAGAATGTGATGATTTATTACAGAATGATGTTGTGCGGTCAGATATTATGAATTTGTAGTGTTGTATATTCTATGGGAGCATTGTGTTAAATGAGCCAAAGAGAAATGCATCTCGTGTAGACAAGTTGAAACCATGGGATGGATGAATCATGAAAGGAGCGTGTCATTTATTTTGATTGTGGGAGCACTGCGTTAATTGGGCCATTATCAATGCAACCTTGTGATCACAAGAAGCAGTTACTGTGACAGAAATGGGAAATTCATGCACTAAAGGATGTTGTGGGTTGCAATGTTGTAAGAGTCGTTCAGAATTAGAAAAACATGTGTCTACTCCCCTGGAAGGTACGCCAGGATGGGAGTTGATGATCAAGAAAGGCTTCGGCATAGTGTTGTTTTTGCGCAAATGGAACTAACACACTGCCAACAACCATGATTTACAGTTCCCAGTGCATGGGTCTTTTGACCTAGAAAAAATGGGATATTTAAGAGAAGTGTTAGCCACAAAAGGGTGACAAGGCCATTAGAACCCTGCAATGGGAAACATATAAACAATGGGAAGATTATGCCAAATTGTTTAAGGGGTGTTGCAGCTGCAGCCATTTCTATGAAGCAAGCCGATGCCATAATATTGGTGCACCAAGTGACATTGTCTGTGCCACATGCGATTGATATTTTATTGAACAATACTAAAACACAGTACCTGACAAATTCCATGTTAACTAGATATGAGCTGACATTATTGGCTCCAAACATTGCCATACAACTTGCAGGAAGATGCATAATCATTGGTGCACTACCCCCCACCACTTTGCAACACTGGTGTGACAGACTATAGTATATTACATTGTTCCCCAACGATGTTTGTGAGTTGGTCGTCATTATTCTTACTCTTATTCATATTGTCACATGTAAGGCCAGAGTGTGAAGGGGTAAGGAATACCCGGTTTGAACAGATGTAATATTCTGTTGCCATCTTGAACTACAGTTGTATTGTTCAGATGTATTGTTTCAATGAATTATTGTATTATATGGAAACCAATAACATAGTTAAACAAAAACAAACAACAACAAAAAAGATTGTGGACGGCCAGTGGTCAGGCATTTTAGAGAGGAGGCTGCAACTGAGAACCTGTGAGGGTCCACTCTTGTCTTACATCTGGACTTAGTAACATTCAACAGTCATTTTGGGAACAAATAACCGGTTTGTAAAGCTCCATTTTATTTTTTAAATATTGGGGAGCAGGACCACAAATTAATTTTAAAACAACTCTGAAGTGTACTGGCATCCTGTGAAGGGATGGTGCGGAGACTGAAATAGAATGCGATTTATTCAACCTGACAGTTAGTCAGCAGTGGCATTTTGGACCAGTTGACAGTCATGGATCTTGACATAAAAAACCTCTATGTAGGTGAGCTTAGAATGAGTAAACGCACCAACCACCACAGCATTCTCCTCCCTAGGGGGGAAAAGGAATAATTCAACAGAGTTGTTCAGTCTTTAATAAGTGGTTCGGACCACCTCCCGCACCTGCGGATTAACACTTAAATCTGACTGCCCCAAAAACCCCAGATTCTTTCCTTGTCAACATTGTTTGAAGTCCAAAAAGCTTAGTGGGGCGTGGGAGGGGTCATTAGGCATGTGTGCCTTCCCTAAATGCATAACCTGTGACTTGGATGTGTTCAGCTGCAGTCGATTCTGAAGCATTCAGATGCTAACATCCTTCATGCAAGTCAATAGACCATAATGATTATCTTTAAGCCCAGAGACCTTAAAGTACACCTGGTTGTCATCAGCGTGAGATTGATGTGAAAGTTTGGATCCTTCAAAAATGGATAACAGAGGATGTGTGCTAAACATAAGGGGTAATAATGGTGACCCATAGAGAACACTGCAGTTAATGCAGGCAGAGGCTGACAAAGAATGACTCCATCTCACCCATTGGTGTCTTCCAACCAGGAAATTCTAAAGCCAGTTAATGTCCTTCTGTCGCCTGTTGGCCCGTACAACATATACTGGTTTGAAAGGGTGTCTGTGGTTGAACATGTAGACAGACTAATTGTGTTTAGTCAGTTCTTTCTAACACCCCTACAATACTGTCATCTATTGATTTAACAGTTTTTGAAAAAGGTTTTCTCTTGTATACAACATTGTAATGTTGGCGCATGATATATGGAATGTAGTGACTTTGTTCACGTGTTTACTAACCCCTAGGCACTGGACTATGAGAGAGAGGCCAGATCGTTTTTATAAGTTTTAACGTGTTCAATTTTTCGAATAAAAATGGTCTACTATGCAAATATTAAAGTGCTGAAAAGATCATTCATTTGTTGGTCAGATGTTTGTCCTGTATGGATTCACATTGCTCACCTGTTGTATAATCTCCATCATACACGGATGTTATGTGGGGTTTCCTACTTTATCGCGTATGTACAAGTACCCGAATTTTAGTAGGAGCCTCAAGGGTGGGGTTTGGCTCATTGTATATATTTAACCTGTTGGGTTCCTCCAGCCAGGAAAGACTGACACCAGCTAATGTCCTTCTGTCTGATGCTTTTGATTTGATGATTAACCGTGCGGAATTCTGCCAAGAGGTGCAGCAATACCAAGAGAGAAAGGCATCCCGTGTCAATGCATGCCAGGGAGGTCATACCACACTACAACAAAAGCTTATTAGGTGCCATGTCTAGGGTGGAATGTGTATTGCAGGCAACCCAGTAAGTTAAGGCACCATAAAAGAGAGAAGGATATTCATTTTGATGGGTATTTGGCGTTTCAAATCTAATTTTTCTGAAAACTGTGCAATGAGGATAATAGAAGTGGCCTTTCCATGGCTCATTTCCCCAAAAGAACATGAATGGACTAGTGTTTGATGGAGGGTCTTTGGAGTACAAGGTGTCATTTGACCAAGTAGTCTATTAGGATCTTCTGTGGCAAGTCGCCAATTGATTCCTTTCAGCCTTGTAGCTTCAGGAATCCTATTATGAACTCCAAATTGCTACCTTTCAAAGAAATGCATGGCTCTTGCAATGTAAAATTATTAGGTGGGATATATCATATGACTTACTTGAGCTTAAATCGTTTTCAGAATGGAAATATCTGAAAATGTCCAGTAAATGGCAGTGCTGACCTTGCTTTCAATTTTCACTTGAATACAGTAATCCATGTCAGTGCTTCTATCTAGTGGACATTTTCAGACATTTTCTGGATAAAGCCCTGAATGGGAAAAACATTTTTGGAGTGCTGAAATCCAAAAAGCCTAAACATAATTGAACTCTGTATTTTGCCCATACAGGGCAACTTGTCGGAGCACCAGTGGATGGGTCTTCAGCTCCTTTTGAGAGCTTCAACGTGCACATGCACTTCCCAGGAGTGGAAAGGCATTTGGACTGCTTAGAGACAGAACACCGATCTGGAGACAAGAAGGGAGATTTAAGAGCAGACAGGAAGCAGGACGTTGTTGGTGTACCGGGTTCGGCCAGCAGTGGAGGAGGAGAATGATGGCCAAGAGACCAGCAGGAGGGAGGAAGGAGCTGCAGATCATGGAAGAAATATTTGGAAAGTTGAGGGATTGCTTCAGGAGTGTTTGTGGTTCTGCAGTGCGAGTGTGTGTGAGACAAGTGTGTAGTCAGGATAGAGTAGGGTGTGACTCTAGAAGGCTGCTGCTGGTTGAAAGGAGGGGAGTAGTAGTGGTTGAAGGAGAATAGTAGCGATTGGAGGGTAGTGGTTGAAGGAGAATAGTAGCGATAGGAGGGGAGTAGTAGTGTTTTGGAAAAGTAACAGTAATTAGAGGACAGTAGTAGTAGTGGTGAGTGGAGTAGTAATGTGGGAGGCCTGGCAGCGGAAAGGGGAACGAGAAGGTGTACTGAGGAAGGTAACATGAAAGGGTGGAGGCAGGAGACAGGAGAAGTGAGACATCTGAGGGAAAGAAGACCATTTGGAGGAGCAAATGGAGAAGGGACAGGTGGATTATAAGGGAAAGGCGAGATCGGGTGTGATTGGTACAGGTGAGTCCTATAGAGCAACTGCAAACACTGTTCCCATTAGAAAAATGAAGCAGCCGTAAGAGTTCTGAAATTTAGGAAGTTCATGAGGAGGACAGGGAGTCTGCAGTTAGGTAATCTCTTGCTAGTTTATTAACAAGAATTAAGGCATAAGGGGTTACCTTTCATGAACACTAACCAAGGGTTATGGATGCCTTGGCTAGGGTGGGAACCCCTAGGGAGACGAGAGAGGGACGGCCCTAGGTCCCACTAACAAAACCATGAAAGCCCTTTAACGTTCCTTGAGACTCGAAGTATTATCAGTGCCATCTGTAATATTAGACTGTTATTCTTGCAGACCCTTCTGCAGAGTTTACTTTTAGTATTAAGTGTATTGTTTTTTGGAAGCTCCCACTGCTGCTCCACAACTCCGGAGCGTACAGCCTGCCTTCAGTCCATGCCACTAAAATGCTGGGCAAGGAGGTTTACTATCTACTAATATCTATTTTACGTCTATGGCAGAAACACCTACAAGCCAAATTGTGGTATAATGTGGGCATAGCACATAATAGCCTTTGCTCCCCCTTGAACTTTCTGGACAGAAAAATATTTCATCACAATAAGTATAATGTTGGGCACCTTGTAATGGCTTTGACTTTTTGATTACTAGAGCTATTAGGAGGAAGCAGTTGCTGGCATATAGAAGAACTGCCCTGGCCATGTATGCCCTTATTTTACTGGTTGTTAAATCTTTGCATACTCTGAGACTAATTTACAAAACATGGGCAGACAGAGACTTAGCTCCATCACTGCACAAACCTATCCACAGAATAAAATCAATGCCAATCTGGTGGCGCAAATGAAATACAGCTGCACCAGCCATGCTGTCAAGAATGGCACTCTGTCAAGAGTGGCGGCACAGGGTACCCAGGTAGGTTTTGGGTGGCTGTGCTGAAGTAAGGTAGCAGATAAGCACACACAGCAGGAAATTCAACAAGAAAGAAGAGTAGGAAACTGTAGCTGTGAGCCAAAAGGGGCAAAAGATACAAAGGTACAAACAAACTGGATTCCCTCTTGGGGTGTATGCTGAAATGGGAAAGAGTGTTCCACGAACCTTAGGAAACTCCAGCCTTCTGCACAGATTGCTATAACAGAGGCCCACGCTATATGTTCATGGCTGGGAACAACAGCAGTGGGTGTCTGTAACACTGAAAACGGGACAAGGGAAGGGGCAGAGGTTGCCTGTCGGAAACCAACAGGCAAGCTCTGTACAAAGGGATTACATAAGACACATGAGAAGACAAGAACAGATATATCCAGTGAAAAGGAAGTCAATGAGCAATCTAGCAGAAGGAAATGAAGGAAAGGCAGTTAGACTGAAGTAGATAACCTAAGGTGGAGTACAGAGGACTCAAGGAAGAGAACAAGGGAGCAGCATTCAGGAAAACAGAAGGGCTGCAAAGTAAGAAGCAGTTCTGCAGTCAAGAGTGCCACTAGGTGGAGGCAAACTGCAGTGGACTGCGGAGGACTGTAGTAGGCTGCAAGGCAGGGAGTCCAGAAGAACAGGACAGAAAGAGATTAGTAGTAGGCGACAGACAGAGAGCCCAAAAGAATAGGGCCGCGAGGTAGGGAGCCCAGAGGAGCAGGGCCATAGGTAGCTAAGTGTAAAACAGGCTGTAAGGCAGAGGAGTGTAGCAAGCCACAAGGCAGGGAGCCCAGAGGACAAGGCCTGTAGGCAGCGGAGGGAGACAGGCTGCAAGGAAGGAGCCCAGAGGACACGGGCTGTAGGCAGCGGATGGAGCAGGCTGCAAGAAAGGAGCCCAGAGGACAAGGGCTGTAGGCAGCGAAGAGGTGCAGGCTGCAAGGTAGGGAGCCCAGAGGACAAGGGCTTGGAGACAGCAGAGGGTTGCAAGCTGCAAGGTAGGGAGCCCAGAGGACAAGGGCTGTAGGCAGCCGGAGTAAGGCAGGCTGTAGGCAGGGAGCCCAGAGGACAAGGACTGTAGGCAGCCGGAGTGAGGCAGGCTGCAGGGCAGGGAGCCCAGAAGACAAGGACTGTAGGCAGCCGGAGTGAGGCAGGATGCAGGGCAGGGAGCCCAGAGGACAAGGACCGTAGGCAGCCGGAGTGAGGCAGGCTGCAGAGCAGGGAGCCCAGAGGGCAAGGACCGTAGGCAGCCGGAGTGAGGCAGGCTACAGGGCAGGGAGCCCAGAGGACAAGGACCATAGGCAGCTGGAGTGAGGCAGGCTGCAGGGCAGGGAGCCCAGAGGACAGGGGCTGTAGGTAGAAGGCAGCAGAGCGAGATCGGCTGCAACACAGGGAGCCCGGAAAGGGCACTGGATCAAAACTGGATCAAAACAGGATAATGCAGCAACAGGAACAGCATGCAAAGTAGCGGGTCAAGGCAAACAGGAGCGGGAGATCTCAAGATGCAAGACACTGTGCTCCTGCAGGCAGCTGCTTATATACAGCCCTGCCCTGTTCTGAGGCAGGCTAATAGACAGCACCTAGAGCAGCACACCTGAAGACAGTCTGCCTCCTCCCTCTCTGGTCCTGAGCAGATGGAAGCAGCACTGGCCGCTAGGGCTTCTGGGGATTGTGGTCCCAATAACGATGAATGAGAATAGCCAGGAATTGAGGACTGCAGCCAGGTGCTTTATGGTAAATGTAGTTAATTGAATAAAATAAGAAAGAACCAAAGTTGAGCAAATGGAAATAAAAGACCAAGGCGTGAAAAGGAGTTGTTCAAGGAGTATTAGGAGGATAAATGAGTACCAAGTAGTCCATGATGGTTGCCAATGCGTGCGCCAGCGGCGCGGGCATGACACATGCCCACAACAAGAGTCCAGCTAAGATCCGAATTGTGCCTTGTGACACATTGTGCTGCACCAGGAAGCACTTACCAGTTGATTGCGTTGAGCAATCATGCAGAACGAACGGTCGGATTGCTTACCGGTAATCTTCATTACTTCTGCTCATACTCTTCCTCGTCACAGTACTTACACTATGAAAGAGCTCTGTGACAATCATGCAACGGTAATCCCTATTACTCTTACACTCTTCTTCATCACACTACTTACACTATGATGGTGCTTTATCAGCCATGCACCTGCAATCCACATTACCCCTAAACCTATTCTTCCTCTTCACACTATGTACACAATGAAGGCTCTCTGTGACAATCATGCACCAATAATCCACATTACTCCTATCATTACCTCCTTGTCCCTCTTCCTCTTCCCAACCCTTATCATGTGAGGCTTCTGCATCGCGTGACAGGGACGCCCAGTATCTCAAATCCAGTTCCCCTGATTGGGGTCCCCAGATTGCACACAAATAACTATTTACATTGTGATGTAAAATCAAACATTGAATGTTAAAACATACAGATACTGAATGGTGCTCTATAAAATATATGCCAAAGTACAGAGACAATACCCAATGAAATAGCAAATTATGACAGAATACTCAGGGTTCATCTTTGATTGTCCCCCTGCTGAGGGGGCAGGGGATAAGCACCTCACCCAACCACATCACCGCCTGCTTTTTTCTTGGCTCCATGGAGACAGGCCGATTTTCAGGTTTGAGTATTTTTCACTTTCTAGTGCCCATGACAGGAAAGGCTAGTCATTTATGGTAAGGAGCTTGGGGGTAATAGGCTTGGGCTAGCCTGCTGTACTTCTCCAGCAACTGGGTGTACTGTGCAAGGGTCTGGAGTATGTGCATGCATGTGACGTGACCTCATACAGGAGGAGATCCTGTTCTCATTTCAGGTCCAGGGAGGGTAGAGGGGCGGCTGGAAGTACTATAATTCGAGAGCCTCTTCCTACAGGAGCACCAGGAGGCCTCTGGAGCCACAAACATCTTGACTCACTTTCTCAGAGCCATCATTGTCCCTATGCGATGAATCTGGCAATGTCATCAATGTTTCGGTGGAAAAATAGCTAAGGTGAGGCAGATGGAATGGACCATGGATGGAGAAACGGCCCATCTGGGAGAGGAATGGGTTGGCGAAGTAAAATACCATATCCCCCTTTCCCTTTTAGGGATGTTCCTTCCATTCCTCATGCCCTAGTGGTATATTGTATTCATCCCCTTCAACAACTTGACAATTTTACTGACAGTATTCCTCAATATCATAGATCAAATAAAGGAACAAAAACTGAGATGAGGAAGAGGCAAGGAGCAATGAGGATTACTCCTAATACGAAACAACGCCAGCAATCAAGAATCTGGAAGAATGCAATTGGTCCAGCAGGGTTTAAAGCCATGCTGGGAAAAGAAACATGGAGTTTGTTCTCTTATCCAGCTGGGGTGAGAACAGCCGTGGCGAGAGACCGGGAGTATGGCGTTTGTCGGTGCAGTAGATTCACTGCTTCCAATGCTGGTCGGAGCAGCCAGAGGAGGCAGACGGTCTTGCTGGGTCATGAATGCCTCGGAACGTTGTCCAGTGAAGCCCATGGGTCAAAGCACTGCCACAGAGATGCAGAGAAGAGAGGAAACTGCCAAGGGGAGCCAGAGGTGTGGTGGAAACTGACAGGTGAATGAAACGCTCGGTAGACCCGATAGCAAGCCACAGACTGACACAGGAGACACAAGGAACCCTGAAGCCACTGCTGAGAACCGGTGAGCCTGTGCAGAGGGCCTGGCCAACAGGGCAATTTAGAAGGCGTACCAAAGGAAACACACTGTGAGAGCAGAGGGAAGCCTCAGCAGGATTATAGGGCCCTGGGATATTTGATTACAAGATAAGAAGTCCATGTGAAAGGGTCTGGGACCCATAGCTACATTAAAATATATATGTGGGAAAAACAGTGTGGCAGGAAAGAGTGAAATGCAATGAATATTAAAAGACATGCCATGGGAGTATGCCAGATGAAAACAAGTGTGAATAAAGTAAATTGCAGTGAATATAAAAAAGGAACCTTGCAGGAGAGTATACCAGGTCGTTTGTGAGTTAAAGAATCCCAAGGAAGAGCCATGCCCTAAGGATTCTGAACTGCAGCGAATGTACAAAGAGAAGGAACCTGGCAGGAGAGTATACTGGTTGTTTTGCGAGTATGGGACCTGCACTCAAATTGTATCAAGGAACTATATGAATTTCCATAATTTCCATAATAACCGCATAGTTAATGCCGAACCAGACACCAAAGAGTTATTTAAAATATTGAAGGAACAGGAACTCACGCCCGCTCCATCAGGTCTAGCAGAAAATATCGATAACGAGTGGTGTCAACTCATCCAAGACAGACTCCAAAACAAGCTGCATAATATTCGATCAACAATGCTTGAAAAAAAGAAGCAGAACTCTGCTTCTTTGGATGATGTCCCTCTTAAAGCATTCAAAATGATCACTGATATCCCCATTTTTAATTTTCACCCAATAAGTGAATCAGATCCAGAAAAAAATCATCAAACAGATGAAGCCATCACAGTGTAGAGGGGATGCATGTGCATCAATGATAAGCAAGACTTTTGCTCCAACTACAGTTAAAGCAGTGAGCGTATTTGTTAATGCTTCTCTTATAGAGGGTAAGGTTACAGGCAGAACTAAAGCAAACTATGGTTACCCCAATTATTAAGAAACCGGGTTTATCAAGGGACAATCCATTGAATTTCCGACTGATTTCGAATACCCTGTTTCTTTTAAAAATACTGGATCAGGTAGCATATCATCAAATTGCTGAGCATTTGAACCAATTCTCTATCCTGCATTCCCATCAGTCAGGTTTCAGAAAATTATTCGGCACAGAGACTTCCCTCTTAGAGTTGAAATCCAAGCTATTAACACAGATGGATAAGAGTGGGCTATCACTGATTATATCATTAGATCAATCAGCAGCCTTCGACCTGATTGAACACTCTATACTAAACATTAGGCTTAAGGAAGTCGCCAATTTTTCGGACTGGACTGCATCTTGGATCGCATCCTTCCTGGAACCTAGACACAGTAGCGTCTGTTCAGATACTGCGGAAGCAGGCCCAATCTCAGTGCTCTATGGAGTCCGTCAGGGGGCTAGCACCACTCCATGCATATACAACCTCTTCATGGCACCTTTTTTCTTCATGCTAGAGGAGGAGGGTGTGGTGTTTTCAAATTACGCAGATGACACCCAATGAGTAGTTCCTCTAACGGGATCCCATGAACAAGATGAGCTTGAAGTTAATAGAATCTTCAGCTTAATTGAGAAATGGATGTTGGATAATTATCTCGCACTTAACAGGAGCAAGACAGAGCTAAAGATAGTAGGTAGTCCACAGGCTCTGAAAGCTTTAAATTACTCCTACAGTTCTTTCAAGCTATGGGATGACATTATAAGTCCACTTCCAAAGACTAAAATACTGGGAGTCACACTCGATCAGACAAGCTCATGTGACCTCAGTTGTGTCTTCGGCGGTCTACTATGTTAAACTATTGTCACACCTGAGGCCTCTTATCTCACAAAAAAGTGCTGAAACTATCGCAAGAGCGATTATATGAGCAACTACAGGTTGTACAGAATTGGGCGGTGTTGGTGGCTGTAGGGATTTTGAGACACAAACACATATTGGAGGCCAGGCATTCTCTTCACTGGCTTCCAATTGAATCAAGAATCAAGTTTAGAACTCTAATGATAACCTTCAAGTGTTGAATTCAAATGTTGCCTCCTTATCTTCAGTGTCATATTAAAGATAAAATCAACACCAGATCCTTGAGGTCTGGATCTCAAAATCTTCTGGAGAAACTAGGACCTAGGACTTCCAAAGCAGAGAACGGGGCATTCGCGTTTAAAGCACCCAGTTTGTGGAACCAACTGCCAGGGTACTTGTGCAATCACAAAATACTACCAAACTTTAAGAAAGAACTGAAAACCTTACTTTTTACCTGACACAGATCCAGCAGCAGTTCCTTTTAACAGGCACACTTCATGCAGTTTGTCTTGTCCTGATTAGTTCATTAACTGTCCTCAGATGCTCTAAGTTTTTGGAGTCTCTAGTTTTGTGTTTTCTTTTCTGTTGTGTGCGTCTTTATGCCTGCGGGTCCACAGCGCGTATTATAAATGCCATGTAATGTAAGGAAACAACCTGGCACGAGAGTATGCCAGGTGTTGTGTGAGTCAGAGAATCCCAGTGAAGATTCATGACCTTAGGATTTTTGGATTACGTTAAATGTGGGAAGGAGTTGGGGAAGGGAGACACATCCTCTGGAATAAGTCGCAACCTCAAGAGTAGGGTGTTATCCTCTTGAGCTACAAAGAACTTGGTTATCCTTTTGAACCTTTGTTTTGGTGTAGAGAAACCTGGGGTTGGGAGTCATTCCCTAGAACTGTGAACATTATTCATTTGGAACTTTGGTTTGGATTTACGCCTTTTTGTTGAACTTGAACATATGTGCACTTTGTAAGTCAGAGACATTACCCTTTGCACCTTAGAGTTACAATAGAGTGTGAGGGCTAGGACAAGATTTCAGACACAGGACATTTTTGCTTTGGACATCTTGACGTATGACAGGCCCTTAGTTTTGGTTGAGGTAGGGAACACCTCCTAGGTTAGGGACAGTGAGGAATTTTCCAGCCCCTTTATTATTTAATAAAACTGTATGGCAAACACCATGAGTCCTCTGTGTCCACATCTCATTCCTGGCTATTCACACCTATCTCTTTGAATTAGGGCAATAATCACAGAGTTGGTTCATGTTTACGCGCAGACCCATTTCATTCCACATGCTGCTTCGCCATCCCCGCTATCTGCTATCCCTCTGGGTTTGCCTCAGCTGCATGTCCCTCATGGCCCACTGGCACTGCCTGAGGATGAAGAGGTTATTGCTAGGACGTTTCTGATGTAGGAGATTGTGGATGAGGTAACTACTCACCTGTTCCATAATGGGAATGTACAGAATCTTAAGGTGAACCCTACCGCTGAGGCTGTCCCTGATGCCTACAGCTTTTTTATTCCAGTCTCTAGGTCTGGCCTACCTACCCTGCAGAGTATCTGGTACATCATCCACAGAGACTGGCAGGAGTCCACCAATCTATCAATCCCAGAGGTCTGGTCCAAACTTTAACCTCTATTGAGGTCCGGCCAGGAATACCCTGATGTGCTCAAGGTTAATTCCAGTCTGTCATCCTTCACTGGGCATCCATCCATAGCTAACGAAGAAACTGCTCTCTCTGACCCGGTAGATAAACAGGTAGAGACTGCCCTAACGAAAGATGATGGCACCCCCATCTTTGCTTTCAGGGCAGGAGCTTACTCTGGATATGGTACCAATCTTCCACAAATGATTTCCAGGCACTAATTATAGCCCTAGAGGAGGGGCATAACTGTGAAGACCTTTTTGAGATTATAGAGGATGAGATTATGTTGGCTTTGGATATTCCCCTCAGACATTATGAGAGCAATTGCAGTGCATGATATGTCAATCAATTCTGCCAGAATGCAAGACTGGCTTTTGACAGTGGAATGGAGAAGCATCCCAGAAGCCCATCTTAATGCATCTCCCCTTTTTTGTGTCCGAAGGTCCATGCCCCACAGATGAACCAACTAGCCACAAAAGCTAAAGATAACAATGCCCTTTCTGATCTGAAGCCTAAACAATGCCAACCCAAAGCACACTACAGATACCAGACAATATCATCCTTTCCGGTGCCAAAGGGATCCATGCGTTCCATGTTTAGTGGTAGAGGAGCGGTTAAGCCCATCAAACCCAAAGCTACCCCCACTGCTGCCACTGGCACTTCCTGAGTCGAGGAGCCCGGGACTCTACATCTCATCTCCAGTGGCTGACTGCCTCCAGCTGTGCAGCTCTACATGGGAAGACAGCAAAGGCAACACCTGGGTCCGAGGCACTGTAAACAGGGGATATGCCATAGAGTTCAACTCCTACCCTCCAGATTTATGGGTGATGATGACTTCTTGTCCCAGAGATCCTGTGAAGAAGACGATTCTTCACAGGGCATCCAACTATTTCTCCAGAAAAATGAGATCTAGCCAGTGCACAACGGGGACCAAGGGCTGGGGGTTTACTTAATTCTCTTCTTGCTCTTGAAGCCCTCAGGAGAGTGGCGACATATCATAGTCCTCAATAGGTGAACCTTCATGCCAGGAAGATACCCTTCAATTTGGAGACTCTTCATGGTATCATGCAATTTATTGCAAAGGGCGACTTTCTCTCTGCCATAGATTACAAAGACACCTAGCTCCACATGCCCATCTGGGTGGGTGCAGGCAGTTCCTCAGATTTGCACTGGGGGAGGAACAGTTTCAGTTACGAGTATTGCCCTTTGGACTCGGCTTGGTTCGATGATCTTCGCAAAGGTCCTGGCTCCCCTGGTAGCCCTGCTCCACTCCCAGGGAAATTGTCTTTAGCCCTTTCTGAATTACTGTTTTTTCTGCATGCCCCCTTGTGTTCCGTTGCCCTCAGGAACAAAACTATTTTGTGGGCACTCCTGGAGAGTTCCGGTTGAGTGGTGAACACACAGCTGTTCATCCTGCGCCCCACTGAGGTACTGGAGTTTGTAGGGGGTCTTTTTGATTCCCAGAACTCTTTACCACCTCACAGAGCCTTGAACCTGCAGAACAGTCTGAGGGCTGTGCTCAGCAGGAAGGAGGCATTGGTCCCACAATGGTTGTAAGTGCATGGAGACTTGGCAGCCATTGTATTTGTGTTCCCATTGGCCAGGTTTCACTTGAGACCTTTGGTTTTTCACCTCCTGGACAACTGGTATTCTCCTTCCATGGACTACACCAGGCAGATAGCAATCTCCCCCATTATCATGGGGAAGTTGGCCTGGTGGCTTGAGGGGAATCACCTGCTTCAGGTGTTATCCTTGGATCCTCTTCAGGCGCTCATCCTCACGACAGACGTCAATCAGATGGGATGGCGTACTACACTGGGGTCCTTTGCCCTTGAAGGGAAATGGTCCAGATGGGAGGGGATAAACCCTCAAATTAGAGGGATGTAATGGTCATTTGGAGGTCTCTCAGTGCTTTGACCCCTCATCCGTTGGGGAAGGCTGTCCACATAGACAATCAGGAGGCAAAGGTATATATAAACTGCCAGAATGGCATCAGATCCCACTCTCTCCAATAGGTTACGGTCAGGATTATGGAATAGGCAGAGGTCAATCTGCTGTCTCTTCACCCTTCATATATCCTGGGGTGGAGAAAATCCAGGTAGATACCTTAAGAAGGGTTTTTCTATCCTCAGTAGACTCCATCCTAAGGGTCTTTTGTTCAGGTCGATCTGTGGCAGGTTCGGAATCCCTGCAGTTGACCTGTTTGATTTCAGTCATGAAACCCTGCTCCAACCACACATGTAAATGAGTTGGGATCCTCCAGTGATAGGCACTGATGTCCTGTCTTCTCACTGGCCACTGTTTCTCCTGTTTGCCTTTCTCCCATTCTCACAGATTCACAGAGTCCTGCAAGGGTCAAGAGAGACAGGGCTTCCTTGATCCTGGTAGCCCCTGCCTGGCCTAGGATGCCTTGGATTCCTTTTCTGCTGCACCTCTCCAGGGAGTCTCTTTAGCTCCCTCCACCCTGAGGTGGTCTAACCTCCTGAGGTGAACTTTGTCCCAATTGTACTTGACAGCTGCCTTCTAAATGGGTAGGCCTGGTAAGGGTGGCCCCGTCTCCAATTCTGGCCCTGGTTCTGGAGGGCTGTACATGTTTGTCCCATTTCCTGTGACCCTGTGCAGGTCATAGATTTTCTTCACAAGGTGTCTGGTTTGGGGTTGGCATCTGAAACATTAGGTCTCAATTAGCAGAAGTCAGAGCCTTGAGGGCCATTTCTTCTGTGGAGGACCTTGTAGTTCATCCGTGGTGGACCTGGTGGATCAAGGGGGCGGGGGTGAGAGGTCTAGTCCTAGGGTTCTTTCCACTTTACCTACCAGCAAAGGTAATTCATCAATGTCATCTTCATGAGAATCTGGCCCTCCCCACACTTAGTGACTTCTCTGGTAAGTTTGGTACTTCCATGGTGCACCCCATGCTTGTCGGCAGGGCTGTAAAGTTGTACCTAGCCAAGATGGCGGGTTCCAGGCAATGCGACCAGTTGTTTGTCACCTTTTGCCTGATGCGTGCGGGTAGGCAGCCATCCATAGCTACCTTGCCTAGGTGGGTGAGGACAGCATTAGCTTGGCTTATGAGGCATCTTATCATCCCCCTCCTGAGGCTGTATATGGTAGGTCCACCTGTATTATGTCGCCCTCCTGGGCGGCCTTCAAGGGTGTCTCCTTGGGGTATATTTGTAGGCAGGTGACTTTGGCTTCCCCAGAGATGTTCATCTCTCGTCATAAGCTGTATGTTGGTCTTCCTATTCTTCTTCTTTTTCTTTTTCTTCTTCTTCTTCTTCTTCTTCTTTTTCTTCTTCTTCTTCTTCTTCTTCTTCTTCTTCTTCTTCTTCTTCTTCTTCTTCTTCTTCTTCTTCTTCTTCTTCTTCTTCTTCTATTTATTGAGCACGGACCTAGCTTCGAGAGGCAACGGAGTGCTTTACAGAGGTATACAATAATACAGCTACATAAAAGAGAGCTTTACAGAGGTATACAACAGTACAGATGCATAACAGAGTGCTTTTGAGAGGTAACAACAGAATAGATATACAGCAAGGGTTGGGATACAGGGGGGCTCAGATGAGGGGTACAGCTGTACTGGGTTGCGGGAGCAGAGGGTTGGGCGGCATCTAGAGAGTCAGGTGGCGCGAGGGGCGATGTAATGGCCTATGTGTTGAGGCAGAGAGTTTCCTTGAAGAGGTGGGTCTTGTGTTCTTTTCTGAATTGAAGGAGCATGGGGGGAAGTCTGATGCTGACGGGGTGGAGGTTCCACAGCCTTGGATTGTAGGCAGAGAAGGCTTGTTTTCTAGTCCTTTCCTTTTTGCAGCAGTGGATTTCAAGTGTGCACATGTCCTGGTATTTGTCCATGCATTGGGAGCCAGTAAGGGTTGATGAGGGCCAGGGTGATGTGGTCGTAGCGTTGTAAACCCTTGATGAGGCATGTGGCCGCATGTAGGACACAAAGGAGGACAATGGGAGGCCTTTGAGGAGTGCAGGACCAGTGCTTGAATGGTGGATCTTAAGAGTTCCGGAGGGGGGAGTGGCTGGACTTTTCACAAGAGGGAGAGTTAATGCCAAGCTGTCTGAGTTTTCTTAGCTATGTGTGTATTGGAGGAGAGGTGTTTGTCAATGTGGAACCTGAGAGATTTGGAGCAGGAGGTGAGCTCAGGTGAGACGCCCTCAGAATTCATGACTGATAGCCAGATCTCTATGTTTGGGTGTTCGGTGTTGTGGAGTAGGAATTCGGTCTTTGAGGGGTTGAGCTTTGTGTCATCAGGGTATTGGTGGATGCAGTTGTTGTGTGTGGCTAGTAGGGCTCCCAGCAGCTCCATGTATAGATTGAAGATCACTGGGGAGAAGATTGAACCCTGTGGGACTCCACCAGTGATGGGTAGCATTGGCGATATAGAGGAGTCCATCTGAACAAACTGCTAGCATTTGACAGGGTAGGACATGAACCAGCGTAGGAAAAGGTTCCTGATCCCCATGAGCTGATGTAGGGTGTCCGTAAGCGGCTGGTGGTCTACTGTGTCGAAAGCACTTGCGAGGTCGAGAAGAACCAGCATGTAATGTTGGCCATGGTCAAGGATGTTGAAAGTGTCGTTGACCACCTGTATGGTTGCTGTCCCCATGCTGCATCTGAGTCTGAACCCGGATTGGTAGGTTTGGAGGAGATTGTTGCTGTCGATGTGTTGCTGCAGTTGTGCAGCTATTGCTTTGTCAATGATCTTGCCTAGGAAAGGAAGATGGGTGATGGGGCGATAATACCTTAGGTTGTCAGGATCCAGAGTAGGTATCGTTAGCAGAGGGAGGAATTGCCCTGTTTTAAGGGTTGATGGGATGCTAGACAATCCTTTGGTCTGCTGTGTTATCTTGTGTCAATGACTAATGGTTTGTAATGTGCTTGTTGGTGTTGTACTGCACCTGCGTGTATGCGTCATTTGGAGTGCAATTCAACCCTGTTGTTATTGGGAATACCCTCACATGATAAGGACTAGGAGGAGGAGGAAGGGAAGGACTCAAAGTAATATGACTATTGGTAAGTAATTTGGGCATTCACAGGTCATCACCATTACTCCTACACCTACTCCTCCATGTCAAAGTACCCACTCCACGAAGCATATTAACCTTCGAAATATCAGACCGGCACATGCTTGCACTGCTAAGGATTTACATCTTCCCTGCACAACAGAAACACTGCCCGTCCATGGAGAATCACATGCACCCTCACCTCCCCAAAGAGAGAGAGGGAAGTGCAGAGACCATCCCCATAACTTTAGACCGACTGGGGTGGGGTAAAAAGCCATGCATATTCAATGGACATGTATGCAGTCTGTTCAACAGGCCTAAATCAGGTAGCCCAGCGACCCTATCTTTGTACAATCCAAAGTGAGACACCCCCAGAGAAAAACAGAACCCACAGGCAAGGACTTGGAAAGAAAGCAACCCTAGACCAACTCCTAACTCCTTGAGCCCTGATGAACAACCGAGCAAGACATGGCCTCAGCAATCCCCACTATACAAAACAACTACTACGGCAACCATTTTCCTAAAGCTAGATGACCAGGAAGAGCATTCCAGAAACATTTCCATGCAATAACATTCAATCGACTTCTGCCCAACCGTAGTCAAAGGATTTGTATGATTTGACCGTGGCATAATTGTTCACGGCGGAATTGACCGTGGTCAATTTTGCTGTGAACCCAATTTTGCAGCAGCCATAATCAACTGATCCATGCCTTTTTTGTCCCTCCGATATATCCCCACCCTCCCCTCACTTACCTTTCAGCGTCTGCCTTCATTCAGACCCTGCGCCGTCAGTTCCGTCCCTTTTTTATTTTTAAAGTCCCCCGCTTCCAATGTCCCAGAAGCGGGGGACACCTCTGCAACCCCTGTTCCCATTATAGTGAGAAAGGGGAGCAGGGGACAATCCAACAACCCCGGTCCCCTTATTTGCTAAAATGGACCGTATGGCCTAGACCAAATGTTTGGCTGTACGATCATTTCCTATATCCTAAATTGCGTCAAATAAGCCATATGGTCAATTATCAGCCAATTCCTAGTCAAAGTGTGGAACTGGCCAACTGTTGCAGAGGTTGAATCAAAGTGATTCAAAGGGACTGCCAGGGTCAGAGGTTGGTGACAGAGCACCAGGCAGGTACTACCCAAAGAAGCAGGAAAGGAGGCAGAAGCCCCTAAAGTTTTGACCCACACTATAGTTGTGGACAAGAGCAATGAACAATGGTCACGCTGAAGACTGCATACTCAGTGGCAAGTGCCTCAAAATGTAGCAAACAAGTAATCTAGGACTCCAAAATGAATTCCCCAGAGATGCATCTCAGGTGTACTGAACAAGCAGACATAGAGGTGGCCAGAGACAGGTGCCAAAGTAAATATTCTGTTCCCCATCCACAACTTCCAACATGTTTCCTAAGCAGAACTGTTTGCTACTGCAGAACCTGAAAGATATGAGGTTAGAATGTAAGAAGGACCTGGGCTGATTCAAAGACCAGGCACTACAAATCCACTTAAACAGTGGTGAACCTGACCCTTGAGCATACCCAGCATGAGAACTACATCACCCACAGCTAGCAGAATAGTGCTGGGGGACTTATTGAGAGAACCCTCTCAACCATCTTACAAAATGTCAAACATGACACACTACCCTACAGCAAGGCCTAGACACATGCCTTCAGCAGTCAGAAGATGAGACAGTGGTATGAACATTCTGTGGCTGTCTCCCATAGGGGGCCCTGGGGATTCTAATGGGGGCCCACGTCTACTACAAATACGAAAATAGAAACTGTGTGTTAAAGAAAATTAAAGCAGTACATTTTTTAGGGTGGTTCTGGCAACATAAATTCTTCTTCAAGTCATGTTAGAAGCATACTCACCAGCGAGATCCGGAGCTGTTAATCTTTGTTGCTCACTCCCAGTACCCTGCCCTTTAACAGGCCTAGGGATATCCATATGCAGCCTCACACGAGCCTGCACACCCCTGGTGAATAAGTGAGCTGAATCTCCAGGTATCCCCAGAGTCACCAAGGCCAGAGCTGTCCTCTTCCTTCTGAAGTCCAAGCCCTGAAGGGACTGAGAGGGAAATCACAAACCACATACTTAGACCCACAAAGACCCGCAGTGTTTTAAACCCTTTTGGAAACCAACAGACCAGCCCAGCCGGCCGCTCTGCTTTTCACTGCCCAGAAGGACAGAAAGCAAAAGTGGAGGATCATTGGATACTTTAGGTGTTGTCTAGCCCAGGCTTAAAAGGAGGAGGTGAACAATTAAAATTCAAAAATACGATCTTTGGGAAAAGGGTACTGTTGGAAAGCGGGGTACCTTCATACAGTAAGTACTTAGACGAGAAAGATGGGTGTGGAGGCAACAGCTGCCCACTCACCCCCCAAGCTCTAGCAAAAGACCTTATGTGAGTGGGCCTATAAACCAAGTGCTCAACATAGAAACAACAGGTACAGCAGAAAGAGGCACTGCCAAGTGTGACCCACCCTAACATACAGTACAATGAAGTGAAAGCCAATTACAGACTGGCCTGCCACCTGCTCCAAAGGCAATACAGACTCTCCATCTGCTTGAAGAAGAGGGCCCATATCCAAGCCCACATCTCTGGGGCCACTAACAACAAGGGCAAACTGTTTAAAATCTGCAAGGAACTCACCAATCCTACTGCAGTCTCCACTTATCCCCTGCCATCCCTGACCCCCAGTAGATCACTGGCCTCCCACTTCTTAACCAGAACTAGGGACATCCTGTTTTCACTCTCCTCTACTCCCCTCCCTCCTCCCTTCCCAGCACTAAGGCCTCCTTTGGCCCCCCCTTCCCTTCTACTCTCCTCTTTCTCGTCCATAGCACCGGATGTGATCTCTAATCAAATCCTCTCTCTGAAAGTCTCCTGCAAACAGGTGCTCCCCTGCTCCTCCAGAACTATCAAGGACAACATTGCCTCCCTTGCACTAGCCTTGGCCGATTTCTGTAATCACCCCTTTGCAACGGGCTACTTCCCGCTACCCCTCAAGCACTCCCCTGTGCATCCTCTCCTCGAAAAGCCCTCTACCGACCTGTCCTTGCCGGCAAACTACCACCCTATATCCATTACCCCCGTCCTGGTCAATCTCCTGGAGAAGCTGCTGATCTCCAACTGCTCCAACATACTGAATCTGTTGTTTGTCTCCATGACCACCAGTTGGGCTTCAGAGCAGCCAGAGTCAAGGAAACTTCTCTATTGAACACCTGTGAAGATTTGCTCTCAAATCTTGATTCTAACTCTCCATCCGTCCGTATCCTTCTTGATCTTTCCTCTGCCTTCGACATAGACAATCATGCCACCCTGATATATCGGCTCTGTGACACCCTTGGCATCATGGGCCTGGCACTGGACTGCTTGACCTCATTCCTCTCCGGCCGAACTTCCCGGGTTCAACTGGGCCCATTTCTCTCCCCTATCACACTCTCCACCTGCGGCATCCGTCAAGGCTCTATCCTCTCGCTGTGGCTGTTCAACATCTACTTTGCCCCACTGTCCCACCTCCTCTCCTCTTTCTCTTCTCACTTCCAGTGTTATGCAGACAACACACAGCTCTCCTTCAAGCTTCCCTCTACTGCCTCTGCTTCCTCATCTCTCATCCCTAACTGCCTGATTGCTATTCAGGCATGGTGTGCAGCCAATGATCTCTGCCTTAATGCCAGTAAGACGGAGATCCTTCTTATTTGGACACCAGCTCCCTCCTTCCGGGCTACTCTCTGGCCGCCCTCTATGGGTCCCCTCCCCGCACCCTCTTGTGAGGCAGAAAACCTTGGTGTCATCTTTGACTCCTCTCTTTCCTTCTCTCCTCACATCGAGGACCTTGGCAAGAAGGCCCACTATCAGCTGCACCTCCTCAGAGGCATTTTCCCTTTCCTCACCTTCCCCCAGAAACTCAATGTCTCCAGAGCTCTGGTTCTCTCTAGGCTGGACTACTGCAATAGCCTCTTCCTCAGTCTTCCTTTATCCTCCCTTCACCCCGTTCAACTAATCCAGAATAGCACTGCAAGCCTTATACTTGGCCTCAAGCCCAGGAACTGCATCTCTCCAGCCCTAAAATCTCTCCACTGGCTCCCTGTTGCTGCTAGGATCAAGTTCAAGACTCTGACTTTGGGCCTCATTCCGAGTCGGGCAGTCCGGTAAAAAGGTGCCGGTATCAGTGGATACTGGCTCTTTACCGGACTGCCTGACTACGGGATTGCTGGTGGGGCACCTGGGTAACCTACAGTGAAATTCTGGAGGTAAGCCAGGTGCTCTACCAGCCAAAAAAGCCCTAGTTACCGCCACAGAAAATCCCCTCACGGAGTCCTATGGGACTCCATGAATGGGGATTTACACAGTACCGCCGGCACCTGTAATTCAACATCAATGTCGCCGGACCAGGCTCCGGTAAAGGTAAGTACCAGATGCTGGTATCCTGGCAGCTCCTCTGCCAGGATACCGGCAATGCCAGAATGAGGTCCATTACCTTCAACATGCCTGACCATAAACCCGGATCGGCTTATGGTCAGGCATATTGGGGAGCCCATCAGGACCCATAGATCTTGAACATTTACACTTGTTGATTTTTATTTCTATGTCAGCCATAAAGAATTTACCATCTGTAAAGGCATCATGAAGCAAGACACAGACAGCAGATTCAATATTTTCATAAAACAACTTTATTAACTTAAATGACAGGATGTAAAAAGGCCTAACTTGCCCTATGCTAAGGTGAATTTTTCCTACCTAAATAAAACTAAGGAAAGTCTGCGTCAAAGAGTTCAACTGAAAAATGTGTCTGTGTCCAAAACCTATCTTGCCCTCACAACTAATATACACAATGTGTAGGGATTCCAGCAACCAAAAGAAAAGCCTGAGCCTCTTCCAGCTCTCAGCTTCGCTTCAGCTTCCTTCTGAAAGAATGAAGTAGTTCCAACAAAAAGTCTCAATGTTACCTCACTTGAGTTCAAGATAAAGTAGTTTAACCGGAACTCGGGGTTCCCTTCCCAAGTTCCAAATAGCTCAGTTCCAAGCACCAAAAAGAACCTTCGTCGTAAGTCAATAAAGCTTTCAAGTCTCAGGGTTCCCTTCCCCAAGACTTAATTCCAAAAGCAAGTCTTACGACTCCTTTCCCAAGACCTAGTTTCAGAACAAAATATCCTTTGTGTCATTAAAGTACCTAGTCACTCTTGTGCCCTCTTTGTATGTGTAAATTGGGACTGTTTTGAAATAATCTTACAGCTTTGTTTCAATATTCTAAGTTCACAATTGTTTTCACTAGTATGAAAAGTAGCATTCAATTTTAATGTTCGGCATTTAATGGCTTAGCTTGAAATTAAAGTTCCATTTTAATTCTGAACTTAGTATGTAAACATTCTGTTTTGTTATGAGGTTTCCACTAAGTTTGGTATCAAGAGAAAAATGATTGTATTCAGTTTGGTCTTCAATAGGTGTGGGTTGCCTTTGCTCTTTTTTTATTCAGTTTGATATTCATTAAATATAGTTTGTGTAGATGTTGGTCTACAAAAGGCACTTGTTGTACTTGTTATGTTTTTCATTCAGTTTGATATGCAGAAAGCACATGGTTTGCATTCAGAATGCCTTTAGTTCAAACCATCGTAGAATATGTTCATCATTCACTTCAAAAAGTAATGTTTATCCTTCAGAGACTTTTGAAAACTTGTTTTCTCCCACACACGACCACTCGAATACAAAGTATTCTTAGGTATTTAAATTCGAACAATGGATTGAACCAGAGACCTTTGAAAACATGTTTCTGCAAACACGTGACAGCTCCGATACAATGTATTTCTCACTTAGCTCAATGTAATGCTCACGCACCAGGTTTCTCAATAGAAAGAAACTCACTGGTCGCGTTCAAAGGCTTCACAGCAGTCTGGATGAGGTGGCCTTCTGCTCCTCACGTCCAGGGTCTCACACCTGCCCCTCAGATACCCCTGTGTCCACGTCTCAGCACAGGAGAATGAGCATCTTGAACGAATATAAAAGGGACAGCTTCTCCACACAGTTCCCTTTGTAACGTTTGGTTTCTTGCACGGAGTCTCAGCTCCCTCGCCACACTTGTGCCAGTCTTCCTGCTACTGTTCCACATATAGGCTTCCCCGTTGGCTCCTGTTCCTCTCTTCATACTGCTGGGCTGTTCTCCATTTACACACCTGTAGCCCCATGACAGGCAGCAGGTGTGAGTGTTCAATTAGCCCTACCTGACCACAATTAATGTGACATGCCTGACCCTGACAGCCCTTAGCAGGCATATTCTTCCTCCCAGTACCTCAACAAAGGGCACCCCACTTTCATTCCCCAAGGACCCTCCACCCAGGTGACCCTCCCTTGCTTCTCCGCCCCCAAGGGTCAGGATCCAATAGCTATGGCCTTTCCCTGGCCACCTGCGTAGAGGATCCAAGGAGTTTAGGAGTGAGAATACCCTTAGGTTTCTCACTCATCCCACAATTGGAAGGTATCATAATTAAAAGCTAGATCTGTCATCAATAGAGGAGCATATTTATGGGTAAAAAGCCATTAATGTTCTTCCAAAAAGAGTATGTGGATTTTAAAAACAAACTTAACAATAACTTCTCATTGTCCTTTATGTACAGCGTTCTTCTGTACATCTTTACCCAATTTCGCTATAACTGTTTGTTTCTCCTAATCTTTTCAAGCATAACTGATTAATTATGTCTACACCCCATAGAAATCACTCTTGAGATATGTTTTCCTAGTAGACCGTTTTTCATCATACGAACGCCAATTAACAAAATACTTGACCTTAGGAGTTCAGCAGTAACTTGTCAAGCGATCATGAGCCTGTTTTCGCCAGATGGGAATAGGTGTCTATCGAAATGGAGTCCTAATATTCTAGTTGTTTTTCAATTGTATATATATTGCATAGATCTATTAATTACATTTGTTTACGGTCTTTGGTTACACACTACCCGAATATCACCACTAATTGGCTGCATTAAAATAGCTCCCTTCTTACTTCTGTAAGATTCCCATGGCAGACCACACTGTATAGACAGCCAAGCATGATCACTTAAGATAGACTGATAAACTCTCATCGACCACAGATCAACAAATAGCGAAACTGAGCAATAAGCATAATCAATAGTAGAAGAGAACAACCCTCTCGTCCATGTGGGATTACTAGGAATGTCCCCGTGACACGCCCATTCATTTTTCATAAACCCCATGATGACAAGAATTTGGTCCACTTACTACCAATGGCGTATTGTACATTTTTACCAAAATAGAAGTGGTCATCCTCTTCTCCATTGAATAAATCACAACAAAAACAATTTAAGTCACCTTTTCATAGGATCATATCCGACTTCCTCATCCTATACCACTCATCTAGTTCATCACCCAGCACTTCAAAGAGTAATTCAATTTCACAATGAAAGGGATTCCAATAGATTGTCATCAACACTATGTGAAATCCTTCCTCTGAATGAGCATTATGGCCGCATAGCTATCCAAGGCAATACCCATGCCTTTGAAGTTAGTCCCAGGGAGTTTTTTATGCCTACTATGCCTATATTAAGGCCACCATAAGAGCAACCTTTCCACCCTTTATTGGCCCTCTTTGAAAATATAGAGAATCCTTATAAGGATGCAGTATTCCTAAGCCATACCACCTGTAATAACAAGATATCACAATCAGTCAATGCAAGTTAACAATAATAAAAGGGGGCACATGTGTAGGTTGGAATTGTGTTGCGCTATTGCAATGGCCAAATAGGAAGACCAGTTGGAATATTAGGCATGCAAACACTGGGGTTCTGTGATGCATCCCAGGGTGCACAGTACATTGCAGAATGAGTCAGAGAGAATCACAAAGAGATAAGGGACCCCAGAAGCAAATGGGGCAACACAAAACAAGGGGAAAAATCTATGCAATAGCCCAAATCCAAAACAGGACACTACTAAGAAAAGGGCCCAGCCTACAGAAGATGCAAATCTTCAAGAAAAGGGACAAAGCAAAGAGAAGGGTCAGCAAGAACAAAATGCTTCACGGATGAGTAATTGGTAATCCTCATTGATTTCATAGAGTATCGTCAGGGGCACCTCTATCCTTGGGTAGGCAGTCCCCTTTCTGGTATGCATCACTGGCAACTGTGGCAGGAAGTCACAGCTAAAATGAATGCCGTTGGTGTGGAAAATCACACTGCCATGGAGGTGCACAAAAGTATGGTTGATCGTTAAGGCAGAGCCAGGACAAGTTGACCGGGACTCTGGGCGCTGTCCAGCCAACAGGTGGAACATCCCTCCAGTTGGAGGAGCTAAGTGAACTTTAATGGTTGACCTGTAGGCTCATAACAACGGAGCCGGTCATGGGTGTGGAAGGTTTAGACAACTATATGGCCACATCAGGTCAGTGACATGTGTGCTTGATGCATTTTTTGTTGTTCGCACATTCAATGTGTGCGTTTCTTGCACGGGGTCTCAGCTCCCTCGCCACACTTGTGCCAGCCTTCCTGTTGCTGTTCCACATATAGGCTTCCCCGTTGGCTCCTGTTGCTTTCTTCATACTGCTGGGCTGTTCTCCATTTACGCACCTGTAGCCCCATGACAGGCTGCAGGTGTGAGTGTTCAATTAGCCCTACCTGACCACAATTAATGTGACATGCCTGACCCTGACAGCCCTTAGCAGGCATATTCTTCCTCCCAGTACCAGGGTGGTGAAATAGCATGGTCTTCACTGCTCTTAGTTGCTTCTTCTTCGTCCCAGTACTGTCAAGTGTCAAATCAGGAGAAATGAGGGGAACAGGGAGAAGGGTTGGGTCGGCCACTAACAGATAAAGGGGTGATACCATGCCTCAACAAAGGGCACCCCACTTTCATTCCCCAAGGACTCTCCACCCAGGTGACCCTCCCTTGCTTCTCCGCCCCCAAGGGTCAGGATCCAATAGCTATGGCCTTTCCCTGGCCACCTGCGTAGAGGATCCAAGGAGTTTAGGAGTGAGAATACCCTTAGGTTTCTCACTCATCCCACAATTGGAAGGTATCATAATTAAAAGCTAGATCTGTCATCAATAGAGGAGCATATTTATGGGTAAAAAGCCATTAATGTTCTTCCAAAAAGAGTATGTGGATTTTAAAAACAAACTTAACAATAACTTCTCATTGTCCTTTATGTACAGCGTTCTTCTGTACATCTTTACCCAATTTCGCTATAACTGTTTGTTTCTCCTAATCTTTTCAAGCATAACTGATTAATTATGTCTACACCCCATAGAAATCACTCTTGAGATATGTTTTCCTAGTAGACCGTTTTTCATCATACGAACGCCAATTAACAAAATACTTGACCTTAGGAGTTCAGCAGTAACTTGTCAAGCGATCATGAGCCTGTTTTCGCCAGATGGGAATAGGTGTCTATCGAAATGGAGTCCTAATATTCTAGTTGTTTTTCAATTGTATATATATTGCATAGATCTATTAATTACATTTGTTTACGGACTTTGGTTACACACTACCCGAATATCACCACTAATTGGCTGCATTAAAATAGCTCCCTTCTTACTTCTGTAAGATTCCCATGGCAGACCACACTGTATAGACAGCCAAGCATGATCACTTAACATAGACTGATAAACTCTCATCGACCACAGATCAACAAATAGCGAAACTGAGCAATAAGCATAATCAATAGTAGAAGAGAACAACCCTCTCGTCCATGTTGGATTACTAGGAATGTTCCCGTGACACGCCCATTCATTTTTCATAAACCCCATGATGACAAGAATTCGGTCCACTTACTACCAATGGCGTATTGTACATTTTTACCAAAATAGAAGTGGTCATCCTCTTCTCCATTAAATAAATCACAACAAAAACAATTTAAGTCACCTTTTAATAAGATCATATCCGACTTCCTCATCCTATACCACTCATCTAGTTCATCACCCAGCACTTCAAAGAGTAATTTAATTTCACAATGAAAGGGATTCCAATAGATTGTCATCAACACTATGTGAAATTCTTCTTCTGAATGAGCATTATGGCCGCATAGCTTTACCAATCGAAAGCTATCCAAAGCAATACCCATGCCTTTGAAGTAAGTCCCAGGGAGTTTTTATGCCTATTATGCCTATATTAAGGCCACCATAAGAGCAACCTTTCCACCCTTTATTGGCCCTCTTTGAAAATATAGAGAATCCTTATAAGGATGCAGTATTCCTAAGCCATACCACCTGTAATAACAAGATATCATAATCAGTCAATGCAAGTTAACAATAATAAAAGGGGGCACATGTGTAGGTTGGAATTGTGTTGCGCTATTGCAATGGCCAAATAGGAAGACCAGTTGGAATATTAGGCATGCAAACACTGGGGTTCTGTGATGCATCCCAGGGTGCACAGTACATTGCAGAATGAGTCAGAAGGAATCACAAAGAGATAAGGGACCCCAGAAGCAGATGGGGCAACACAAAACAAGGGGCAAAATCTATGCAATAGCCCAAATCCAAAACAGGACACTACTAAGAAAAGGGCCCAGCCTACAGAAGATGCAAATCTTCAAGAAAAGGGACAAAGCAAAGAGAAGGGTCAGCAAGAACAAAATGCTTCACGGATGAGTAATTGGTAATCCTCATTGATTTCATGGAGTATCGTCAGGGGCACCTCTATCCTTTGGTAGGCAGTCCCCTTTCTGGTACGCATCACTGGCAACTGTGGCAGGAGGTCACAGCTAAAATGAATGCCGTTGGTGTGGAAAATCACACTGCCATGGAGGTGCACAAAAGTATGGTTGATCGTCAAGGCAGAGCCAGGACAAGTTGACCGGGACTCTGGGCGCTGTCCAGCTAACAGGTGGAACATCCCTCCAGTTGGAGGAGCTAAGTGAACTTTAATGGTTGACCTGTAGGCTCATAACAACGGAGCCAGTCACGGGTGTGGAAGGTTTAGACAACTATATGGCCACATCAGGTCAGTGACGTGTGTGCTTGATGCATTTTTTGTTGTCCGCACATTCAATGTGTGCTTTTGGGAATGATACATTTTTCAGGGTCTTTCTCTTCCTCCCCTCATTCCTCATGCCATGTGAACACTGCCTTTTCACTCATGACTCTTTTGTTCACTCATGAGAAGAAGAAAAAGGAGTAATGTGCATTTTGAATGCAACACACATAGTACAACGGACAATCCCAGTTAGCACTTCATGTAGGAGATATGTCTTCAGTGACCAATGCATCTACTGGCATCATGTTGCCCAACAGCACCTGCGATTCTGTGCCAGTGAACCTTCGGGCTCTTGCACCTGCCATTTTTGAAGTGTAGGAATGTGTCTTGTTGGGCTATGTCAACTTCTTCTTTTCTCCTACAGGGACCTTCCTGGAGACATCTAGCAGTGGTTGTGGCAGTGTTCCACCCACTGGTGACCTGACCACCGTCAGCAAAATGACATCAATTCCACCGGCAGTTGAACCAGCAATGGAAAAGGTTTGACGTCACTTCCGCCGACAGTCACACCGCCACATCTTCCGCTGGCAGAGGCAAAAACGTATGTCATTCACGTCAGTGTGTCTGCTATCAGACATGGATTCACCGCCATTGCTTACACAGCGATACCACTGCACCAGCGCAAAGGTCATAACACGGCAGTGTACTGTCATTCTACGTTGGCGGATGGCAGAGGACTACACCGGCAGACTTTTGGTGAATTTAATGCCACTCTCTAAATGAGCTCCATTGTGTAAAGGTTGAGGTGTCACTGCTGTTAACATATCCACAGTATGGAATGTGTTCTTCTTGCTGTTGGCCCACACGTTAGACAGGGGTTAGGGTAGCAATAGTCTTGAATGGCTACTGAATAGCTGTGCATCCGACAAGGGTGTGCGGGCCACATGTGCCCTGTCACATGAGGAAGCATGGGTGGTCTTGCAGAAATGGGACTTGCAGCTGAATGATCATCCCAATCGGGGAGTGTAAGGTAAAAGGCAGCAGACTGTAGTTAGTGCCTCTAACTATCTGCGCTTGTTCTTGATTGGCATTTTTAGGCCACAACAGAGATGTCATGGTGTGCAGGACATTGGCATTGAGGGAACATTGCATGTAGCATGTTTGTTGTTTTATTCAGCATGTATTGTACTCTATCAGTTGGTCGTGTGGGATAATTGAAAGGGGACAGTAGGCTGTTAGAATACAGGTGGCACTGGATCATACTGGGACTTTGTATCGTCATTGTAGCCTATGAGTGTAAGTGTTCAGGTGTTTGATAGTTGTATTTTCTTTTGCTGATGAGGATTCACCACAGGAAGAATAGGCTGGACCATCGACCAGCACAAAGGCAGTCTGCTGTGTCTGGTGAAATTCCACTATACTTGTTGGGAATTGTGAGCAGGTTCTGAGGACTCTTCCCCCTCAAATTAGGTCCCTACTGATGTGAAAGACTTATTTGCAGACCTCATGCAGGGGCCTCAGCTCACAAGCCAGAATGAGGTGGACTTCCTCCAGTTCATGTCAGAGTCTGAGGAGGAGAGCCAGGACACCTTGGACTTGTCTGGTCTGGCCATGTCACAACAGACCGCCCTCATCTGGTAGCGGATCCTGGGAGAATGCAGCACATGGGAGTTAGGAGCTAAATGTGTCTTGTTCTGTTGTGACCACAGCTGCAGTGCCTGCATCTGCGTCTACACCAGTCACATCTACTTCTGGCAAGTCTGTAGTGCTAGGTGCTAATTCCTCTATTGCAGGACACCAGTCACTATCGGTTGGCTCATTAAGGGAGGGCTAGGCCATGCACGTATGGGAGCTACCTGTTGGCAGCCAGTCTGAGTTGGAGGAGGAGTTGCTGCATTTAAGCAGCAGATAGGAAGTAGTCCCACAGGAGGTATCACAAAATATTAACCAGATGGGCAATACTGTGGTTGCAGGCATTTGTGATTGTAGGAAGGATATGCGTACATTGAAACAGGAAATGAACCAGGACATGGTGACATGGAGACAAACCATTTGCCAGATGTTGTTCCTAATTTCTCAGGAAATGTTGGTATTGAGGAAAACCATTCAGCAGGAGATGTTGGCCTCGAGGGACACCATGCACCAAGGCATAGTGGAATCTAAGGAAAGCATGCACCAAGTTGTTGCAATTGGAAGCTTGATTTGATTTTTATTTATATAGCACTATACAGCAAGCTGTTGTACAAAGGTAAAAATGGCACAATTAATGTAAAACAAAATTGAAAAGCACAGGGTAGCCAGTAAGGAGATGAGTCCTAATATGAGAGTGGAAAGCAGAAAGAGAAGACAAAGATCGAAGAGAAAGGGGAAGTGTGTTTCAGTGTTTTAGGGCCAAGAGGGAAAAAGAGCGGATATGGGAATTAGCACAAGGAGAACGGGGAACCATAAGAAGCAAACAGGAGTGAGAGAGAAGAGGACATGATGGGACCTAGGAAGAAATTAGATTGGAAAGATAGGGAGGGGCAATACCGTGAAGACATTTGAAAACCAAAGAAAATTGAACAACAGCTGTGGGTCAAAGGGTAGCAATTGGAGAGAGGCAATAAAGGGGCAATAGAACACTGTAAAATAAGGAGAAAAGAAGGCGAACAGCTGAGTTATAGATAAAGCAAAGAGGAGAAGATTGACCACTCCCTCCCTTCCTCCTCTTCTCTGTCTTCTTTCTATCTTCTCAATGCCTCAGACATCTCGTGCTTTCTTTCTAAAGCTCACCCTACAGCCTCTCCCTCTGATCAATTTCCTTCCTTTCTCATCCCAAAGGTCTATCCACACCTTTCTCTGTGCCTGGCTCTGCTCACTAATCTGTCTCTTCAGTCCTCCACCTTCCCATCTATCTTCAAATGTGCCTCTATCCTTTCAATTCTCAAGAAGCCTTCTCTTGACCCTTCTCTCCCCTCTAACTATTGCCCTATCTCGCTTGTACCTTTTCTGTCTAAACGTGAACGTATCCTATCGTTTGTTCACAAGTCTATTCCTATGTTAACTCTTCTTTCCTTCTTCCAATTTATCAATCCATTTTTCTTCCTCTTCACTATAGCAAAATGGCTCTTCTCTCTGTATGTGACTCTCTTCTCTCCACTCACTATTTTAGGCAATCATCACTTGTCTTTCTTGACCTCTCTGCCCTTTCGATACTGTTGATCACTTTCTTCTTCTTCACTCTCTTTCTGGTCTAGGTTTAAGTTGTTCCATTCCAACATGGATTCGCTCTTACCTGACTTGGGGTGCTGGGATAGGCTTACTTCCTCTTCTCTTCCTCTTCAATATGGTGTTCCAAAGGGCTCGGTCTTGTGTCCCCTACTTTTTTCTCTCTACACAATCCCTTTTATTTCTTCTTTTGATCTTTCCCATCATCTCTATGTTGATGATTTGCAGCTCCTTCTTTCTTTTTTCTCGTTCTCTTCCTCCATACACTCTACTCTTACCTCTTGTCTTGTTTCAATTCAGTCTTGGATGTTGTCTCACTTTCTTCATCTAAATCCCTCCAAGACTGAAGTTCTTTTCTTTCCTGCCACTACTCTCCTTCTTCCTTTGCCCCTCCACCCTCTATTTCTTTTTCTCCCTCCTCTCTTCGCATTTTTCTTTCTAACCAGAATCTTGGAGTACTTCTTGGTTCATCTCGTCCTTTCTCTCCTCATATTTCTGCTCTCTCATGCTCCTGTCGGTTCCAGCTTTTCAATATACAGAAAGCTTAACAATTTCTTTTCTTTTCTGTTCCTAACATTCTTGTTTCTTCTCTAATTATTTTCTAACTGTTGTACTGTTCTTCCCTTCTACTAGGAATCGTGAGGGGTGAGCAACGAGAGGCGGACAACTTTGGTAGGTTTGTTCAACATTTGCCATTTTATTACATTATAATCACTAAACGCATGCCTGTTCTAACAAGACTTTCCCTGCCTATCAAAACTAAGGGGAAACACTCCAACACAGGATGTCTCGCATTCACACTTAAACATCAAACAGAAAGTAAATGTATGGCATTTCAAATAACATCAACAATTGTTTGTACAGTTACCTGGATAACTGTGATGCTGGAAATGCATCGGGGGGACAGGGCCTCTGTATCCTTGTCCTTTACTGCTTTTTATCGTGTGTTCTGTCGTGTTTTCCACGCAGGAGTTCATGTGGGACTCCTGGCGGTGCAGCTCTCTCTCCTTTGGTTTGGTGAATGGACCCATGGCATACCCCTATGGCACCCATGGGTAGGGCCACAACCCTGTGCCCCTAGTATATGTTTTATGGCACCTGTGTGTGACCCACAGAGCAGGCTACCGGCTGGTGGCAGCTCCATGCTGAAATGACTGGTGCCCTGAGCGTCCTCCATTTTGGGATGCCCAGGCCTTGTCATTGGAATCGGTAGATTCCTGATGGAGACAAAACGGCCCCACGCCCCCTTGCCCTCCATCACCTGTTACCCTGATCTTCCCTAAGTCCCGGGAAGCCCTGCCTCTGTCCCTTCCCCCTGACTGGCTGTTGGGTGGAAGTTCCGTGTATGGTAGTGTGGGGAAGTGACGACCAGACTGGCTGGAGCCTTCTCAACGACCGTATGTTGTGGGTACGCCTGTGGGTGGGACCTGGGTGAGTGGAGTGTGTGATGAATATACATTCTATGTTGTGGCTGTCTAGTATCTGGTGTTTGACACAATCGTTGAGACAGCCCTGCCCAAAACCGGTATGAATGCAGCTTGGAGTGTTGAATGGCTCGGTACTTGTTCCAATACACATAACTTGTTGTGAGTGTCTGGAGAGAAGTGAATGGCCTGAATACCTTGTGTGCCTGATTGGCTGCCTGCCTGCATGAATGCCCGTAGTCGTGATTGGATGCTTGAGTATGACCCAGCGGAATGAATGGGAGATCAACGGTATATCTGGGGACCTCTCACTGCTAGGAATCTTGTTCAGAAGCTGAAGTCCACTACAACGAGTAACTGGAGTGAAGCTTAACCTTGAGCCCTGCTGGACGAGAAGAATTGCTGTTGCTCTCCTTCGCAATCGGAAAGCTGCTGTGCTTCAAGAACTGACCCAGAGAGGACCTGGTAATGCGCCCTCTTCCCGAGCTACGAGGGACCATCGTGCACAGCTGATCTTTGCCTAAGTTCCCTGGTAGACAGACCTTCGACAGGCTGCCGACCCGATACAGGGATTGCTGCGGAACTCCAAGGAGACTCGCCCGGACTGTTGCCCGCCACTGTCGACGACTGCTGTCGCCGACTGGAGCCGCTGTGCTCCCGTTGCCTAAGAACTTTATTGATCCAAGGACACTCTCCGCTGCATCGTCGCTGCTGTATCCTGCTGGAGAAGGCCTGACCGTTGACGCGCCGAGGAGCATCCACCGGTGGGTTTCCCGCCACCCAAAGACCACAGAGACGCCGATGACTCAACACCCTTGCTGGGCCACAGTTCTTCAACTCTTTGCGGTCCAGAACTATCGACACCAAGGTGCCCCGCACGCCTCTTTCTTGCAGGACGTTTACCCTTCCCCGTCAACGAGCACCACTAGGAACGACGCGGCCACTTCACTGTTGTAGCTCGACCTGTTCTCCGTTGGATGTTCGACAACCCGTGACTCCTGCCTGAAAGGAAGGACACTCCAGAAGGGTTGTCGATTTCCCTGACGAGGAATGCTACAACGCCAAGGTACTTTGGGGTTGCTGAACTATTGGAAAGTCTAGTGGGAACAATATATGGACTGGGCTTGTATCTTTCTTCTACAGGTTGCCCAGGTGGGGGGATCTCCACACAGAGCTGTGTTTAACGGTAGTTACCAGAATTCTGCCTATTGCTCAACCATCTTGCTTTCCTTCTTCTCTCTAGTGCTGGTTTTCCTCTTTGTTTTGATCTGTGTGTCATTCTGACCGTATGCACTTTACTAAGATCTAATAACGTTAGTGGTACCACTTTAGAATTGTACATATTTACCATTGTTGATTTTCGGAGTACAAAGTGAGTTATCGTGATCGTGTATATGACTTTGAATAATAATTATATAAAGACTGTGTTTTAACCGATACAGTGTGTCAACATTCCTTCGTGGGTGCTCGGGGACTACACTGTACATAAGAACCAGCTTACATCACCGCCCGAGAAGCTAGGCCTTGATTGCTCGACCACAACTACCAATACTAGAGAATCTTGGCAGGGGTCTCTGTGTCTCTCCTCTACCATATAGAGAGCAGAAGTACAGACCCCCCCTCCGGTCTTTACAGCTGGTGGCAGCGGTGGGATGCTTATGGTGTTAAAGACTCAGTGTATAACCGTGCCACTTACGAAGGATATCTGCACTTTGTTAAATTAAGGTTTAGTCGTGTACAAGATAACTGCATTACAAGCAATGGAATCTATTGCGAATGGTAAATTGACTCGGATGAGTTTAGAGGCTCTCCAGAGTGCTTGTGAAGCCAGGGAATTAGACTTTATGGATAAGTCTAGGGCAGAGCTGATAGCTGCCCTGGTGGACTACCAGATCGACTGTGAAACTCTTAAAGGGGGGGATGCAACCAATGAGGACTCTACACCGGGGGTTGTCGCCGAAACTGATTCTGGGAATGCCACCATTCCTGCTGCCTCTGTTCCGAACCCCAGCAATTCTTTAGAGCTTGAGTTATTGGGGATGAATTTAGCCTTTGAATATCGCAAGTTAGAACTAGATGCTGAGCTTAAGAAAGAGGAGGTGGCAAAGCAAGTGGAGCTCAAGAACCGGGATCTTAAGTTAAAAGATAGGGATCTTGAACTCAAAGATAAGGACCTTCAACTCAAGAACCGGGACACTGAATGTCAGCGAATCCAGCAAGAGAAAGCTCCAGTGGAGACTTCAGCGAAACCAGTTGAGAGTGTCAGGTCCCCAGCAACCAAGTTCATGAAAGATTTGGTTGGTGTGTATGCAGAGGGCTGTGATATCCTCCAATGGATTGAAGCGCTTGAAATGGCTTATGCAATTCACGATGTTGATCAGAGAGATTGGGCTAAGTGTTTGTTAAGCAGAGTGCCTCAAACTGGATATGACTGTATTCTGAAACTGAGTGTGGAAGAAAGGGGTCAGTATGAGTGCATGAAGTCTGCCTTAATCGCCAAGTTTGGCAAAACGCCTACCCAATATCTTAAACGGTTCAGGGATTTTAAGAAATGAGAGAATGTGTCTTGGGTTGACTGGGTGAGTGCTGCGCACATGAACATGATGGGTTGGATTGATGGTTAAAAATTGAAAACGTTTGTTGAATTGTCTCACCTCCTGTTTTTTGAGCATTTTTCGGAAGCTTGTTCACCGAGCTGCGTGAGTATGTTGCTGACCAGAACATTTTGGACCCCTTTAAGCTGGCTAGGTTGGCTGACAAGTGGGTCTCCCACCGGGTGTCCCCTAAGGACTCCAGTGGGAAGGACAAGGACAAAGAAAAGGGGGCCTCTCAGAAAGCTGAGGAGTCCCAAAAGCAATCACAGTCGGGTAAACCAAAACCTTCCCCTCCGAAGACCCAAAAACCTAGTGGGGATAAGTCTGTTGTGGGTGGGAGTAAGAGTAGTGGTCTGCCTGCTGCAAAGCAGGGTCCCAGAGGTTCCAGTACCGTACTACTCATGCGCGGCATGTGCTGGGATTGTGGGGCTCTGGATCACCGAAGGGGAGACCCCAAGTGTAAGGGTAAGGCACTTGGAGTCCAGGCTGTCAGCCTGACCTATCCCTACTCTGTACCTGAGTGTCTTCTTGAATGGCCAGCCTTCTACTGGTTTGAGAGACACTGGGGCAAGCATGACAGTGGTGGACAGAACCCTGCTCAAGCCAGAGGACTATGTAGGTGCTCCTCTGAGAACCACCAGGTTAGCTGGTGGGCTTCCCAAATTATCGCCTGTAGCCTAAGTCAACATTACGATTGGAGACAAGACAGCAAAGCTTCCGGTCCTGGTTCAGGACAACATGCCTGCGAATATTTTGTTGGAAAATGATTTGGTCGAATTGGGGATGATCACAGATGGTCTACCCCTTGCTGCTGTGGCAGTCACCCGATTGCAGGTCACACTGGGTCAGGCTGCGAGCCCGATATCCTTGCCGATGGGGAAACCCAAGGAACGAAAGAAACGGAGGAGTAAGAAGGCCGCCTATGTGGAGGGAGCACCTACTCCTCCCGCTGTTCCGACAGCCCCCATTGGGATCCATGCTCCGGGCGGGCTGGGTCCAGTGGTAAATCCCATCTCAACTCCTGTGGGAGATGAGCCAGAACACTTTCCTGTGGGAGAGGCTCTTAACCTGGAGGATCATCCCGACCTTCAATGCTTGTTGGCTAAAGGGGGACCCTCCCGGGCGGACTTCTGTAAGGAAGAGTGCCACTCTCTCGAGGGTCTAAGGACACAGGCCCTGTCCCAGGCACAGGGAGAAGTGCCTAGGTCCTTTTGGATTTATTGGGAGGGTGAGCTCCTTGTTAGTGAGCCCACTAAGCCTGAACCTGGTGCACTCAAGAGGTTGGTGGTACCCCAGGTTTACCGGCCCTTCCTGCTGCAGTTGGCGCATGAGGTGCCCTTGGCTGGACATCTTGGTACCAAGAAGACTAAGCAGAGGCTCTCTGCCCATTTCTACTGGCCACAGATGGGAGTAGAAGTGGAATCCCATGCAGGACCTGCCCAACTTGTCAGTTGTTTGGCAAGACTGGAGGCAGAGTCATCGCCCCACTGCTACTGTTGCCAGTGGTGGGCACACCGTTTGAGAGGGTTGGCATCGACATTGTCGGTCCCTTTGACCCTCCCACATCGGGTGGACATCGGTTCATCCTAGTTTTGGTAGATCATGCCACCAGTTACCCTGAGGCCATACCCCTTCGAACGGTTACGGCCAAGGTGGTTGCCAGGGCTCTCCTGGGAATTTTCACACGGGGTGGATTCCCTAAGAAGGTTGTCTCTGATAGAGGATCCAACTTCATGTCGAGTTACATGAAAACCATCTGGAAAGAATGCGGAGTAACTTACAAATTCTCCACCTCTTACCACCCTAGAACAGCAGCTTGGTGGAGAGATTTAACAAAACTCTCAAGGGCATGTTAGGAACTTTGGTAGAGCCCCACTGGAAGAATTGGGATCTTCTTCTGCCGTGCCTGCTGTTTGCTTACAGAGAGGTATCTCAAGAGGGTGTTGGTTTCAGTCCCTTTGAGTTACTCTTTGGACATCCCGTGAGGGGGCCCTCGCCTTGATCTGAGAAGGTTGGGAGGCCACCCCTCCAGGTCCCGCCAAGCAAGTGGGGGACTATGGGGGTCATTACAACCCAGGCGCTAATTGCGCCAACTTTACCACCATGGTGTAAACTACGTTTACACCATGGTGGATGGCGGATTTACCGCCCCATTCCAAGGTGAGTGGGGCGGTAAATCCCCATTTCCCATTTTCCCTTCCCCATTCCCATTTTTGCCCCATAGGGCATAATGGGAGTGGGGAAGGCGCTAATTACGCCACCGTAAATTACGGTGGCGTAATTAGCATCATGGCAGGTTAGCGCCATGGATTTTAACGCCTGCTAAAAGCAGTCGTTAAAATCGGAATAGGCGTTAAGGGTTAACGACGGCGTTAACCCTTAACGTCTAGGTCGTAATGAGGCCCTATGTGTTAGGCCTCAGATGGACGATGACACAGATGATGGGTCAGGCAACAGCGAATCTTAAGGCCAGCCAGGAATTGAATGAGTACTGGCATGACCTTAAAGCATCGCAAGTGGATTGGACTCTGAGACAGGAGGTCCTCGTGATGGAGCCTACCAAGCCTCGGGCTTTGGCGAGTAAATGGACTGGACCCTTCAGGATAATCTCCAAGATGGGCGACGTCAATTATCTGGTTGACATAGGAGCCTCTGGGGTAGCCCCTCAGATATTCTATGTTAACAGGCTCAAGCCTTTCCACAGGCGGGCTGAAGTATCATGCCTCTTGCTAGATTCAGGGCAAGAAGAGGATGAGAGTGAGCCCCTTCCTGATTTGCTGCATAGCAACCCTTAGGATGGCTCCATGGAGGGAGTGCATCTCTCTCCCATCTGACGACAGAGCAGCAGAATGCCTGCCGGGCTTTGCTCTGACAGTACGCCTCTCTGTTTTCACTTACACCAGGCCTTACACCGTGGTGTAGGCACGAGATTGAAACTGGTGACAGTGTGCCTGTCAAAATCAGGTGCTACCGTATGTCAGATACCGCCAAGAACCACATCCAGGCTGAGGTCACCAAGATGTTGGATCTGGGTGTTATTGAACCCACAACCAGTCCCTGGTCCATTCCCGTGGTCCTTGTCCCCAGGGCAAGTTCCCAGGCAGGTACCAAGGATTGGAGCTTCTGTGTGGACTACCGAGGAGTCAATGCCGTCACCAAAACTGACGCGCACCCTTTGCCCCGGGCTGATGAGCTCGTGGATACCATAGGTGCTGCCAAATTTGTGAGCACCTTCGACCTTACCTCAGGCTATTGGCAAATAGCTCTGATGGACCATGCCAAGGAAAAGACGGCGTTCTCAACACCAGAGGGACTCTACCAGTTTAGAGTCATGCCTTTCGGGCTGAAGTACGCCCCTGCCACTTTCCAGAGATTGGTCAACCATGCGCTCAGTGGGCTGGAAGCCTTCTGTGTGGCTCACTTAGATGACATTGTCGTCTACAGTTCCACCTGGGAAGAGCATTTGACTCATCTAGATAAAGTGTTGCAGGCGTTATCACGTGCCAGATATCTCAGGGGAAAGTCATGTATCTTGGTCATGAGGTAGGAGGGGGTCAAATCCAACCTCTCCCCAGTAATGTACAGGATATACATGACTGGGAGACTCCCACTACTCAAACCCAGGTGAGAGCCTTTCTGGGCCTCACTGTGAATTATCGCAATTTCATGGCAGACTATGGAACCATAGCTGCACCCCTGACAGCGTTGACTTCGCCCAAACAACCTAGGAGGGTTAATTGGACTGAAGACTGTCAGAGGGCCTTTGATGGCTTGAAAGGAAGTCTGTGTCGGGCACCCGTGCTGTGTGCGCCTGATTACAGCAAGCCCTTTATCGTTCAAACTGACGCCTGCGACACCGGAATTGGAGCTGTCTTGTCCCAGTTAGATGACAAAGGAAGACAACATCCGATCATATTCATCAGTAGACAACTTAAGGGTAGGGAACTTAGGTGGGCTACTGTTGAAAAGGAATGTTTTAGTATTGTTTGGAGTCTTAGGCGTTTTAGACCCTACCTTACAGGGTCTATCTTCAAGGTCCAAACCGATCATAAGCCCCTGAAGTGGCTTATGCAGATGAAGGGTGAAAACCCGAAACTGCTCAGGTGGTCCATTAGTCTGCAAGGACTAGACTTTACCATTGAGCACAGACCAGGGAAGAGTCAAGATAATGCAGATGGTCTTTCCAGAAGGTATGTTGACAGTCTGGATGAGGGTGCCTATCCCGTGGGGGGGGGACTGTGATGCTGGAAATGCATCGGAGGGACAGGTCCTCCGAATCCTTGTCCTTTACTGCTTTTTATCGTGTGTTCTGTCGTGTTTTCCACGCAGGAGTTCATGTGGGACTCCTGGCGGTGCAGCTCTCTCTCCTTTGGTTTGGTGAACGGACCTGTGGGATACCCCAATGGCACCCATGGGTAGGGGCACAACCCTGTGCCCCTAGTGTATGTTTTGGGGCACCTGTGTGTGACCCACAGAGCAGGGCACGGGCTGGTGGCAGCTCCGTGCTGAAATGACTGGTGCCCTGAGCATCCTCCATTTTGGGATGCCCAGACCCTGTCATTGGAATCGGTAGATTCCTGATGGAGACAAAATGGCCCCCACAGCCCCTTGCCTTCCATCACCTGTTACCCTGATCTTCCCGAAGTTCCGGGAAGCCCTGCCTCTGTCCCTTCCCCCTGACTGGCTGTTAGGTGGAAGTTCCGTATATGGTAGTATGGGAAAGTGCCGACCAGACTGGCTGGAGCCTTCTCAATGACCGTATGTTGTGGGTACGCCTGTGGGTGGGACCTGGGTGAATGGAGTGTGTGATGAATATACATTATATGTTGTGGCTGTCTAGTATCTGGTGTTTGACACAATGGTTGAGACGGCCCTGCCCGAAACCGGTATGAATGCAGCTTGGAGTGTTGAAGGGCTCGGTACTTGTTCCAATACACATAACTTGTTCTGAGTGTCTGGAGAGAAGTGAATGGCCTGAATACCTCATGTGCCTAATTGGCTGCCTGCCTGCATGAATGCCCGTAGTCATGATTGGATGCTTGAGTATGACCCAGCGGAATGAATGGGAGATCAACGGTATATCTGGGGACCTCTCACTGCTAGGAATCGTGTTCAGAAGCTGAAGTCCACTATGACGAGTAACTGGAGTGAAGCTTAACCTTGAGCCCTACTGGACGAGAAGAATTGCTGTTGCTCTCCTTCGCAATCGGAAAGCTGCTGTGCTTCAAGAACTGACCCAGAGAGGACCTGGTAAGGCGCCCTCTTCCCGAGCTAGGAGGGACCATCGTGCAAAGATGATCTTTGTCTAAGCTCCCTGGTAGACAGACCTTCGACAGGCTGCCGACCCGATACAGGGACTGCTGCGGAACTCCAAGGAGACGCGCCCGGACTGTTGTCCGCCATTGTTGACGACCGCCGTCCCCGACTGGAGCCACCGTGCTCCTGTTGCCTAAGAACTTCATTGATCCAAGAGCACTTTCGTCCACATCGTCGCCGCTGTATCCTGCTGGAGAAGGCCTGACCGTCGACGCGCCGAGGAGCATCCACTGGTGGGTTTGCCGCCACCCAAAGACCACAAAGACGCCGACGACTCGACGCCCTAGCTGGGCCACAGTTCTTCAACTCTTTGTGGTCCAGAACTATCGATACCGAGATGCCCCACACGCCTCTTCCTTGCAGGACGTTTACGCTTCCCCGTCAACGAGCACCGCTAGGAACGACGCGGCCACTTCACCGTCGTAGCTTGACCTGTTCTCCGTCGGACATTCGACGACCCGTGACTCCTGCCTGAAAGGAAGGACACTCCAGAAGGGTTGTCGATTTCCCCGACAAGGAACGCTACAACGCCAAGGTACTTTAGGTTTGCTGAACTATTGGAAAGTCTAGTGGGAACAATATATGGACTGGGCTTGTATCTTTCTTCTACAGGTTGCCATGGGGGGGATCTCCACACAGAGCTGTGTTTAATGGTAGTTACCAGAATTCTGCCTATTGCTCAACCATCTTGCTTTCCTTCTTCTCTCTACTGCTGGTTTTCCTCTTTATTTTGATCTGTGTGTCATTCTGACCGCATGCACTTTACTAAGATCTAATAACGTTAGTGGTACCACTTTATAATTGTACATATTTGATTTTCGGAGTACAAAGTGAGTTATCGTGATCGTGTATATGACTTTGAATATTAATTATATAAAGACTGTGTTTTAACCGATACAGTGTGTGGACATTCCCTCGTGGGTGCTCGAGGACTACACTGTACTTAAGAACCAGCTTGCATCACCTCCGGAGAAGCTAGGCCTTGATTGCTCGACCACAACTACCATTAATAGAGAATCTTGGCAGGGGTCTCTGTGTCTCTACTCTACCATATAGAGAGCATAAGTACAGACCCCCCCTTCCGGTCTTTCCAATAACCTCTTAGTAACCTGGGTGAATTCCCTTCCCCAGGATTCAAAGAAACCTCAGCTCCAATGTTCAAAAAGAGGACCTAGGAAATCCCTGTAAATAGAACAGTCTCAATTCAGTTTTTGATGTTTAAATGTCTAAGTAAGGTTTTGTTAACTAAAGTTCCAACCACAACAAAGCTTCCCCTCTTAGTAATAAGACTTTCCACTTCACCACAACAGCATCAATGTTATTCCTGGCCACAATGCTTTTTCACAACTCCCAGTTGTTCAAGTAGTGTTATCACAATTCAAAGGAAATACAGTTTCTGCAAATGTTAGTGAAACACAGTTATTGGACAACTGTTATAATGCCTCTCTTTATAAGATTAGGATTCATAATATATTTCTTTGTCAGGATTACTTCACAGTGCTGCTACTTCTGCTTTAACAACTTCACTTCTACCACAGTTTACCATGAGGACATTCTCCTTTGTCGCATAGTACTGCGCTTCGCTTGTGCTACTGAAGTCTTGCATCTACTGACACCCCGATATACTGCTACAGCTTTAGAACTCTGTGATACAACCACAGCTTCAGTACTTTGTGACTCAAAATAGGTTTTGGTTTGGACAAGGTTCATTTCAAGGCACTTCAACACCTTTCAATGGGCAAGACCCTGAATGTCCCGCTTCAAAAGGGGAATCCTCTTTGCATCTCTTGTCTGTCTGTCACAACAACAATCTAGGTTTGCCTTTAGGACCCACATTTTCCTTTCTGTGGCAGTCTTTGGCAATATAGTTTCCGTCCACTTCAAATAACATTTATGAGCAACAAGTTTCCCTTCCCCAACTTTGCCTTCATCTCTCTGCCTACTGTTAGCCAGAATAATTACCCAGAATCCTTGGTTCCACTCTCTTGACTTCAGGTAATGCTTGCACACATGCATGTTAGGCAAGGTTATGCTTCTATAAATGCTCTCTCTCCAACCACAGATACAACTTTAAAAAACTTGACTTCTTTTATGAGCAATTGGTGTTAGCATGTATAAAGATGCAAAGTTCACTCTTTCTTTGAAAAGCAAAATTAGGCACGCATGACCACTTCTTTATAAGGTTTAGAATGTTTAAAGGGTTTAACAATGGCTTTCTGCAGTAGTTGTTCTTCACGCGGGTGAAAGATAAATCTCCTGATCACACGAGAGTGCTACTTTTTCATTGTCCGATTGTCAATAACTCACAAACAACTTCAGCTCGCTTCTATTTCTACGCAAGTGAATGATAAACTGCATACTGTTGCTGGTCCGGCCACTCGATTAAAGAGCCCCTCTCACTCCTGAGACCCACAGCATTACAACAGCTTCTCGCCTCGGTCTTGAACACACTTCTGGCACTGCAATCTCCGTAATTCGGTTCACACAGGGAAAGGCAGCCTTCCTGTATGCCTTGCACTGTGCAGCTTCTGTAACTCAGAGTTTGGGGAGCAGGACCCTCACAGAACAAGCAGGTGAAATCTGCTGCATCAGCGTTCTGGCATCCCTTTGGTTCTCCCACTTCTGCCTGGATTGCCAGCACTGTGCCTTTTTCTTTCTGTCTCTGCTACTGCACGAACACTAGCCACAGTTCCAGCTCCTTCTTTCACCTGTGGCCTGCACCTAAGGCCTCGTTTTATGCCTCTCAGGGTCCTTCATGTGTGGGCTGTTATGCTTAATTGCCTAACTACTACCACATCATACCTCCTTAGCCCTCTTCGTCATCCCAGTACTCATGGGATTATGGGACTTGTAGTCCCCAACAATAAAGTTAGTTCTTTAAAATCATTTCTGGGTTTTAAGGGTAGATTTATTTCCCTTATATTCATTGAAAGATGAACCATTAGAATGTGTTACAGATGAAGATAATCTATTTATGGCAATATTTCTGATTTACTTTTCATGATACCTTTGGGAGTAGGGAGGATTTTTATCCTGAAATACCTTTGCATGGTCTTTCTGTAATTAAAGGTCTGTTCAGGTTTAAAGGTTTAAAGGCATTTGCATTCAGAGCCACATATATTATATGTGGTTCAGATCCATCATAATGACAATAGGCCATTACCTGTTCTGGTAACTTTAAAAGGTTCTCCCTTTTAAAGTACAAATACTGTGTCTCATCCCACAGGATTACCTCACCACCCTGGGCCTTGTCACCTCCCAGGAGATCCTCCCGCAGTACACCACCCCCAAGTTCAGGGCTAGGAAGCATCTGCCTCTCCCTGGCCACCTGGGAGGAGACTTTAGGCAGTGTTTTGGTGAGGGATCCGTCAGATTCTTCACAGTCTTCCTGCGGGGAAGGACCATAATGCATGCCTCTGTGTTATGCGTTGCTGTGGCTATAGCTGACCAAATGCATAGTTTGAATGCCCCCCTCTCTCCCCAGTTGATGTTGATTCTCAGTGGCTGCGCACATGTGGCCTATCCTGCATAGGTGTAGGAGCTGACATCAAGTTGCCGAGAGTGGACTGATCTGGCATTCGTAGGACTTATGCTGCATGATTATGGGTAATGGCCACTAAAGAATAAAGTTTTCTGCCAGTGTGAAATGTGGTTATGTGCATTACTTTCCATGTTCATGGGCTGTGTGACCTTGTGTTTTCGGGTGGATGAATCCTCAACATGTTGGTTGCAGTGTTTGTTCTACTGATGTATGTGCGTTTCTGGGCTTTCTGCATGGTAGTGATATAGTAGGTGATTTAAAGCCTGCTATGTTATGTTCACTTCTGTAATGTAATAATTATATAGCAACTCCTGCCATATGGTATAGCATCTAAGCACTGTAAGATGCATGGCCCTTCAGAAGACCATAGTGTGAGAAGTCATGAGGGAGTAGCAACTCAATGAATGCAGCTGGTTTGGAGGTTTAGGCACTATCCTGGACTCTAGGAAGTGTAGTGTGGTGACGTTTGAAGCCCAAGTGAGGATGCAAAAGAGGCAATGGGTTTATTGAAGAAGATAGAAACTATGTGACAGCTGGATTGATTCATGTTGGAACTCAGCTCGATACTATGTGTCAGAGTCCCACATACATCATACATGCACAGTGAAATATATGCTTTCATATGCAATTGGAATTTAGTTGTTCTCTTTCCTTGACTAAGCAGTACTGTTGCAGTACACCATTATAGTGAATTGACAACACTGCCCTCCCATCATGGCATCATGGCACATGAGCATGTGTTGACAGTATTGTAAGTGGTCTTGTATGCCCCCCTTCTCACACTACTGGTTCCCTTGCTACACTTGGCTCTGAGAGAAAAAAGGGGGGTGCTGTTGGACAGTAGAATGCATTTGCAACACCTCTGGTGTTGATGGGTGCATGTCAGTGGTACCTGGTCCCTTTGTGCAAATGTGCTTTCAATGTTGTGTAGAGACATTTGGGATTATGTTACCCGATAGGAAGAGGCCACGATCTGATAGAGTCCAGCAGTATGGGTCTGGTTAGCTGCTTATGTGGGAGAGATTGATGGGGCAAAAGAGGGTTGCTTTGTCATGATTTGATTAGTGCTAATTTGCTAATGGCTCAGCCTGTGACAGCCCTCTGTGGGGGACGGAGTGTGTGTGTGTAGTGCAAGGAGGTAGGAAACATTAGAGCGGAGTTGGTTAGTCAGGCAAAAAGGGGAGTAGAGCTTACAAAGCAAAAATAAACTGCAACCCTGCACTCCCACCACTGCCTTATCCCATACAGGTTGCGTTGTTTCTGAAACTCACATTGCCAATGTCCATCCTTCCCTCTCTTCCGTCTCTGTAATCAATTATTTGTATCCAGTGTTCAGCTAAACCGCCATATGAAAGTTGGCAGATAACGGGGAGTGGGCAATATGCAAACTCCACCCAATTACTATAGGCTGCATGCTTAGGGTTATGGAGGCAAGTTCCTTTGGTTGGTTCCAAGAAAATACTACTCAAAATATACGTATTGTGCAGTTCTTAGTAAGCTGGCTGGCATGCTTGTAATTTCGCCCCTCTAGGGCACGGCCCATCTAGGGCAGGGCAAGAACATATTTGTCAGGCCTTCATTAGGCAGCAAGGGTAGGGCAGGGCCCTGGATCCCTGCATGTTCCTCCTGGGAGTCTACACTGCTGTCGCCCAGAAGCCCCAAGAGTCTTGTGACCCTCGCCAAAATGATTTTCCTCTGACCCCAACAGCCATCATTCACCAGGTTAAGAGGAGTCTCCAGGACTTTGGTATCAGAGTGATGCTGCATGTTCTTCATAATGAAAGGAGGAGCAATGAAGATAGAAGGTGGAGTGTGACATCTTGAAAAGTGTGGCATCGTAAGAGGCACGCTGAGGCTGCAGGAAGGAGAGCAGGAGCATGCTGGCAGTGATGGGAAATTGATTTTGTCAGGAGCATGGAGGACAGAGTGAACAGTCCAAAACCAATGGAATCTGGAATTTTCTATCGGTCAGGCTCCTTGCTAAGTAAGGGCCTTTGGACAATGTCCCTACAAAGGTTTGTGCTCCAACTGAAGGTTGGAGCCATGGTAAAAACTGCCATGCTTTATCAAGATATTAAGGGCTGTCCTTCCCTGGGGAGGGAGGGGCTATGAGGGATTGGCACATGCACAAGGTGTGAGGTCCTCCCCACAGTGGGTCTCCTACAGCAGAAAGTACCACCTCAGCCATTAATTGCTAGTTGCCAAAAAAAGAGGAAGGAATGTAAAGGCTGGCTTCACACACATTAGTATGAAGCCAGAGTGGGAATGGCCGACTTAAGCGTTTGTGTAGGATTGGCAAATCAGGCCTCGCAGTAGACCACATGTTTGAGTAATGATGGCACTAAATACAGTCCATGTGTTGTTTCTAAGTAGTGATGTTGTAGAGTAATAGTTATGGGTGTTGTGTGTGTTGGTGTATGTTTGCAGCCTGTGGATGGCGATGGACTGACAATGTGTAATTTCTGTAATGGTGCATACACTCATTGCATCTCTGAGACAGGCATTCTCATGATGTTATGTATAGGCAGACAGGACTTGCCCTCTTTCGTCATTGAAGCTAATCAGGGATGTGAGTTTGTAGTGTGTCCACAACACAGGATGTGGTTTTAAAAAAAAAGATGTGTGCCACAGCTGTGGGTGACCTGTCCCTGCGCCTATTGTCCCGCTGGGGGTTTTGGTGGGGCCTGTTGATTGGGGCACAACCCGTCCTGCATCTCCACAAGAATGCCACACAACATGCCAGTATGATTTCAAATATCACTAATGTATATAGCAATACCCCACCAGAGTGGTCAATGCCGTGGAACCGTGACTTGAGCACTCTGAATGTGTGTTCCACTATACCACTAGTGGCAATGTGTACTGTATTTTAGAGGGCCCCACTTGGGGTTTTGGAATTCCTGATGGGAGTCAAGAGGAATTGTGATAGCGGGTAGGCACTGTCCCCTGCAAATTGGTAAATGGTACATTTGATTACATTTTGGTCGAGTGGTAGGTGTATGCTTTGCATGTGATTGTTTTGCATGTGACTGTGTTTTAGGTCGCATTTGTGTGATGCTCAACACACGCCAGATGTTGCCAAAGGTTCCAGATGCCAGAGCCTGATGGATACGGGAATGGTTTAGGATCTAGTGGTCATGAGTGCATCCAGGGAAAGGTGTATTCACATGCATTATGTGGCCATTTGCAGGGCAGATGACCTGGACATTTATGGAATAGCCATTTTTCTGTTCCGGTATATGCGGTCTGTCTCTCAGAGGGGTTGCATTGCAACATGCATGCAGTCAATGGAGCCAAGGGCCCGGGGTAACTGTGCAATTGCATGGAACTCCTGGATAACTCTTTACCCGCAGAGTGCAGGGCATGTCTATGTTGCTTTACAGATGTTCAATTATGAACCACACAATCTGGTAGCGGCATCAGGATTGTGGGGGCTGGGATTTGCTGGAATGTCTCAGTGACCAGGAAGTGAAGGGCAGATAAACTCTGCAGTGGTACTGCATTTGAACATATGGTGCGTGATGCCAGGTCATCCTCCCACTCCCAGGACATGTTCAGGATAACATGTGTGGGTATTAGGTAGGTGCCATATTTATCTTTTTTTTTTTATTAAGTGCATTATGGCAAGTGAAACGAGCCTTTTACACTGTATACAATTAAAAAGACATTCAAATCAGAAAACTTCATTCATAATACATTAATACTTAAAAAAGAGAAAACATAAAATAGAAAAAAAGAATTAAATTCATCAGTGTTGATTACAATTAAAAGATAGATGCCCAGAACTGGTCAGTCTAGTAAGTGGTGGAAATGTGCATAGCCCTTCTCAATTTCCAAGTTAGTGTGGGGCAGGCCGTCAGTATATGCCGGGTAATTTTGATGTTCTACTTACAAAGCCTGCATATACGTTCATCTAATGGAATACCCTTCCAGGCTCCTGCATTTTATAAAACCGGGAGAATGTCCATACGTAAGTATATTATGAAACGTATTAAGGCCAGCCTATGGAATTTAGTCAAGTAAGGTCACAGGAGTTTAGTAAACATGGCCCGATGGGTGTTTCAGTGACTATGCGTGGTCCCATTCGATAGTTTTCTTTTTTAATTTTTGAGGGAACAGTACCAGATCATGTGCAACGGGATACCTAATCCTTTCTAGATGGGCTTTTGCAGTAGCTACCTGTTTCTAATACGTTATATACATCGATTTCAAGATGTCATGGGCCACTGTTAAGCCCAGTAAAGAGCCTTTGCCAGCATCTTCAGTGTTAACTTTAAACACAAAGTTGCACTTAGCCATTTTCCAGTGTAACATAAGGGATTGTAACCCTAGTTCTTATCTTATTACTTCAACTGGAATCGCTCCTGGAAGACCCAGCATCGAGCGCAATATTTTCACCTCCATTTTTTGCAGCCAGACAACAACTTTCTCTTTAAGAACCCATAGTGTGTCTAATATGGCCAGGATGATGCATTTATTTTATGCTTCCAGTTTAGCCTCAATAGAGTGACCCCCACACCTATCAATCACCATCTTGATAGCTAACCATGTACACAAAGCCTTGGGTGGGAGGACCTCAGAGTAATAAGTGAGAAAGCGAGAGGCCCTAATGGGGAGGCCTAAGTAGTTATATATTGTAACCTGTTCCAGAGGTTTGCCACCCAAAGTCCAGGAAAAAGAAGTACCACCATATTTTCTCTTCCCTATTGGCATGATTTTTGTTTTGGATAGATTAATCCTAAACCCATTGGATTGGGCATAGAGTTGTAGAGCGTCCAGAGAGGGTTGTAGTGCCAGAGCTGTCTGATTGAGGATGACAGTGTCATCGGCGAAGGAGAGCCACACGATCTTAGCCCCACCATTCTTAGGTGGAAAGTTGTGGGCTGCCTTCAGCGCCAGATCTAGATCATCTACATAAAGATTAAAAAGTATGGGAGCAAGAACACAGCCTTGTTTAAGGCCAGTGTTTGTGGCATAGCTTTTAGATATGCACCCCTCCTGAGTCAGCCTAGCCCTGACAGGTGTGTCACTGTATAATAATGTAATAAAAGGCAGGAGAGTGAATCATGCTTCCAGTTTAGACCATAGTTTCACGCAGAAGACACTGTCAAATGCTGTGCAATAATCTACGTAGATAAGCTCTACGGTAGTCTCAGGATTCAGATATGTGTCAGAAATCAGAGTTTGTATGACCCAGGGGTTGTACTAGAACACTTTCAAAAAGCAGTTTATTGGTAACTTAGTAGGTTGTTCACATTCGACCAGGCTGATAGCATTTCCAGCAAAAAGGGAAGCACAAATGTTTGCTCCTGAATCCAGCATTGCTAACAGTCTGTAGTTGTTTGGGTCGAGACGAGAACCCTTCTTAATGACGGGTATAAGGATTAATTGTTGCCAGGAAGATCTGACCTTGCCGATGTTGATGATATAGAGGAAGAGCTTATGTAAGATGGGCACCCACAACAGGGGATCTTTCTTAATACCTGCATTAGAAAGCCTGTCTGAGCCAGGAGCCCTTGTGGCTTTTGCTTTTGTTATCAACCTGACCACGTCCCCCTCCTTAACAAAGGGCAGAAAAGATTTACCCAGTAATTTCAGCAATTTATTTTCCTCATGTGGGAGACCAGTCTCCCAATACATCCCTGAAATATGTGATCCCAAAGCCTCTTCCGGAAAGCCACATATTTCACGCACGACTTCTCCATATCTGTAGTAAAGAAGCAAATAAAATAACATTTTGGTATACATTTTCATCAAGGTCCGAATCATCTTCAAGTCCATATCAAATTTATGACTGCGGACCCAGTTCTTATATTGGGTGCGAAGTACTGAAACCTCTTTTCTTTTCTCACTTTCTGGAACGTGCCCTTCCCTCCTGCCTGATCTTACGGACTGCTGCATGTAGTGCTCTCTTCCTCTTAGTGATGGTCAAGTCGTAAGTAATCTCTGCCTTTACCATTGATATATGCGCAAGCAGGTGTCTGCATTGTGACGGACAGAAATTGTTCGACATCTCCTCAAGATCTCAATTATTGCCAGACAATAATTCCCTAGGGGTGCAACTGCTTCTGGACAAAGAGTACATGGTATGACATGGTATGATCGCTCAATTCAGTTGGCAAAATAGAAAACTCTTGGGAATGAGCACAAATTGGAGAATTAATAAATAAAAAGTGAATACAACTCTTTGATGATCGGCCATCAGTCCCAGTAGCCACGGGACACCTGTCCTTAGAAATGAGGGAGAATAAGTCAAAATCCAAAAGAAGGTCCAGCCATCGTCTACCTCTTTTTTGTGACCTGGGCGCTACTTTGTCCACCTCATCTGGGATATCTGTACAAACCTTAGCGTGCGTAACATTCTTAGAACAGTCAGCATTGAAATCCTCCAACAATCCCACCGGGCGCCCTGACTGGACCAAGTCATTGAGGCATCAGACGCCACCATCATTACTTCCTCAGTGATTCGACCATCGGGGGGGGGGGGGGGGGGGGGGTCATAAAGAGTTGCAACTAGAGTTTGAATTCCATCAGCAGGGAAATTGGGCAGCATCGCACACAGATAATTTGGGTGACATCTTACACCAAGCTGACTCCTAATGAGAAGTTTGATTTTGAACCAATGCAGAGTCCCCCATTTGGAGGTCCCCCGATAGAGGGCTGTGCCAGGCGAGAAACCTGAGAAAATCCATCTAATTCAAACTGAGTCAGGTCTCTTGTAGAAGGAACAGTTGTACTTTCTACAGCATTTCTTTTCCCGTTGGATGTTGCAAAAGGGAGCGATGGACCCGAGTGTTCCATGAAAGAGCACAAAGTATCAGCTCATTCGCTGGTTTCGCCTGTCTAGGCAAAGCTTCCATATGGGAAACAGAGATGCCTTCCATTTGCACTGGGGAAGAGTTGAGCTCTGTGAGTTAAGATGTGATAGATACTGTGGGTCATTTCCATAAACAACCATGCTACTTGACTTCTCCTCATATTTCTCATCCATCTGTAATGCGTGTGCGCTAAAAGAATATGGTGCTGTTCGGCTGCCATTTCTGGACACTCACTTTTCATCTGACGAATAAGGCTTCTGCTGTTGGCAGGCTTGGCGAGCCCAGCAGACTCCGCTGACAACTTGGAAGCGAAGGCAGAGCAAGGTCACACAAATGTTATTATCGAAGGAGTTCACTGTGGGAAAAAGTTATGGTATTGTCCACTGAAAGGCGAGCTGGAAAGGGAGTCAGAGCGCATTGTAGGTGCAGTGATAAGGGGTCGTGGGAATGAATGCGAGTAGAAGAGAGCTGGGTTTTTCCACTTCTGACTGGATTTTTCCACTCTTTACCACCTTAATTTATGAGCTGCTCTTCGGCCGAGGGCAGCCATAACGAAGAGAGGTGGGGAAAAGACCCCATAAAAAGGCTTATAAGCAGGAGAGCAGTCAGAACTTGGATCCCAGGGTGAGGTAGACTCGCTGGAAAGGAGGACGCTCCACTCCAGACCCCTTTATTGCGCATGATATCTTGTGCCTACCTGCTGTGGGACTAAGCAGTGTTGCAGAGGCTAAGCTGAAGGTGTCAAAGGTGTCACCAATAACAACGCTGGCGCTGAGGTGACTTCTATATTAAGGGGCTGATTCATGGAATTATGTGCGCCGAAAAACGTGCTTTGTGCGCCATTCTGCTTGCAAATCCCCATTTGTGAAACAGGGATTTGCGGGCAGAATGACGCACAAAGCCTGTTTTTCGGCGCACATAATTCCATGAATCAGCCCCCATATCTATGTATAACCAACCTTTTGTTTATTTGGTGTCTTATACTTCTATTCATGAGTGTGCAAGTATATAATATAGCGACCTCTGAACGCTTATATGGTATAATAAACGGCCTATAACGAGCCTTGTTATAATCATCTTTATGAGTTGTTATGAGTCTTATTTTTTGCCTCTCGGAGTCCAATTGTTTATTGTGCGGGATAGGCTGGGAACTGCTAAGTCTATGGTGTTCCCCGAACAGGGCCAGGTAAGAGCACAACATTTTGGTGTTGTAAGTAGGATTCTTGTGCTGAATTTGATTCCAAGAAATCCTACTATTTAATCATTGTTAAAAATGATTGGTACTCGGAACGGCAAAAAATAAAAATACATTTTCTTTTTCTTCCCTCTTTGTTGTTTATCGTGGTGTAAGTGTAGCACTTGTAAAACGACTGTGTGTTTAAGGTATACAAGGGTATGTGAAATACCCATTAAAAACTATGAGTTCCCTGTTCAGGAAAAGGGGAGTTCAACAGGCGGAAATTGTCCTGAAGTGGGCAAAACCTGGGATAATAGCATAGGAGAAGCCAGACCGGAAGAGGTAGTAAAGTGCCTATTACAAGTACCAGTAGAGAAAGGGAAAGAGTGTGCAGCCTTAGGAAGAAGGGGATGTATTTTGCTACATGCTTTCCGTAAAATGCATCAGCAAAATGTGCAAGCAGAAGTTGAGAAATTAGAAAAAGAGGTGGCGGCTGAAAAACAGATTGCATTGATGCAGCGACTTCAAATGAAATTGTATCATGATAAAGCACATACATACCAAGCAGTGGCTGAGCGTGCAGCAGTTAGAGTTGCTCACTACAAATATAGGAAAAGAAGGAGAAGGGTAAATTCCAAAAAAAGTGGCGATGGTACTTGCCTCTGCATGTATGAATTGGGACCCAGATAGATGGGACAGGGATGTATTTGATACTACCAGTACCGACCTGAAGGTGGTCCTATACCGAGTTCTGCTCAGAAGGAGGTAACAGTCAAACCAATGGTGCGCAGAAAGATGGGTCATCATCCATTGCTGCTAGGAGTGGGTGTGGTAAATATGACTGCACTGGAAGATTATTCACAACATGAGGTTGGGGAGATCATTACGCGATTAAAACAGAAAGCAGGTGAATCTCTTTTGACATGGATGTTTCTGTTGTTTGATGGAGGGGCGGCATGTATTTTAGTTGATGCAAGAGATTCTCGTAGGTTTTTGCCCTTAACTCAGGAAGAGCAAATGCAAGAAGTCCTCCTGCGTGTAGGTCCGCCCCGAGATACTAATGAAGATGAGGGGCAAACATCTCTGTTACAATTAGCATCCCAAGGTTGTAATCGAAAAGAACCGATCACAACAGATTGGCTGACTCAGGAGAGAAAATTGTACACATTGAAAGAGGCCACTCAATGGGTAAGAGAACATGCAATGAAAGAGGCAATTCATGTAGAAACTCCCGAATTTATGGGGATGGAAAATCTATCGGTTTCCAAAAGAATTACTCTTATTTGAACTGCCCCTCCAGCGTATAAAGATATTATGATGACGTTGCTGGTGGGAACAGCCTAAAGAGCGAGAAAGAGAAGGGCAGAGCGAAAGACGTACTGCGGGTAAGCGATTTGATAGTCATGATTCTCGAGTATCCAGAAAAGACATGTCTTTAGCACTTTTGAAAGACGGGGTTCCGCGAAAGGAAATCGATGGAATTCAAACGCGCAAAATGCATCAGTTGTATAAAAAAGGGGGTTTGGATGGAAAGGAGCATTATAAACAAGTAAAACAACAGGAAGTAGTACAATCAAAAAACGAGGAGGACCCATTTTGCGCCTTGAAACACTTGTGTATAGGCGCGTTACACAAATGCCATATCATATCATATCATATCATTTGGACCTCCTTCTGGAAAAGAAATTTTGGGGAGTATTGTGGAATCTGCCACCTCTCTACCAACATATGATGATTTGACGAAGATGGTGATTGCGATGGTGGAGATAGAATCCAATGTACACACTCCAAATATGAATAGGATGAGGGCCAAACTTCGGTAACAACAGCCCATATTAAGGTAGATAGACGGCCGTATGTAAAAGTGAAACTATTTTGGCAATCAGGAAATATTCAAGACGTCCGAGCCTTAATTGATACGGGGGCAGTGGCCTCTTTAATACATGGGAATCCGTCTAAATTCAAAGGAAGGCATTTTATGGTTACAGCATTAGGGGGTAAAGAGACTCCAGCAATACAAACTAACGTTGACATGAAAATAGGTCAATTTAAAAGATGCACCTATCAAGTATTGATTGCTCCCCTTCCCGAATACATTATTGGATTTGATATTTTGGAAGGGTTAACTCTAGGATTAGGAGGTAAATTATACCAATTTGTGGTAAATGCATTCACGTGTACACTTGTGATGGTTGGACAGCTGCATATGCCCCCAGTCCAGGTCCCAATTGTTACCAAAACAGTATCTATGAAGCAATATCGAATCCCAGGGGGGCAAAAACAAATTTCGGAAACAATTAAAGAATATGTTGAAGCCGGGGTGCGACGTTCTGTAACCACGGCTTGGAATAATTCGGTTTGGCCTGTCAAAAAACCAGAAGGTAGCTACTGGATGACTGTTGATTACCCCGAATTGAATAAACATACCCCTCCATTAGTGCCAGCGGAACCCAATGCAGTTACTTTTGTAGAAAACATACAGAAATGTGAGGGCACATGGTATGCAGTGTTAGATTTAGCTAATGCTTCCTTCACCATACCTATTGGAGAGGAATGCCAAGAACAGTTTGCATTTTCTTGGAATGGGAGGCAGTATAATTTTAACCACCTGCCAATGGGCTATATGCATAGCCCTACGATCTGTCACCAGCTGGTGGCAGAACATTTAGATACAATTTCATGTAAATCAGATGTACAAATTGTGCATTATATTGATTACATTTTAATTCAAAGAAAAGATTAAGAGTGCATCTAGAGTTAATCAGGGATGGTTTAAAGAAGGAGGGGTGGGAAATCAATGACACTAAGACACAAGTTCTGGCAGAGACAGTGTTCTTTTTAGGAATACAATGGCATAATGGACATCGCAAAATGGTGCCGAAGGCTAAAAAAAAGATTCTCGAGTTCCCTATCTCAAAAACGATCAACATGCTCAACAGTTCATAGGACTGTTTGGATTTTGGAGACAACATGTCCCACATTTGGGACACATTTTGGTGCCTCTTTACAAAGTGACAGTTAAAAAATTCAATTTCAAATGGGGTGAGGAACAAAAGAAATCATTTCAACTGGCTAAAAATACCTTTCAAACAATACTTGATATATGGTCATTAAGAGATGGAGAAGTGGAATTAAATGCGTCTGTGTAAAATGCATATGATAACTGGAGTTTGTGGCAAAAACAGGACAGGGAACGTGTGCCTTCAGGATTTTGGAATAGAAAATTACCAGATGCTGGTGACCAATATACTCCATTTGAAAAACAATTGTTAGCCTGCTATTGGGCATTGATTGATACAGAGCCTATGACGATGGGTCATGATATACTGATCAGTCCTGAAATACTGATTATGCAATGGGCACTGTGCTCCCCTAAAACAAATCGAATAGGTCACGTTCAAGAAGCCAGTGTTATTAAATGGAAATGGGACATACAAGATCCTACCAAAACTGGGAAGGGTGGTCTAGCTAAATTACATGAGCATGTTGCCGGAGTAACCCTAATGGATTTAGAATCGGAAGATGAATCAATAGTCACTGAATCTTCAGTTAAGTGGGGAATCCCCTACAGTGAATTAACCAGTGATCAAATCAAGCATACATGGTTTACACATGGCTCGGCTAAATATGTGGGCACGGAATGCTACTGGAAGGCAGTTGCATATAACACCAAATTAAAAAATGTTTTAACAGCATCCGGAATGGGAAAGAGTAGCCAGTTTACAGAACTTTATGCTGTTCATCAAGCTTTGAAACAGGAAACACCTGGCGTATGTTATTTATACACTGATTCATGGTCTGTGGCAAATGGGCTGGTAGTATGGTTACCTGCTTGGCAAAAGAATGGTTGGAAAATTCATCCAAAAGAAGTGTGGGGAAATTAACTGTGGCAGACATTGCTGAAATGTTAATACATACCACGACAATGGTCTATCATGTAGATGTACATTGTTCAATAGACTTATTGGAGTGATGGTACAATTCGATAGCAGACGAACAAATGAAAATTGCGAGCATGGACGCAAGGGGTGAGGAAGATGATTTGGAGGGAATTGCAAAATGGGCTCACCAAAAAAGTTGACATGTCAGAGGGAAGGCTACTATGAGGTGGGCGCAAGATAGAGGAATTAGTATTCCTTTAGGAATAGTGAAGATGATTATCCTACAATGTCCTATGTGTCAACACCAGAAACAGCGGCCTATTCCACACATTGTCCATGGCACCTTAAAGCGAGGGAAACTACCTGGGCCAAATTTGGCAGATTGACTACATCGGTCTGATGCCTTTTAGCCGAGGTTGTCAATATGTGTGCACTATTGTAGATACTTATTCTGGTTACGTGATGGTATTACCGTGCAAAACAGCTACCCAAGTGAACACAATTACATTGTTGGACCAGATTTGCAGATAGCCCTGTACTATCGTATCCCCTTACAAATACAAAGGTGTAATGGATCCCATTCTAAAGGCAAGATGGTACTATTGTCAAAAAAAGGTATTGAATGGATTTTTCATGTCCCATATCACCCGGAAGCTTCTGGGTTGATTAAGAGAATGAATGGATTATTGAAAACACAATTATGCAAAACCGGTGATGGCACTTTAAAGGGATGGAGAGAACGTGTGCTAGAAGCGGTGCCGATTTTCAATAACCGTCCCATAGTGAACGGTGAAACCCCACTGATACGCATGTTGACTCCAGCCCTTCAAATAAGACCCAACAAAGCAATGGAAACATTAATATATTGGGAAGTTTCTCCCTGTGCATTGGCCCCTTACCATGCCACTCCTGAGTCTGCTGGGTTGGATTTGTATGCAAGGGAAGACATTTGTCTTGAACCAAGAGGCATTGTTGTAATTGATAATGGCATTGGAGTACAAATTATTTCTGAACATATGGGATTAATTGCCCCTAGATCAGGATTGGCTTTAAAAGGTATTGAAGTGTAAGGAGGAATTGTAGACGCCGATTATCAGGGCGTAATTAAGGTTATTTTGATTAACAGTGGTGAAACCATGCTGCCTATATATAAAGGAGATCAACTAGCCCAATTAATTCTGATACCTGTTAAATTACCAACAGTGCGAAAAGGAGAGCCACCTACCATTTTAACTATTCGTGGGGACAAAGGGTTTGGCTCATCAGATGTAATGATCCCTGGCGCGAAAGTATCGGTTGAAAAACCGGATGGGTCACCTGCTCCAGCAGATTTAATTGCAGCTGGAGAAGACCAAATAGTCCTTGTGATTAAACTAGGGAAACGGAAATGGTCTCATATTCCAGCTGACAAATGTTATTTGCGAGAATAATACATCACACTGATACTCTGTTTTTTTAAACATGTTATTTTAGATCCTGAGCATGCTGAGTGCCTCTGTGCAGACCGGTGGAGTCCCTTCGGGAGGGACCGGGAGCATATCAGAGGATGTGGCATATGTCTCTATTCTCCCACTGATTGGGGGGATATAGAAGAGAACCGAAATCCTTGCCACGAGTGTCGTGCCAGACGAAGCCTCTGTGGCAACTTACCGCAGCATCCTGAGGAACCAGCAGGAGAGGCACCAGAATCCTTTACTTTCACTTTCTTCGAGGATTTCGACATACTTTTCACATCATGGTTATTCAGCTTTTGTTAAACAACAGGAAAATGTTTGGGTGTATTTGGCATGACAGGTTTTAAACATCTCACATTTTTGATTGGCGGACGTGCATAATTCCGCTAACGTAATTACCATTTGCCTGATAGCCATTCCGACACCCACTCTGGTTTTGCAAGTATTATTTGGAGTCTTACATAATGATTCCTTTGTGGAGCATTCTGATATCAGGAGTCTTTTTTCCATTTACGAATATTGTAAATTCTGTGTGGAGACCGCGCTCCGATAGAAAAACATGACTTACATGACTCGCACATGACTCATGATATTGCCCTGGCAGACGTGTGCTATCAAATGACTTTTGACCCGGTTTTCATTGGAAAATGTCAGCAACAAACAATTGTGAAGGTAGGAAATATGTCATTATTTGAGCACCGTTTATGTGCGAGATCAACAAGTGTTTGTTTGGATGTATCTAATACCATGGGCCTCATTACAAGGTTGCTGATCCGGTAATAACAATACCGGTACGGGAATACCGGCATTGTCTACCGGACTGGTGCATTACGACCCACAATGCCGGTACTACCGGCAACTGCGGGGACCCGTTATGACCAGGTAGCACCTTCCCGGAATGAGCGCGGGCATGCAGCAGCCTTGCCAGTAACACCGGCATGCCATAAGGAAGTGCACATTACGAGCTTCACAGACATGCACTTACCGGCATCCAGATGCCGGTAAGAACGTTTACCATGATGCTGTTAACACCGGAATTGCGGGGCAGCCGTTAATAGCAATCTGCTGTGTTTAAACCTGACGCAAGTGCACACAATCAGCACAGGTGGAGGCAATAGAGTCTGGAACAGCACAAAAGGAGCACACCCACACACCACACCCCTTCCAAACCCAAAATGCTACCATTAGCAGTTACAATACTGGGGCTGGAGGGCATGCCTGCACTCCTACTACTCCAGCAGGCATTGAACCAGGGAATGCATCGGAGGAGAAGGAGGGTGAGATAGGGCCAGCACATACCAGCATTACAGGCAGTTGTACCCCGCAGGCAGTCACCAATCCCTCGCCTAAGGGCCAGTCCATTTGACCTAACCCCTGCACAGATCCACACCCTGCACCGCCTGGACAGGGACACCATATGCACAATAATGGACCTCATCCATGACGACCTGGTAAGCCTCATCAACATCCGGACAGGCACCCCTCTTGCTGAAGGTAGTGCCTGTGCTTGAGAAAGATCTGTGAAACTGAGCTTAGGGCCCTTTAAGAACACACTATGTGGCAATAACGAAAAACATATCTAGGGTCAGGATGGGATAAGGGGAACATCTATGTATACTTTCCTTTAAGGACTAGGATTCTGATTGGCTACTCACTATCAGGTGGACAACATATGCCTACCTCTTATCATTTTCAGAAACATTAGATACACAGTTTCTCACTGGTTTTCATACTACAAGGTCCCCCGTTATATGGACTACTACAATTGGTTGGCACGCTTGTGCTAGTCTGGAACATTTAGTTCATTTAGCAGGACGTAAGCACAGACCCAGGTGCAAGGATATGAGGCATGACATTACCTCCCCACCAGATTAGCCCAGCATCTCTCATCGTCCATACCTTCTGTCATGAAGATTGTATTTGAACATGGCTTTGCAAAGTATCTTCATCTTTAGAATACATGGGAGTGAGAGCAGTCACTATCGTGTTCTGGTACTCCAAGTTCAAACTCTATTTTCATCCTTGACTCATGTGACAGGAGACCATGATTTGGTTAATTCTGCATGTTTTAAATGCTTTAAATTAATTCAACTTGCCATTCTTGGTGTTCTTTCTTTGCACCTTAGCAAGCGATGATTCATCCTTTGCACATTAGCTAATTTCCAGAATAGATAGCTGACCTTGGCTGCTTGAGTCTTGATTCCAGGTCAGACAGCCTCGTCTTGCAACTCCACGATACTGCTTATTCTTGCTGCGACAAAGGTTTCCCTTCCCACTGACGGGTCCTTGCTTACTAAATTCATGATATCGATATTCAGCTTCGATACAATGGTGCTTCGCCTTCGTTCGATTCACTACACATAGTCAGCTCCTATGATTACTAAGTCTACCCTGCATTTCAGCATCTGTACATTTATTGAACAGTTGATTTTCTGCAACAATTTGTAAACGTGTAATCTTTTTTTACATCTAAGAGTTCACTTGATTCTTTACTTTGTCATTAGTTTCTTTAAGATCCAGACATTCTCCTGAGTCAGTATCTCGGGACGTTGTACATACTTTGTATGACGTCACTGGCTTATTTTCTTGGTCCTGCTCATATTCCTTCAGGGAGTTCCTCCCTTAGGTTGTCATCACTTTGGGGATGCATTCGGCAGGGTTGTCTCAACAGGTATCTTCTTGCGAACACACGTGGTATTGGCACAATGGCAAATTTCAAACATGGCACAGTCTTAGGTGTACAATATATAGAAGGAACAGGGCAGGGTTTCCTGCAGAGGCATGCAGCTGCTCCTCTACATTCTCCCCTCTGGTTGAGTCCTCGACCACCTCCTCAAGTAGCTCTACATCCTGGTATTTTCTTTGAAGAAGTGTTTGAGGGGGGTGATGAAGTGTCCAAATCTTCATCACCCCCCTCAGAGTGCCTGCTGATTTGACATGTTCATCTACACTCCAGGTCTTGTAGTTACATTGCCATTCGGGGCACAATATACCCATCGTCCCACGTACTTCTTATGATTCTTTGGATCCAGAAATGGTGTTCCTTCAGTTGCTAAAATACTAGCATCTATATATTTTCTGATGCCGTATTCAGTCAGCTCCTTGGCGTATGGTTCATTTTTGACATCAATCATGATCTTCATTACTACCACCTTTTTGCCATTTTCTTGCATTAGGCAATCACCATCCTGACTTTACAGAATCCAAACATTTCTAGCACCAGTATTACTCCATGAACCTTGAAAAGATTCACCAACCACTGTGGAATCCATGAGAACAAGGAAGTAAACCTCTTCATTGTCATCTGTCTCGTCTTCCATCTTGGTATGCAGGTCTGTCAACATCATTATGGCCTCTGTCAAGGTTCCATTCTGGCCATCATGGGAAGGTAAGCATTCGCAACATGATGGCCCAATATTGGCGTAAACACCTCATTCCATCGCTGTGATCATTTCAAGGACATATATATTCTGGAAGGTCATCAGTCCGCATGGGCCTCACCTCTTCTTTAAGGGTGTGGAATTCCTTTATGGTAGCATTAATTGTCTGCAGAAGCTCCCATCTGGTGATTTATAACCATTTGGCATTCGCCACTGTTTGAATTCCAGGCATTAATATAGCTGCCATTATCATCGAATTATTACTGAACAACTTGTGCTCCTTGGATATGGTTTCATATGCTGTTATTGACTTGGCTGAGAAATACTTTTCTCTTTTTGTTCATCTGAGTTCAAGTGATCTTCTTTTTCTCAAATGGTCATCCACTTTTGGAAATTCACCAATGTTTAGATTGCTCTGAGGAATCACTAATGCTGGAACATGGATGACCACTAGGGAACATACTCTGCCCCAATCCTTGGGCAACTTCATATAGACTCTAGATCCATAAGCCCAATATTGATCCAAAAGGACAGCTGTCCCTTCTCTCATTCCAGGAATATCAATTGTGTTTTTTTCCATGGCTGCGGAAACATATGATATGATATGGCATTTATAACGCGCCTATACAAAAGTGTTTCAAGGCGCGACGAGGCAAGGCAGGGGGAACAGAGGGAAGGCAGAGACAACGATCTTACTAGGCCAGGTGACATTGAGATCTTGCAAGTACAGGGGAAGGGGAAAGGGGAAAATTGTGGGGGTAAGGGGAAGGGGTCAGTGCAGTACACGAGATCAACAGTAGTAAATATAGAATAAATAGAAGCCATAAGTAAAAGGTGTGGCCATCTGGTGGCAAGTGCAAGGGTTAGTGCAGGCATCAGGTGTCAAGTGCAGGTAGTGGAGTGCAGGGATACAGAAACAGACCAAAAGTGCAGGGGTTGCCAGGGAGGCAGTTCAGGTGTGCAACTGGCAGTGGAAGGGACCTGGGCTCGAGATCAGAGGGTGGCCAGGCAACCAGTGCAGTTTCAGTTTCAGCCAGGAGTTCAGCAGGGGAGAGGAGAGAAAGCAGAAGCAAAGAGGAAGGTTTTGAGGTGCTTCTAGAACCAGAGATATTTCTCCTCGAGTTTCAGGGGGGCAACAAGGCTGTTCCAGAGGAAGGCCCTGGCCGAAGACAGATATCTACCACCAACTCATTGCTTGGAGAAGCGACTGACCCTGAGGGAGTTGGAGGTGGATGAGCGAAACGCTCGAGAAGGAAGATATTTAGGAAGAGACAGTTGAAGGTAATGAGGCCCCAGGCCCCAGTAGGCCTTGTGGACAATGCACAGGGTCTTGAACTTAATCCTCGCAGCCACTAGGAGCCAATGCAGAGATTTCAGTCCTGGAGAGATACGATCCCTGGGCTTGAGGCCAAGATAAAGTCGTGCATAGTGTCACATTAACCAATGGGATTACAAATACTGGGCCTGATTCGTCTTCTACCCATGTCAGTAACTTGGAATGCTTGACCCATTACTTTAAGCATCCATCATTCACTCTCTTCACTTCTTGTCCGTATTCCGTTTTCAGCAGATGAGCTGCACAGAACATCATTCCTTCTTCCCATCCCTTCTTGGTATGCACTCATCCATAGATCAACAGTTGTGTTTGTTCCCAACATCCAGACAATCCTGCTATTTCTGTCACATCAGGACAATTTATTTTCTTCATTTCTTCAATGATTACCTCATCCTGTCCTGCAGCAGGATACATAAGCATTTTGTCTTCCCATCCAGGCTCCTTCTCCATTTGCATGGTCTTGATATAGTCATCCTGGTATGGAAACAACCATCTTGATCTCCATCGCAAGGTCACCCTGCTTGCTTGAAACTGTCCTTGAGTAGTACATGCTGCAGGATGGCCAAGGCACCTTGCATTGTGTGCTGATACCTCCTTTGAAATGAAAGTCCTTACTGTATTCATGGCGGGGGGATGAGGGAGCAGACATAGCAACTCTCATCGGATGCTTTTTCTCCCACCTTTTTCATGTGCTGGTACCACATGTCGTTCCCCAGGTGAGCTGAAGTATCTATATAGGTATGTATCCCTTCATTATCTTGCTCTGCGTCTCTTTTACGTCTCCCAATATACTTATAGAGATCAAGGAAACTGTCATCATTCGTACTCATCGTAGGGAGAATCACGGGAGCTCTTTCTTCAGTAGAAACATTAGGAAAATAGAGACTGTAAAGGATGAGGAACAAAAAAGATAAAGAGACCAATCAGGCAAATATATATTATGCATCAAATCTGCACAACCACTTTTCGTGCCATCCTACTGCTTGCTGAACTTGTGATCTCTCTATAATTGTGTCATCTTCAATACAAGCATCAAGTTTCTTTTAGATTTGTAACTGTACAATTTGTTCAAATATAGCAATGAGGAGTCTTCTTATCGCTGGACCGTTTTTAGAATCCTGTAAAAAAGTTTGAATATTAACGTCTCTTCTGACAAGAGCAGGGTAAGATTGAAGTATGAGCACAAAGACAGCAACCACAATCCGATGAACGTCACTGTCGGCAGGTATCATGTATTTTTATCACTTAAAACAGATGTACTCCATGAAATGAATCTGGATATTGATCTCTCTTCCATTTTCTGATCGAGAACTGACATTTAGGCATAATTCTGGTGCATTATTTACTGCTTCAATATATTTCTAAAAGTTCATTTCCAGCTCTGGAATTTCACTGCAAGTCCTTGCACACTCTGCTAAAATACATATAATGAGTGTCTATTGCATTCCAGTCCAAATGAAGTATGTGTTAATCATTTGTTGCTTTATTGTCCTTCTTCTTAGTCATCGATCAGGTCTGCACACGTGGAAATTCTTCTTCTTGTCTTGCTTCTGGATCAGCAACGGTGGGAGGGAGGATCTCGCCTATATAAATCTTCACATTGTTTAGATGCAACCAAGTTCATCTTGCCGATACTTAAACAGCAGAAGGGGACACTTCCTCAACACAGAATGGGCCATTAAATCGAGGCTCATGGCCCTTCCGGGTGAGGTTTTTGATCAGGATCAGGTCCCCAACATATAACTTAGGTGGTGGTTATAGTTCACTCGGATTGGTCACCGAATTATCTTCTTCCATTTCTTAGACCATTCCCCCTGATGCTTGACTTGATCTGAAATGAAACAATTACTGGTAGTCATACATGTCAAATAAATGTGCATCTCATCCCGTAGGGTTTTGGCTACACTATGGGCATCACTCCTAATCCTAGACAGAGGTATAAAGGGCATTCTCATTCGAAGCCCTGTCACTAGCTCGAGAGGGGTGAGGTGTTGGTCCAATCCTGGCTGATTCCGAAGGGCATATAGGGCCATGGGTAGGCAATACAGCCATCTCTTTTTCAAAGTGAATTTAATCTTGGTGATCCTCTCTTTGAGGAGGCCGTTGAGTCTCTCACATAAGCCTTTCGCTTGTGGGTGAAATGCAGAAGGGAACTTGACCTTTAAACTTAATAAAGGCCCTCTTTGTTCGGATAGCTCATTGACAAAATGTGATCCATTATCAGATCTTAGCACTTCACACACACCCTACCTCAGGAATACTCTGAGTACTAAAATCTTCACTGCACAAGTGGCATCAGGGTGTGCACATGGACCAGCTTCGATCCACCTGGAGAAGGGGCACACCACCACCTACATCCTTTACATGTCTGCAACATATCGACATAGTCAATATGTAAATGCTGAAATGGACCATTCGGTCGAGGTATTACTCCTCTAATCGTTCTCAGTGTATGCCCAGCAGTAAACATTTGACACACATTGCAATTCACCATAAACAGTGCATCGTGTTCCAATAGATTAGGAATGAACCAGTCTTTTGCAATATTGGCAGCAAGACTTTCTGAAGTTACATGCGTGGGGTAATGCAGCTGTTCAAGTGTGACTTTCAACAAGGTTCCTGGCATCAGTGGCTTTCCAGTGCTTTCCTGTCACCATAAAGCTTCTGTGAGGGATCAAGAACACCCCCTCAAATCCTTCCTCCATTTCTTTAGTCCATTCTAGTTTTGTTTTATCCACTTGTGCTTTCTTTAATGCTTGCAGAAGTAGCTGTGTGTATGTGCTGTAATCAAACATCCAGGCTCCAACGTAATTGCACAAATCCAGAAACTGTTGCATCTGTCTCACTGTATTCGGTTTTGATGTTTTCATAATTGCCTCCGCTCTGTCAGGTGTCACTTTCTTTCCTTCATGTGAAATTAAGTGACCAATGTATAACACCTCTTCCTGGCAATACTATAATGTCTCCTTGTCTACCTTATATCCTTTGACTGCTAAAATAGTCATCAGTCGAGTAGAGTCCTGGCTACACGCATCCTCTGTTTTACTGTAAATTAATAGGTCATCTACGCACTGTATCACCGTACTGTTAAGATCAACATTGCCAAAATCCATTTGTAGTACTCTGTTAAAGATCGATGGAGACTCACAGTACCCTTGAGGCAATCGAGTATGTTTTAGTCTCTTTTGGCAAAATGTAAAGGAAGTCAAGTCCTGTGAGCCTTTGTGCAAAGGGATTGAGAAAAAATAATTGTTCAAATCGATCACCGTTAAATATTGAGCCTCAACTGGAATGCTGCACAATATCGTTTCAGGATTAGGAACTAAAGGAAACTCAGCATCTACAATCTGGTTAAGAGGTCTCACATCCTGGATAAATCTCCATGACCCTGATTTAGATTTTTTTATCGGATACACCGCTGTATTGCACAATGATTCTGATGGCACCAGAATTCCCTGATTCATCAGTGCTGAAATAGTCCTAAATATACCTTCATCAGCTTCTCGAGACATAGGGTACTGTTATGCTTGGTTGAAATTGCTCCAGGCTTAAGCTTTATTTTAACCTCCCTTATACCCTTTAATAAACCTATGTCACTGGGGCCTGTGGTCCATAGGGCCTCAGCCCCTTTTCAAGATCCTCCTGAATAAATGCTGGTCATTGTCGCATTATCGCCATTCTTTGTGGGACTTCTCTCTTGTCTATCCTTATCCAGTATGTAATGCTCATGAAGAACACCTCTTCATCAATGCTTCGGTCTTCCCATCATCGGTTATATCAGTCAGTCTGTATCCCTCCTCAAGAGCTATCACTGTTCGCCACGGTTTACCCTCATTGTCTATTCCTTCCAGCATTGCTATCTCTCTTCATGCTATAGCTGCTAACAACTCTATAGGAATAGTCTTTCCACCTTCCTCATCCATAGGTATTTGTAAATAAATTAAAAAAATAAAACTCATCAGGTATCCTTACAATATTCCCTACCAGGCCAGGTAGCCATGTCAACAAAATGCTAAATCCATACAGAAAAATCTCTGGCTCTACTGGAACGCCTCACAAGAGCCACTTTCCCTGTGAATGCTAGTATAAACTCTCCCACATTTAAATAGTGTATTTCTGGAGTGGTGCACACTATTCCTTGATCAGTAAATGAAATCTTCATGTTAATTTTTGTCATTAAATCTCTTCCTAAAATGTTAACTGGTGTCTGTCATGAATATAGAGATAGCAGTTCGTTGTCAAGGGCCTGTCCCTGCGAGTGTCGAGCGAACAACCTTTCCATGCTGGCCTGAAAGCCCTGAAAATCCTGGAGAATTGGATCGTTCTGGTTCACCAAGGGAACAGACCAATCGGCAGCACAGCCACTTAGGTACGATAACACGAATGCCACTTCGGTCCTATCATCAGGGAAGGCTCCTGGTCTGCATATAAAATGTAAGCGACATTGGTTCATAAAAATGCCATATTTCTTTGGGTCCCCCGCAAAACGTTCAGGCGGTGCTAAAGGCATGGATCCCGGCAGATTGATCTGAACAGGGTTACTCGAACCCAACGAAGTGGAAATTCCCCCGGGACTAGGTAAAGGAATTTGTCCAGCCTGTCTCTGTAGCAATCGTTTGGCCAGGTCATCAGTTTGTTCCTTGGAGAGAATGAGTTGTCTTTTGAGGGCATTAGTCTCTTGGCGAGCTGAGTGTACCTCTGCCCTTAATTCCCCCAACAGCTGGGCCAGCTGGTCTGTCTCAGAAGTCTCCATAGCGCCCGGGTGGGAAATTGTGGTAGGCTTCGCGTTCTGTTACGCTCACCTGACTCCCACGGAGGCGCTGGCCAGGATCGTGCTTCTGTGACCTCTTCTAAGGTGTTGCGCGGGGCTCAGAAGATGGACTGGACTGGACTCCCAACTCCTGCTTGTCCGGCTTGCAAAAGTATCCTTCTGTAGGCGAGAATAAGGGATTAACTGTCTGCGGGGAATGCTACCAGCCTCCCCCTTTCCCCTCTCACCCTCCTCAAAACCCTTCTGTGCTTCCCGTGGCGTCTCACCTTAGGGTCTTGAAGGGCGAGCTCTCCTTCCTGCTTCTGATGCAGGGGCGCGTTGGTATCCAGTTACTTCACTGGATTCTTGGTTTTATGAGAACCAAACTTGCTTGGCTTCCAGGTAAGTTCCTTGAAAGGTTCCCCTTTTGTCCTTGCATCAATATGCTAATGTCAATGTCTTTTTCCCCATAGGAGCCGGGGTACGGAATGCCGGGGAAAAGGCACCGACCCGAGATGCGAGGTGCAATCCCTGTAGAAATCAGGTAAGTCTTGATGAGTGTTTTTGGGTAATGTCTTTTCATTCGCTCATTGACGCTAATGTCTTTTTCCCCATAGGGGCCGGGGTCCGGAAACGCCTGGATGCGGCGCGGACCCGAAATGAAGAGGGAATGAACCAACAGGTAAGTCTTAACATGGAGGTTTAGGTTTCCTCATTCCCTTCTCTCTCTCACCTTTGCTCTTGTCTTTTTCTCCCTAGGCGTGGAAGCGTGGCTGCGAATCCGGGTGATCGCTGCTGAACATGGAGGCGCCCTGTGAAGGTGAGTGGAATGCGGCGCTGCGGCGGTCGATGCGATGTGCTTTTAAATTAAGTGTCTTCCTTTGCAGGATCGTCGGCGAGCTGACTCCGGAATGCAGATCTTGCAGGTAAAGTCTTTTCCTTCTCCTATTCTCTATTTCTCTTCCTTTGTAGGTGATCAGGATGCTGGCAGGCGTGGCAGAAGTCCGAATGCAGGAGCAAACACGGTGAGCGTCCAGCTGCTAGATGCAGAACAACGCGAAGCATGTGCTGCTCTTCGGGTGTGGTTTAAATAGCCTGTAAAGTAGTTCCAGGTATGTATCCTTCCACTCAGGTATGTATTCTTCCTCAGACCACACCCGAGTGATAAAGTAGTCCAAAAGATAAAGTAGTCCCATTCAGTCCTCAAGAGGGCCTGGATGTAGCAGCACGGTCTGCTTCAGGTAAGTGCACATTAAAACACTTACACACATGTCTTGCTTTATGAGCCTGGTGCCTAAGGCGCCAGGACTGGGGTCCAGAATGAGCCTGGCGCCGAAGGCGCCAGGACTGCGTCCAAAAGGCCCCAACTTGGGCCCGCTGAGACGTCCTTGGGGAAAATGATGTCTGCCTCTGTGGTTGCTGGGCTGGGCCTGGCTCCTTGGAGGTAGGCATCATGACAGTTAATTTCAGATTATAACCAATTTACACTGTGAATTTCCTTATAGGGAAATTAATTGACTTACTTCCAAATAAGACTAAGGACTTATATACAAACAACTGAACGATTTATCAAAGGAATACGCTAACATGCACAGGCTAATACAGATTCTTCTATAGAATCGTAAATTAATTATACTGGCAATTTGGGACTTTCAACAGAATTTTCAATGGGATTTATTTTACAAAAGGAGAGGTTTATGCAATTTGGGACAGGGGTTATTTGCTACTTACAAAGTAAGCCTTGGTTTAGTATTCTGGAAAGTCAGCAGGATCTCAGTACCCTCTGGACAGCTAGGCGAGGTGTCTGGTCTCTGCACACTCCTGGATAGGATTCTGGGCAGCCAGCTGGACCTCAGAACTTTCTGGACAGCTAGGCATGGGTCTGGTATTTGCACTCTCTTGGATGGGATCAGCCAGGCAAGGGTCTGGTCTCTGCACTCTCTTGGATGGGATCAGCTAGGCAAGGGTTTGGTCTCTTCACTCTCTTGGATGGGATCAGCTGCCTCCTCTTCATCCTCTTTCTCCTGTCTCCCTAAATTATTGTCTGTGTGTCGCCCCTTATATAGCCCAAATAACATCATTCATTTTACAATCTGGGGGAAGTACCCTAGAATTATTCATACCCTGGGATAGGCCAGCCTACCATTCTTCTCCTCGCCCCATGGCATCATTGGTTCAAAGGGAGGGAACACCATCTGTCTATTTGGCATTTATGACAGTTCTTTGTTCTCTTGACCAACTGTTTAGCAAAACTGAGTTATTTATCATAACTTCAACTTATGCTAGACACTGCCATAAGAGATAGATATGCGGTTTCAGTGGGGCATTGGGAATTAGATAAGCCGATCACCGACTCTGAGCGAGGTAGCATGGCCCCTTGGCACCTTTTTGTCTTTTTCATGAACTGCATAATAGTTATCACTCTATAAATGATTAATCATATTCATAATGTACATCTTAATCTTTCCACCAACTGTCATTTTTGTCCCATTTTAAAATCAGCCAGAAACAAGTCTTGACTGGCCATTTCAGTTCACAAAGTCCTAGAAACATGCACTTGGTCTTTGAAAATCCACCTGGAAATCACATGGAAAAATATCATACAACAAAACTATTTCTTGTTCTGAGTTCTGGGGAAAAATGCCCAAAATGCTAAAATCCTTTACTATCAGTTTGGATGATCTGTCACATATGGGAGGGTGGGGCTTCAACACCCCTCCCCCCAGCCAAATGTCTCCCCCTGGCTCAGCTTGCAACAAAGGACCTTTATTGCACCTTTTGAAGTTTGTCAGTTCATCCTTGGGAGTGGGTGCAAAAGGGAAATCGCACTTCTTGGTCAAGCACTAGCCACACTTGCTTTCTTTGTCTTTTCTGCCAGTACTGCCTTTTAGTCTGACAGAGCAGTGGATCATCACGCCATCTGCCACATCACATGTCATTGTGGAATGGTTCACTTATTGGTGTGACTTCCAGTGTGAGGCCAGGCTTTCAATTGAGTTTGGTGCCTGAGCCCAAAAACTGGTTTTACTAGAATTCTGAGTCCTTTTCCAAGGAGACTGCAATCTTGTGGGGACAAACATAATGTACATCATGTAGCCAACCCTCCACCCACACACTGACATTTCTGTGCAAGCAAAGGCCACCGTCTCACATTGGCTTTTAAATGTCATTTTCACTTATTTTCTTTTACACGTGTGCAAGCCGTATTTCATTTCATGTTTGAATGCGGTTCTGTAGGTCATGGGATTTTCTTTTAGTTTGACCTTGTGAGTGGGTTTGCAATTACTGTTGGTTCCTGGACACGGAGAGGTACGGCACAGGGTTCTTTGATGTGACAAGAAATGAAAAAGAAAAAAGCCAAGCCGTTTTTTCCATTTGCAGTGTTTTGAGCGCTGCGGTTTACATGAAAGGGAAAACAAAAGCCATGTCGAGTTGCATTTTGATTAAATCTTTACCCCCTATGTGAATGAACATGAGACAAGGCCGTTCTTTTGATGTAGTACATAACTTTTTGTGATGCAGATGAATTAAAGCAAACGCAGGGCCATTCTTCAATGCAGTGCATAACTTCTGGTTATGCAGATGACTGGGAAGCAAACATTCAGATGACAGATGAAATACAGCAAATTCAGGCCCCTTCTTCAATGCAGGGTTCAAATGATTGCCACACATGTGCCAGGGAACAAAGCACAGCCCTTTTTGGTGGAAATGTTTAATGTAGTTTTTCAGGTGACAGGGACTTCTGTTAGGGCTGGTAAATGCACCCCACACCCTTCATTGCACTGATTTAATAAGGACCCTATATATGGACTAATTTAAAAAAAATCTGTGGTCTGGCACTATGTTGGTGTCCTTCGGAGGGCATACTGTGTTCATAAAATAGCTCCGGACATCTTTGGTCTATAGGTCTGTTTCCACTTCCTGGTCTAAAGCCGCACTTTGGATGTTCTTCTTTCTTTTCTTTTTAAAGATTGGAGCCATTTTTGTGGTGATTCTGCCCATGTTCTCAGGGCCATCTGGCTGCTTGAAACTTGTTTTACTTGATCAGGCTCACATGTCTTTTTCTTTGTTAGTCCCGAAGGAATTTCAGTTTAGGTCTGTTCTTTTTTTTTTGTCTCGTTTGGTTATTTGTTTTCAGTTCCTGTTACTCACGATTGTTTGCTTTACGCCACTTCTTCTTATGCTTCCTGTTTTTTTCCCAGCCAGAACTGGCTGAGCATTGGGTTGCCTTAGAGCCGATATTTCCTTTGCATCAAGAGTCACCTCCCTCAATGGGACTTCGGCCTATATAAATTCCTCCATAGTAGTGGACTACGACAGGGGGCTGTCATCGAAAGTGTTTGGGTTGTCTACAACCAACTGATCTGAGAGCTTAAAGCTGTTAGAGATGTATTTGTTGGATGGGCATGTGTCAGTATTGCCATATCCGCCTCAATGTTAGTCAGATGATTTTTCATACTTAGTAAGTTGCCTTGCAGATCACTCATCAAGGTTGCATGTTGTTTTAATTCAAATTTTATTTTGCCCCGTGTCAGTAACTATCGTACTGATTGCTGATTCTAGGCCCACTAGCATTGAGTCACAGCATTCCGCCTCTTTGCTAAACTCCAGAAGTATAGCGAGACGGAAAATCTCCCTTCAACAGTTCAAAAACATTGACTAGTGAGCTTAAAACAAAGTATAATGCTTTTAAAGTGTGTTCACTTGGGCCCTGTGGGTGGTCAGTTATTTGATCTTGTGTGTGTGAAATTGGCTTGTTTATTTAACCTACTGCCAAGATATCATTTAACTGATCCAGTGAGTCCTGCGAGCCCACAAGAGCCGGCATTATCATAATTGGGTTCAAGTTTAGCTCCATTTCCTGTGCTTTATTCTTTACCTTTCCAGAAATATTTGCTTCATTTACTGGCTGACTAGAGACCAACACCTCTATTTCACATTCCACGTGTTCCTGCATCACCTGAACTGAGTTACCAGGCTCATAGTTATCGACATCTCCCAAACTCCTAGTGTGCCCCTCTGAGAAGAAATCGGTGATTTTTATATTCATGGATGTATCCGGCAAAGTATACTCGTTTCCATTTTCAAGACTTGCCTGAGTTTTTTGTTTGTCGGCAGGGGACTATAGGCAACATTCTGCTCATTTGCCTGTAGCCTATTAATTTCCTTTAGATGACAGTTTGCCAAGCATCAATGTTGGAATTATTTCTGCGCTTCGCCGTCCAAGGCTATACAATCAATTTCTATGGCCTTGGGATCATCACGGGGATTGCCACTATGCAAGTTATAGATGTTGCTCATACTGACCGGTATTTTACACCCAGGACTTGCACTGTAGATAGGCTTTCGATTTTGATTAAATTTCCACAGGTCAGGCCAGGCCATCTACGTCTCTGCGGGTAGGTGAGCAGCTGGCTCACCACTGCTTCACCGCTGCTGGAGCTGCTTCATGACTTGAGGAGGGCTTGGTGCTTAAGTCTTTTCCTTGGCTTAATGTTATGTTAGGCAGTCCCCACCTCACAAATTGAGCATACTCTCTGGCTTTGAGCCCTTCCGCTGTCACCTCCAAGGTTGACTATATCACTCAATCACTCTGTATCACTCTGGAGTTTACTAAGTATGGTAGTGGGGGGTCCTCCCTCCTCTCAATCAGTTCCCCGAGTCTGTGCACTCCAGGCTCTAGTGCACTAAGCCTGTGATGGCTTAAGGGCTATACACCATAGGCTATGCTCTGAGCATGCGTTCAGTCTATTGGTCAGAGTGCCCGAAACATACAAAGGATACTGGACATACACATTTGAGGGTCCTTATAGAAAGGGTGCCAGTGATGAATGTATAGAGCCTCCTGTTACAATAAGGAGCATAGACAGTGGCAAAAGCTAGCCAGCGGGAATGCAGTGATCTTTTTTTATTTTTATTTATTCCTAGAGTTTGGCTAGAACACTTAGAGGCAGCCATAATACAAAGCGCAGATGAGTGCAGATAAGTACAAGATGTATCCAATAACCCCCCCCCCCTTCCGCCCGCCCTGCTCTCTGCTTACCCCCTGCTCAGCAATCTTCTTGCTGCATCTTGTGGGCAGCCCCCGTCCCCCTCCACCACACGGCAACCAAAATCTATCAGGAGCCAGGAATCACTAGAAATACCACTCACCACTCACCCCTCAGGAGATTTTGGTGATTTGGTAGTCTGGTAGACTGTTGGTCTCTGTGATGCTGAAGGTGGCTGGGGAAGGCTGGGATCATCCACCAGAGGGAGGCCTGATGCCCAGAGCTCATAGCCAATTCCGGGGCTGAAGGAGGCTGGGGAAGGCTGGGGAAGGCTGAATCATCCATCAATGGGAGTCCTGATGCACAGAGCCGATTCTGGCCCAAAGTACACACTCAGGTCCAGGCTCTGTGCCTGCGTGTCAGAACCCCCCCAAACCCCTGTCCAATCCAGGGTATGTATCAAGATTGGCTGTTGAACCCGTTGTGTAGTCGACAAATTCTTCCTGTCAATGTATCTCTCAGGAGTACCAAAGGACAGACTAAGAGGTCCATTGACTGAAAGATTGGTTGGACACCCTGGAACACTGCTGGCTGTAAAGCAAGCGCACTAGATCAGTACAACAACATATGCAACACTTGACAGTAATGCAGGCATGGAAGTTACCAAAGCTAACCTGGGCATATGACAGTAGTTCCCTTGAATATATTGTTTCTGACTCCCTGTTCCCAGCCAGGAGAAGGCGTTACCCTGTGAACAGATGATGCAGGTAAACAGTCAAACCAGAATGTACAAACAATGAGCGATGATGACAAAATGCAACACGAACTAACAGAATTGGTGGTCTCTTACCAGTGGGTGAAATGCAAGCAGGTTGTTGATATGGAGCTCTTTGCAGAATGGGTGAAAACAGTCTTGCAAGGTTTCCCCTGAGCCAGCGGCACGGGGAACCTAAATTCCAAAATCGGTAATAAATCCCAAGTACCCTGACTCGACTGCACGAGGACGCCTTTACCAAGTCTGCGCTCAATAAGGAAGTCTCAAGTCCGAGCACACACAACCGCTAAATTCGATATCCAACGTGACCAAAAGAAATACGTAGAGAATTCAGTGCCGGCAATGAGTGGGCAATACAGCACAATCTGTGAAGAAAAAGGAATCAGTGGGCAATCCGAGTCAGGGTTTTCACTGGAGGAAACAAAACAAGACGCGAAGCAAGAGAAGTCCGTAGGACAGTCCGAGTCAACATACCAAGTTCATGAACCAAAAGCAAGGGGCGAAGTAGATAGCAGGTCCGGTAAGCAGGCAAAGGTCGTAGACAAGTGAATCAAGAGAGTACGTAACACAAAACAACCGCTGAATGAGCAAATTCAGAAGCACCGCCACAGCGTTTGAGGCAGGGCTTTATGGAGAATCACCTGAGCCGTAGCGGTGTGCCTGAGGACAGGTGTGCAGAGCGCCATCTTCTCCAATGCACCCCCCAATGCGCACAGAATAATGCGCCGCAGATGGGAAACCTGCCAATACATGATCTAGAATGCAGAAGTCTTTGTTTAGCTTTAAGTGAGAACTGAGGAGAAACAGAGCTAGAAGACTGAGTATGTTCATGTCTCTGAATGTGGTGTGATGTTTTCCTGACACTGCTAGTGCTGTAGTCACACTGCTGCACTCACTGCCGTAGCTCGGCCTTGGAGGTCTCAGTCTCGGTCACAGAAACTCTGAGACTGCCAAACCTAGGGACTCGCTTGCTCAGACTAGAGGAAGGCACCTCTAGCCGCGATCTAGCGGTGGTCACGTCAAGCCACACTGCTCTGCTCACTGATATACCTCTGTGCAGTGAACGCAGCCGCTTCTGACGTGCCATAAACCTCCTCATCTAGCAACCCAAAATGGTGGTGCGGATGTGGAATATCCTGGGCCTCCTACTGTTCCTCCTCCTTTCTTGTGCAAGTACAAGTGTGAGCAATGCATGGTCTACCATTCTCGCTGTTTTCAATTACAATTGTCCAGAGCTTTTAAGGTTTGCACCTGCTCAGGGTGCCAGTACATTTCTGGCCCTTTGATGTTAGCGTGACATCACTATCTTTTGTGTGAATTCGGTGTGCGTGGCATTTCTCTGCGGAATTCCACCTTCCGGTGGGTGTGCGCTCACCTGTGGTTTTTTGAAATTGTATGCAAAATTAAACGATGTTAGATTAACCTCTGGAAAATGTCTGGGACTAATCAGCACACATTTTCCTATGCGCACCACACAACAGACTCTTAGACCTGTTTACTTAGGGTGGACACAGCCTCCAGGCTGAGTCCTCCCTGTTACATTTAGTTGGAATGTGACACCCAGCAGTACATCAAGGCATCTCAAAAGGGGGAGGGCAAAACCTTCCTCCTGCCATGGCCAGCCTAATTAAATAACAAAGACTCCATGGATCCACCCTATCCTTTATTGGACCTGCTCGGGGCAGTGACACATACTGATGAGAGTTAATTTAAGCAGTCCCATGAGAGGCATGGTGACAGGGCTAACAAAAGACAGGAAACCCCAACACCTTTGATATGCATCTGTGTCAAACTGAAGCCAGCTCCCGCCTCTTACTATCAATGACAGTGAGCTGTCATATCTGGTACATGTGTTTACAGTAGGCAACCCCCACAGGGGGACCCCATTCAGAGGGTAGGAGTATGTGGATTGATGGAGACAGAAACTCTGTTCTCGCCACAACTTCAAGGGAGACCAACCTTTAATCGGGAACCACAGAGAGCACAATTAACCCGAGAAACCCTTTGATCCACAACAGACAAGAAGATGGGTGGGACTTAGTAGTACATGTTTTCACCCCTTTACCTTTCCTGTTGCAAAGCACTCTGGTTAAGAGCTCACGCATAACAGAAGATTGTTGGTGGGGACCCTGGATTGGTTCATTAAGGTAGGCTTAGCCTACACCAATCACTGGGGCCCGTTTGGCTTCAAAAGAGGGTTGAGCCCTCTTTTGGCAGATCTTCTGAGGACTTGCAGTGAGTAGCAAGAAGAACTTGTTGCGACCCTGGCTGAAGGTACAGTCTGCATTATAACTTCCACCAGTGAAGGAAGGCAAGGAAATCCAAGAGGGAAGCAAGATCCCTCCCCTAAAAATCTCCCAGGGAACAGAGGGAGATACTGAATCCAGAGGACCCTCCAGCAGCTCCAGAACCGGTAGCCAGCCAGCACACAGCGTGCCCTGCTAGGCTCTGCAGCAAGCTTCATAGGTGGGAAGTGCCAGAGAGTCTCTCAACCTAACCAAAGACATGGCCATTGCCTGCAACACTCTCCTTAGCTTTGGGCTGTCCACCTTAAAGGATGACACAAGCCCAGTGAAGAACCTAGTAGTGCATCAACAAACATCAAACAGCATCAGCCTTAAGGACATTTTCGAGCCAGTTGAGCTCCTCGATCTGCAACCGACTGCACTGCTGCTGACTGTTGTCAGGCAGCTGTCTCCGGTCTTGAACTCTGTCGCAGACCTGCAAAGCGCCCTGAGAACGACTCTACACTGTTGAGCACCAAGAACTTCTACAAGCAGAAGGTGCATTGTGTTTCTGTCCCCCTGGCCCTTCTCTGAAGGCCCCTGGTAACATTGTACGACCCATTGCTTCCTTTGTGCTGAAACCAAGTATCCTTGAACTATTGTGATTAATTACTTTACTAACTACCCTCATGTCAGTATCCGGAGTGCATTCCTTTTCCTTCTTGAAAATGTCTGTCCTCTGCATTCCTTTGCAGGGTGGGTTGTATTGTGTAGTGTGCTAGTACTGTCTGTTGAATAATAATAAAGTAAATATTTGTATACAACCTTGAATGGACAGTCCCTTTTATCATTGGGTAATAACTGTATTTTTGCTGTGTTGCAACTAACCAACGGTCCAGACCTTTCGAGGATAAGCCTGCCGTTCCGTCCACATTACCAAAATTGGAGAAGGAGGTCTTATAATTCACTTGTATTCCAATGTGTTCGGGTCCCTTCTGGTGTACTAGATGTCTGGGATTGATGGATCGTTCAGAATCCGAAAGTCATCCCTGGACCACTGGTGCCCTGGAAGTTGATTCGTCACAATTACCCGTTCTCTAGGGCCACGACCAAATTATGAAATAGTTCTTTAACTAATGAGGAATTGTGTTTATTCTGCTCCTTTCTGACACTTTACGCTGGCTCCGTTTCGTTTGCGATAATGTGACGCCATCACGTTGAGCCAATGCGCACAGGATAGGAACTCAGCTGAAAGAGCCAGCCAAAAGTGTGATCTGTGAATCGCTTTGTTTTTTTTTTTTTTTTTGCAGGGTGCAAAGTGCACTTTTGAAGAGCAAAGCCACTTTGCGTTGTGCAAAACGTTTTGTAAATGAGGCACCCTCACTTTCTTTTTTGTGTAGCATTGTGACTGGTGTAAAACGTTCATAACAATGCTCCGGTCCTTTATGTGTTAACGTACGCATCTGTTTGCCAGAACTATTAATACAAACCCACACATTTCAGCGCTGGCACTGTTTGTTAAAGGCCCTTCTATGTGTTTACCCTCTCTCTGAGTACAGTGAAGTGGCAGCAAGACGGGCAGCACGTTGGCGCCTGAAAAACAAATAAACGCCTTGCGTACAGCATACTGCAACCTTGTAAATCGGGCTCTGCTCCTGTATGCGATCTGAGCACCTCTAGGCGCTGTAAGGTGGCCTCGGTCTCATGTGTTTGCGTGAGAGCCTGTGTGTGCGATCTCTGCTCTGGGTGGGTGGGAGCGCGGCAGGAGGAGGGAGGGCTGCCTTCGTGTCCCTCCCCGCTCCATGCCAGGCTGATGCCTTCACGTGTGCATTGGGAGCGCAGAGCCGCATGGCACTTGGCGAGGATAGGTTGCAGCGCTCGAGCGGGAGAAGAGAACTCAGCAGCGCGCGGAGCTCCCAGCCAACGCCGAGTCCAGCCGCGCAGGTACGGCAGCTGCGCCTCCATTCTTGCTGTCGCGGGTCACTGGGGAGGTTTGCACGGCGCTGTCATTGAATATAGCCCAGCGCTGTGCATGTAAGGTTGTGTTAAGGCGCTTTAGTTGTCAGCTCTTCAGCCCATGACATTTAAGAACGTATTTTACATGTGTACGGTATTCTCCACGACATGCCCAGCAATACGGGCACATGTTATGTGTAGATGGGTTAAACGTGAAATACAATGTGCTATTTATTGATGCCCTCATCCACGGGTGTCCACGTTCTCTGCGAATATCCGGAAGTTGCGTGCGTGTGTCGCCCAACTCTTCAGAGGCTTTGGGCAGCTCTCTAGGTAGAAGGAAAGGGCTTGTGTTTAGCCCCAAAGCCAGTTAGAGGCTGTGGGCATCTCGCCAGGGCAAAGATGTGTGGGCATCTCTCCAGGGAAACGTGGTGATACCTTCCCGGCTGTGGTCACCTGACGCGAAGGAACTCGTGTAGCTCCCCGGTTTTGGGCAGCGTCTGGTGCACATCTCTCAGTGGAACTGACTCATATGTAGCTCCCCAGCTGTGGTCGACCATGCAGGAAAGAGTCGTGTGTAGCTCCCCAGATGTGGTCAACTCTCTAGCGAAGAGGCTCGCGTGTAACTCACCAGCTGTGGGCAGAGACGTGTGGGCATCTGGCTAGGGAAGAGTCGTGTGTAGCTCCTTAGCTGCTGCGGACCCCTCAGAGAGGAAACTCGTGTGTAGCTCCTCTGTGGTCTGTGGTGTAGCTGTGGTCAGCCTTCCGGGTTAGAGACTTGTGGACCGCTTTCCGGGGACGGGAATGGCGTGCAGCTCCCCAGGCCAGAGGCTGTGGTCATCCCTCCAGGGAGGAGACTAGTGTGCAGCTTCCCAGCTGGGGTCCTACCTCCAGCGAGGCTGCTCATGGGCAGCTCCGCAGGGGAACACAGTCGTGTGTAGCTCCAAAGTTCAGAGGCTGTGGGCATCCCCCCAGGGCAGAGGCTCGTGGCCAGGGCTGCATGGGGGAGATCGAGGGGCATCTCTCTGGGTAGCTGTTTGGGGCATCTCCCAAGGGGCAAAGGTCAGTGGGTAAGCCTCAAATGGTCTGTGGTCTCTGGGCAGGTCTCCAGGCGGAGATTGATGGTTGGCTCCCGACAGCACAGACCTGTAGCCAGTTCTTTAGGGCAGCTTTCCAGGGTGTTTATAAAGGGCACTGGGCACACATTGTGGACAGCTGTCCATGGCCAATATATGTGTGCAGTTCTTCAGGGCATAGGCCGTTGGGCAGCTGTGGAAGGTGTGGAACACTCGGCAGCTCAATAAAGCCACTGGTAGGTGCCGTGGGAAGCTCACTGAAGCCTAAGAAGCCGTGTACTTAGCGCCCCAAGCCAGAACTCTGTACGGTAAGAGAGCTCTGTAAATAGATGACACTGATGGGAACGCTCTCAGATCAGGTTAGAGAGCTTCCAATACCAAGTCTAGACTTCGTTTTTATTTATTTATTTATTTATTTATTTATTTATTTATGTATTTATTTATTTACAAATTTACATCAGTATCATGAAACGGTATCTCTAAGTTAATATAATATACAGAAGACAGCAGGAAACCATAACATATAATACAGCAGTACAACAGAATCCCATCCCCCCATAAAATAAAATAAAAATAAATAAATAATCAAGTTACATTAAATCATTAACTTTTCCCCACATTGTATCATATGCAGACAGTTTGTTCTTTAATTTGTAAATCATCTTTTCAATTTTAAAAAGTTTGTGCATCTCCTCAACCCAGTCATCAGATAAAGGAGCAATCCTAGCTTTCCATCCACGAAGAACCAGGCGTTTGTGGTGATGATGCTCCTGAAAAGCCATTTATTATGTGCAGAACTAAATTCATCTAGTTCGGAATCATCTCCCAATATCACTGTCTAAATTTAGTTATTTAAATGGTGGCTACAATAAGGGTTAATAAAAACAATCAACTCAGTTCAAGTTACCATGCCAATGAGGTCACGCCTGAGCATGAATGCCAGCAGAGCAGCACTGCAGGGAAGCACGCGAAGACAGTGGGCAACGGAGAGCAAACAAAGTGCCCACGGGCAGCAGGAGTGCCAGCGGGGAGCAGGGGATAGCGCCTGCGACGTCGCCATCAGAAACCGCTCAGGCAAAGCGTTATAGTGCCAGTAAGACTAGTCTAGGGTTTAGAGGGTATTGCCAGAGGGGATCAATTAGGGGCCACCCTGCACTTGCGGATTCACTGGTACAGTGAGTACATAAGGTACAGATCGAGATTCTGTTCCGATAAACTGAGGGTGTGCAGTTCAGAGAGGAAAGAGGGAGCTTTAGATGGAAATACAGAACTGCGGTACAGAGGGTACTGGCAGAGCTTCCTTGGACGAGCGAGGAATGTGCAGTTCAGGGGGACAGAATGAGCTTTAGACGGAACTCCAGAATTGCAGTACAGCGGGTACTGGCACACATTGGAATGAACTAGGGATGTGCAGTTCAGGGGGGGAAAGAGGGAGCTTTTGGTGGAACTCCAGACTTGCAGTACAGCTGGCACTAGGGATGTGCAGTTCAGGGGGAAAATAGAGAGCTGTAGATGGAAGTACAGAACTACAGTACAGCGGGAACTGGCTCAGCTTCCTTGGACGAACTAGAGATGTTCTTTTCAGGAAGTAATACTGACAGCTTCTGTTATCATGAATTTGGCGTGTGCATTTTAGAGCGAACCAACAGAGTTTCTGTGGAATAAACTTGGGATGGGCAGTTGATGGGCCATCGACACTCTGGTATTATTAACTTCAGCGGGTACTGTCAGCACTTAATTGGGGCATGATCATCGGTCGGGTGTGGGACTAGGGTGCTCAGCTCCAATTAACTAATAGAGTTTTAGTTTGAAGTAGTGATGTGCAATTGCTGGGGTACGGGGCTCCCACTCAGTACTGCTGGATCTTCGATTTTACAGCCACTTAGCAGGAATTGGCAATGTGCAGTCCAGTGGCAACTGACGGATCTTTGTGGTGGGAGAGCGATATGTGGCTCAGATGGCACAGGCGGGCCCTCTGCGTGCATGAACAAGTGGCTAGAAGCCCAGAGAGCACTGCCAGCATTTCTTGGGCTGGATTAGAGTGCTGTATACTCAGTGGCAAAGCAAAACATTTAGACACCATCCCACCCCTGTGAGCCATGCTGAGCGCCCCACCAGCTCCTCAACAAAGCAGGGGGCGCTCCACAGTCCGAGCTGGCGGGACCACCACGCCTGATGATCATGCCGCTGCAGGGGCATGCCGTGCACTGCACTAGGTGAAATATGTCAGTTCTTTTTTTAATCACAGCTTAAATCTTTCACCTAGCCTAGAAATAAGCGGGTGGTGCCTGTCCCTGGCACCCAAAGGTACCAGGCATCATGGGTGGCTGATGAAATTTTAATTGGAGGAGCACAGATTTTTCTCACAAATGCTAGGAGGGCTTACGCACACAGCCCTGGCCCGCCCAAATAAAAGCGAGAAAAAAGTGGCAGCGCCTGCTTCCCCACCGTAGCCACCTGTCATTGGAATGCTCTCCCACCGCATCTGAGGGAGGAACAATCTTACTGGGTTTTGAAAAGCCTTGAAAACCTGTCTCTTTAGCTAGGTCTGACACTGTGAGACTCTGCTTGTTTCTCATAACATTGGTCATGCCCATATATTGCTGACTGCACCAATATATGGCAGTATTCCCTTCTAAGAACATATTCATGTTTGCTTTGTTCATAATGCCAGTACTAATACTATAATAAAACACGTCCAAGCTGGCTCTGCCAATATATGCAAGTGCCCCCACAAAATAACATAGACCTTTTGGCCATGCCATAATATGACAACATGTCAAAACTTGCTGCACGATTGTAGGCCAGTCTAGACATGTAATAACACCTACTATGATTGCTTTATCATAGATGACCAATAAAAAGTGCCATTCCACAGTAGGATATTATAGCTAAATTGGCTGCACCAAAATACCAGTCAAGCAATCTAATAACGTTTATCATACTTGCTTTATCAAAGATTCCCAGTAAAAGATGCCATACTACAGTAAGAAATGGCTAGACTAGCTCAACCAAAATGCCAGTCTTGCCATGTAATAACACATATCATGCTTTATCATAGATTCCCAGTAAAAGATGTCAAGCCACATAAACACCAAAATGCAAGTCTAACCACATAATTACACTTATGATGCATGCTTCATCATGGATGACCAGTACAACATTTTATGACACAATAAGGAATGGATAGATTGTGTGGACCAAAATGTCATTCGAGCAACATAATAACACTTGTGTTATGTTATCTTGCATTTGTATAGCATCTCCTGCCGTAGATTATGGCATTTAAGTGCCTTTTGTCTGTCAGAGATGCTAAGGAGGAGTATGACAGAACATTCAGAAGTGGTAGGGATAAGCAAAGATGAGTAGTCAGTTGGGATGAGGCCAAAGGAAAGGTAAGCTGCTCAGAAGGCAAGAGAAGGAAAAGGTGGAGGATTTATGTATACAATTGGACCAAATTTATTGTGGACTCAACTGTATTCTATGGGACGCAGAGCCTAAAGGAGAGGCAGCTGCAGGTGAGCCGAGGCATGTTGAAGCCATGACAGAGAAGACACAAACAGCAAATAATTTCTGCTTCCTTCCTTCCGTAAGCCTGCAACAAACCTTTTGGAGGGGTTGCAATCTGAATTTTCCAAGATTGAAAAAAACTCCCTGAAAAGGGAGAAAAAATCACCTTGAATTTATTGCAGTTTCCTCACTTATGTCATGGTTCCCAACATGTTTTTTTTGTGTGCAAACCCATAGGCTTGTGCTTCTGGGCAAGGTGCTTAAGGATGCAAAGCCTGTTTATTACTCTACAGTGGTCAGGCTTTGAGCCCTTCAGAGTGTTATGGTGAGCCAAGGCATATTGAAGCCATGCCCAAGAATACAGTGTCCAAATCCACTCTACTCAATCCCCTAAACCCAGAACAGCCAATAGTGGCAATAGTTCTACAGTTGTCATGCTTGCTTTATCATAGATGCCAAGTAGAAAATGCCATGCCAGCCCCCTGGACCCCCCAGCGCCTCACACGCACACATAATCACTTTGCCTTTGACAGCTGGTTCCTGTCGGACTAGTGAATGGGAGAATGAGCGCTGTCTTCCATGGATGTATACGATTTGGCCGTGGCACAATTGTTCGTGGCCAGATTGGTCGTGGTCAATTCAGCCCTGAAGACAATGTTGCTGTGGCTAAATCTGTCCAAATTTAAACCCCCCAACACCCCAAAACACTCCCCCACCCACTCCCTACTTACCCTTTTCATGTACACTTTGTCTCTGACCCTGCGGCGTGGGATCCGTCCCTCCTACGCAGGTCGGATCCGACACCGCAGGGTCCGTTTTTTTTTTCCTGGTCCCCCGCCTCCAAACCTCGAGAAGCAGTGGTAGCAGGGGTGTGACTCCCCCGCACACCTCGCTCCCCATGTTTGGTAGTGATTAACCAAACTGATTGTTTACAAACGATCAATTTGGGTACTGCCATCTTCCGTGCTCCAGCTGGATGCAGAAGGCCCCTAAAGTCAGGGTGAGGGCTGAGGTGGGTCCCCTGGACATGCAGTGGCGGGGCTCCCTGCACATCAGGGGCAGAGTGGGCCCCCACTACGCCAATATATCTCTTACTTATAAGTGACGTGCATCTCAGGGAAGTTGGCAGAGCGTCCTTGGGATTATCTAGTTATGTGCAAGTCAAGGGTAGTGACTGGGGTTTAACAAGAACTAGTAATGTGCCGGGCATAGGGTACTGACTAGGTTTTGAGATGAAATAGCAATGGGCAGGACAAAAGTACTGACTGGGATCTAAGATGAGCTAGTAATGAGTCTCTGGCGCAGCCTGGGGCCATGACACCCACCCCTATCCTTATTCCTGACAGTTAGCTTTCGATAATGGTAGGCAACAGGGTGCAGAATAGTAGAGTCAACGCATTGTTGCAACAAACCGGTACCCACGGCCACATCAGAGGCATCTGCATAAGGCAAGGTAGGATCAGAGTGTTGTAGTACTGGTGCTGTCGTAAAGGCGGCCTTGAGTGTCTCGAAGGCCTGATGGGCCTCCATATTCCAAGGGTATTCTTTCTTGCAACTGGTGAGTGCAGTTAGGGGGGCAACAATTGCAGAGAAGGACCAAATGAATTGCCTGTAAAAGTTGGCCAGTCCAGTACCGCCTTCACTTTGGCTTGTGGAACGGGCTGAGTTTTAGGAACAACTGGTAATGTGCCAGGCAGAGGGTACTGGCAGGGTTTAAGATTAGCTAGTAATGTGTTTGGCGGGTACTGGACTAGGCTTACCATGAGCTAGTAATCTTAGGGCAGAAGGCAATGGGCGGGATTAAGATGAACAAATGTGCAGTGCAGTGCGTACTGGATGGAGTTTAGGATGAATTAGTAATGTACAGTGCAAAAGGTACTGATGGTGTTTAAGATAACCTAGTAATGTGCGAGACAGAGGGCACTGGCCAGGGTTTGAGATGAACTAGTAAGGTGTAGCACAGAGGGTACTGGATAGGGATTAAGACGATCCAGTAATCTGCAGTGCAAATGGTACTGGGAGGATTTAAGAAGAGCTAATAATGCACAGTGCAGAAGGTACTGGTTGTGTATCAGATGAACTATTGATGTGCAGAGCAGAGGGGGATGGGTGGGTTTAAGATGGACTAGTAATGTGCATTTAAGGGGGTTCTGGATAGGGTTTAAGATCTAGTAATGTGCACCACAGAGGGTACTGGCCGGGGTTAAATATGTGTTAGCAATGCGCAGGTTGAACCGTTTGGGCCCAGGGTTCCAGGCAGAAGATACTAGCCGAGTTCAAGGAAAACTACTAATGTGCAGAGCAGGGGGCAAAGGGTATTGGCTGGATTTCAGATGAGCTAGTAATGTGAGGGGCAGAATGCGCTGGGTAGGGGTTAAGATGAACTATCAATGTGCAGCACGGAAGGTGCTGGGTGGAGTTTAAGATTAACTAGTAATGTGCGGTGGAATGGGTACTGGCAGTGTTTTAGATGAACGAGTAACGTGCATGGTAGAGGGCACCGGCGAGATTTAAGGTGAACTAGTTATGTGCAGCCCAGAGGATACTGGCCAGGTTTAAGGTCAACCAGTAACACGCAGGGTAGGGGATGTTGGCCGGACATAAGGTTAACTAGTAACGCGCAGGGTAGGGGATACTGGCCGGGCTTAAGTTAAACTAGTAGTGCGCAGGCTAGGGGATACTTGGCGGGTTTAAAGTAAACTAGTAACACTCAGGGTAGGGGATACTGGCCGGGTTTATGGTTTACTAGTAACGTGCAGGGTAGGGGAACTGGCCAAGCTTAAGGTTAACTATTAACGTGCAGGGTAGGGGAAACTGGCCAGGCTTAAGGTTAACTAGTAACGTGCAGGGTAGGGGATACTGGGAGGGTTTAATGTGAACTAGTAATGCACAGGGTAGGGGATACTGAGAGGGTTTAAGGTGAACTAGTAACGTGAAGGGTAGGAGATACTGGGAGGGTTTAAGGTGAACTAGTAATGCACATGGTAGTGCATACTGGCTGGGCTTAAGGTTAACTAGCAACACGCAGGGTAGGGGAAACTGGCTGGGCTTAATGTTATATAATAATGCGCTGGGTGGGGGATACTGGGTGGGCTTAAGGTTGAATGGTAACCCGCAGGGTAGGGGATACTGGCCAGGCTTAAAGTTAACTAGTAACATGCAGGGTAGGGGAAACTGGCCGGGCTTGAGGTTAACTAGTAACGTGCAGAGTAGGGGAAACTGGCCGGCTTAAGGTGAACTAGTAACATGCAGGGTAGTGGAAATTGGCCAGGCTTAAGGTTAACTAGTAAGGCGCAGGGTAAGGGAAACTGGCCGGGCTTAAGGTTAACTAGTAACATGGAGGGTAGGGGATACTGGGAGGGTTTAAGGTGAACTAATAACGCTCAGGGTAGGAGAAACTGGACAGGGTTAAGGTGAACTAGTAACGTGCATGGTAGGGGATACTGGGAGGGTTTACGGTTAACTAGTGATGCTCAGGGTAGGGTATACTGGGCATGTTTAAGGAGAACTAGTAACGTGCATGGTAGGAGATACTGGGAGGGTTTAAGGTGAACTAGTAACGCGCATGGTAGGGCATACTGGCTGGGATTAAGATTAACTAGCAACGCGCAGGATAGGGAAAACTGGCTGGGCATGAAGTTAACTAGTAACGCGCAGGGTGGGGGATACTGGGCGGGCTTAAGGTTAACTAGTAACATACAGGGTAGTGGATACTGGCCAGGCTTAAGGTTAACTAGTAACACGCAGGGTAGGGGATACTGGGCAGGTTTAATGATAACTAGTAACATGCAAGGTAGGGGATACTGGGCAGGCTTACGGTTAACTAGTAATGCACAGGGTAGGGGGTAGTGGGCTGGTTTAAGGTGAACTAGCAACATGCAGGGTAGGGGTTACTGGGCAAGCTTTTGGTTAACTAGTAACACGCAGAGTAGGGGATACTGGGCGGGTGTAGGGTTAACTAGTAACACGCAGGGTAGGGGATACTGGGCAGGTTTAAGGTGAACTAGTAACACACAGGGTAGGGGATACTGGGCGGGCTTAAGGTGAACTAGTAACACACAGAGTAGGGTATACTGGGCGGGTTTACAGTAAATTAGTAATGCGCAGGATAGGGGATAATGGCCAGGCTTAAGGTTAACTAGTAACGTGCAGGGTAGGGGATACAGGCCGGGCTTAAGGTTAACTAGTGACACGCAGGGTGGGGGATATTGGGCGGATTTAAGGTGAACTAGTAAAATGCAGGGTAGGGGATACTGGCCAGGCATAATGTCAACTAGTAACGTGCTGGGTCGGAGAAACTGGCTGGGCTTAAGGTTAACCAGTAACGTGCAGGGTAGGGGATATTGGGCGGGTTTAAGGTGAACTAGTAATGCGCAGGGTAGGGGATACTGTGCGGCTTAATGTTAACTAGTAACGTGCAGGGTAGGGGATAATGGCCGGGCTTAAGGTTAACTAGTAACGTCCAGGGTAAGGGATACTGGCTGGGCTAAAGGTTAACTAGTAATGCACAGGGTAGGGGATACTGGTCGGGCTTAAGGTGAACTAGTAACGTGCAGTGCAGGGGATACTGGGTGGGTTTAAGGTGAACTAATAACATGCAGGGTAGGGGATACTGGGCGGGTTTAAGCTTACCTAGTAACGGATATGTAGGGGATACTGGGCGGGTGTATGGGTTAACTAGTAACACGGAGGGTAGGGGATACTGGGCGGGCTTAAGGTGAACTAGTGACACGCAGGGTAGGGGATATTGGGCGGATTTAAGGTGAACTAGTAATGCGCAGGGTAGTGGATACTGGCCGGGCTTAATGTCAACTAGTAACTCACAGTTTAGACGAGAATGGCCAGGCTTAAGGTGAACTAGTAACGTGCAGGTTGAGGGATACTGGGCAGGCTTAAGGTTAATCAGTAAAAAGCACAGTAGGGGATGCTGGCCGGGCCTAAAGTTAACTAGCAACGCAGGGTAGGGGATACTGAGCGGGCTTTAGGTTTTTTTTTTTTTTTTTAAAATATATTTTTATTTTATTTTAAGTGAAAACAGTATAAACAAACTTGTGACATTATACCCAATAAGCCAATAAACACTTAGCAAAACACAACACTACACTCCCCCCCTCCCCCCCAAGAGCTCATCCACAGGGTAGTTCCGTATCGACCTGGTGTGGCCGGGTGACTTCCTCCTCCGAGGCAGTAGGTTCTCCTTGTGCCCCAAACAGACCAGTGACTAATGACCTCCAGGCTACTAGGTTGCCCACATCCTCCTCCCCGCATTTACTGCATGCCTCTTGCCAGACCATGGTTTCGGCTTCCGCCCATTTTTGGAGATCCCTCCACCACATCTCTATCCTAGGTTTGTAGCATTGCTTCCAGTTCATAGCTATCCTCCTCTTAGCGAGTATATACGCTAGGTCTCTCAGTTTCCCCAGATGTCTGGTGTTCTTTGGTCTGGAGAACCCCCCTAGAAGGCAAGCCCAGGTCGTGTCAATGCTTATCGGGACCCCTTTGTCAGCCAACTTCTGTGACACTTCTCCCCAGAAGACTTCAATTACTGGGCAGGACCAGAACATATGCGTCATGTCTGCGTTCTCCTCGTTACACTTCGGGCATGCCTGCTTGCCCGAGTTCGCAAACTTAGCTATTCTCTTGGGGGTCAAATACGCTCTATGTGTGATATATAGTTGGATTTGCTGTAATCTAGCATTTCTGGACACTTTTTTATGATATCCCAGAGCCCGTTCCCACATCCCATCAGTCATCTGAACCCCCACCTCCATTTCCCATTCTAGTCTCAAGTCTGTCAAGTCCTTTCCCACTCGGGACATCACCACCTCATACAATCTCGAGATCTCGTGTCCGCCCTCCGATATGTCATATATTGTATCAATCAGGGCGTCCGGATCCTCCGCTAACACCGTCTCAGGCCAAGATTTTCGGATAATCTGTACCAACCTGAGGTATGTAACATATTGGCCCCCATGTAACCCAGCTTCTTCTTCTAAGTCTGCAAAATCCTTGATGGCCCCATCTTGCCATATATCTCCTAACGTGGCCAACCCAACCGGTTCCCAGTACATTCTGATCAATTTTCTAAGTTGACCATCCCCCGCAATCAAGGCAACCAGTGGCACCTGCGGCGAACACGGATCCGGGCTTTCCAGTAGCCGGCATGCTCTACGCCACATTTTCCACCCAAGTAACAGCATACCAGGGCAAAGATTTAAGTCTTGTCTAGGGACCCAGATGATCTCCTTCAAATAAAACGGGGTGCAATCTGTCCCAACCAACCTGGACTCGGGAGATTCCTCATCAGAGAGCCACTGTGTAACATATTGCAATTGGCTCGCTACATAATAGGCCTCAAAATGTGGTAATTTAATCCCTCCTTTATCATAAAAGTTTTGTAGCTTCCACAGCGCCACTCGGTTGCGAGTGCCGTGCCATAGGAAGTCCCTGCACATACTATCGAGTTTGGTAAAGAACTTCCTAGCTATTAAGTATGGTATGTTGTTGAAGAAATGCAGCAGTCTAGGCAAGACAACCATTTTAAGCAACGCCCCTCGCCCTATCATCGCTAGCGGCAGCTTTTCCCAAAATCGCATAGACGCACGGATTTTATCCACAGCAACCTCGGTGTTATGAAGATGTTCGTTTCTCACAGTGTGATATATGTCTATTCCGAGGTATCGGAAGGACTCGGCTGCCCAAGGCACGGGCAATACCGGTAAGCGTTCCGTGGGGACCCTCGAATAGTACCCTAGGGGGAACATGCTCGACTTGTCAGGGTTAACTGCTATGCCGGACAATTCGGCGTACTTCTGCATGACCTCCAAAACATACTGGAGGTTCTCTTCCGGATACTTTAGGTACAGCAGCAAGTCATCGGCATATAAGGATATCAAATGGCTCTTTCCTCCCACCTCGATGCCCACCAGGTCATATTGCTGTCTAAGATATACAGCTAAGGGTTCCAAGGCCAATATGTATAACATCGGGGACCAAGGACATCCCTGCCTAGTACCCCTACTTAGGTGCCACTTATCGGATATCACTGATCCCGTACGCACCCTAGCCGTAGGCTGGCTATACAGTAGTCTCGCCCATCTGATATAGCCTGGCCCAAACCCATATTCCCCCAGGACCGCAAACAGCCATGGCCACCTCACCGAATCAAACGCCTTAACTGCGTCTAGGGAGATCACTGCCATTTCCTCATCTCTTCTGTTCCCTTCTTCTATCACTCGGTGGAGTCGCCTGTGATTATGAGTTATATTCCTGCCAGGGACATAACCTGTCTGATCCAAGTGTATCAGCCTGCCGATGACCTTGCGCAGCCTATCCGCCAAGACCGCTGTCAGGATCTTACTGTCTTGGTTTAACATCGACAGCGGTCTGTACGATCCACAGTGTTGTCTCGGCTTGTTAGGCTTGGGCAGTGGTACGATCAGCGCTTCTCTGAGCGTGTCTGGCAATCGGCCTCCCTCGAATGATTCGTTGTACATCTCCAGCATAGGGGGGAGTATCTCTGCGCTATAAGTTTTGTAGAACTCACTCGGGAGTCCATCAGTGCCCGGGGTCTTACAAGTAGGCAGCTGTTTCACCACCTCTTCCAGTTCATCTAGCGTAATGGGGCCATCTAACTCCTCCCTTTCCTCTGCACTAATCCTGGGCAGTTCTATATCTTCCAGTATGTCCCTGATTTTATTCAGATTGTCTTCCCCTTTGTCCTCATACAGCGCTTTATAATAATCTGAGAAAGCAGCGTTAACCTCTTCCTGAGTGTGAGCCTCCTCTCCGTCTTCCCTTTCTATCATCATGACCGGGGCCCTGGGGGTTTCCCTCTTATAAAGCCATGCCAGTAGGCGACCAGTTTTGTCACCTCCTGCATGTTGCCTCTCCACATATTTCTTGTAATTGAGGTCACAGAGCCGCTCCCAAAGCTCTGAGCATCGTTGTTGTAATTCGAGTACTAGGTCTGTGTCCCCTCCCCCTCTGGTACATTCACGCTCCAATTCTTTCTCCACTTTCTCCAGCTCAGCTAAAACCCCCCCCTGAAGGCCCTTTGATTTAGAAATAGCATCGCCCCTCACTACCACCTTGAAGGCCTCCCACAGTGTACCAGCCGAATCCACACTGCCCGTGTTCTCCTCAAAATACCTTGTAATCGTCTCTCTAATATCTTCTCTGAAGACCGGGTCTCTGAGCGCCTCCGCTCGAAGGCGCCATGTTGGAATCCGCCCTCTGGGGCGGCCATATTGCCAGGCCATCACCAAGGGCGAATGGTCCGACAGGACCCTCGCTCTGTATTCAACCTGTGTAGTTGTTATCGTCACTTCTGGCGTAGCAAAGAAGTAATCTAGTCTCGTGTGCAACTGTTGAGGGGCCGAATAATGAGAGTACTGCAAGGCCGTGGGGTGCTTCAATCTCCAGACATCTTCTAGTCCATAGTCGTCTAATAGTACCCGTAAAGCCCTGGCCGCTGGGGTGGGCCTGTCTACTTTCCTGTCGGACCTATCTATCTTGGGGTCAAGAACACAGTTAAAGTCCCCCCCCCAGATGATCGGTTCCCCTGCGCACGGGCCCAGGCGTGTACATAAAGTTCTGAAGTATACAGCAGTATTCTGATTGGGGGCATATGAATTAATAATACTCAGTCCTCTGTTCTCAATCAGTACCCTCAGTATTACCAGCCTACCCTCCGTGTCTATCTCCTCTCGTACAATTCTGAGTGGGACATGCGGGGCCACCCAGATCAGCACACCTCTGGCATAGGCCGAGTACGGGGAGCCCACCACTGTGCCTCCCCATTTTTTCTTAACAAGGTCTAGCTTATGTTGGGCCAGGTGCGTTTCTTGTAGCAGGGCTATGTCGATCTTCTGTCGTTTAAGATACAACATAACTTTATTTCTTTTCAGGTAATTATTGAGGCTTCGGACGTTCCAGGTGGCAATCTTGAGGTCACCCATGACCGATATGTGTCTTCCCACCCCACTTACGGGAACCTCTAGCAGTTCTCATGACACAGAAGGCGTCCCACTGCAGCCACTCCGCGAATAAGCTCATTCTCAAACTAACCACACACACAACCAAACTCCAACCCCCTTTCCCCTCCCTCTCCCACCCTCCCCCCAACACCACACACCCCAACTGTTGCCCAGCTTCAACAAAAGAGCTCAGGCACCCCCACATCTGGTTCCGCAAACACCGGTCCGTGCACGGAGCCCAGTAGGGTGAGGTCGCCCTAATGGCCACCTAACCTAAGCTATTGTGGGGAGAGAGTATCGCTCCATGGGGCTCCCGTTCAGTGATAATCTCAATGTTTGTGACAAACAGTACAACCAACTGACCTTCCATACCGAAGGTTCCAAACCGACTATAATCAAGTCTTAGGGTCCATGAGTCGCGCCATCTTGCGACGCCATTTTACGTCTTCCGCAGCTCCTCCAAGTCCTTCTGGGGCCGGTCCGCCGCTTCTTGAGGGCACCCTTGTGCGTCGAGCCACTCCCTGGCGTTCTCTGGGGTCTCGAAAAATAAAGTTTTATGCGCCTGTATGACCTTCAGCTTCGCAGGGTAAAGCAACATATATTTGTAACCGGCCTCCCTCAGCCTCCGTTTCACAGTCCCAAAGTTCATGCGGCTCCGCTGCACAGCTAGGGTGTAATCCGGATACGCCGTGATGTTTGCTGCTCCTCTCTTGATCGTGCCTCCTTTTCGAAAATGTTCTAATATTCTCTGAGCGGGCTTTAGGTTAACTAGTAACTCGCAGTTTAGACGAGAATGGCCAGGCTTAAGGTGAACTAGTAACGTGCAGGTTGAGGGATACTGGGCAGGCTTAAGGTTAATCAGTAAAAAGCACAGTAGGGGATGCTGGCCGGGCCTAAAGTTAACTAGCAACGTAGGGTAGGGGATACTGGGCGGGCTTTAGGTTAACTATTAACGCGCACGGTAGGGGGTACTGGCCGGGTTTATGGTTAACTAGTAACGCGCAGGGTAGGGGAAACTGGCCGAGTTTAAGGTTAACTAGTAACTCGCAGTTTAGACGAGAATGGCCAGGCTTAAGGTGAACTAGTAACGTGCAGGTTGAGGGATACTGGGCAGGCTTAAGGTTAATCAGTAAAAAGCACAGTAGGGGATGCTGGCCGGGCCTAAAGTTAACTAGCAACGCAGGGTAGGGGATACTGGGCGGGCTTTAGGTTAACTATTAACGCGCACGGTAGGGGGTACTGGCCGGGTTTATGGTTAACTAGTAACGCGCAGGGTAGGGGAAACTGGCCGGGTTTAAGGTTAACTAGTAATGCGCAGGGTAGGGGATATTGGCCTGGCTTAAGGTTAATTAGTATAGCGCAGGGTAGGGGTACTGGCCGGGATTAAGGTTAACTAGAAACGCACAGGGTAGGGGTACTGGCCGGGTTTGAGGGCAGAGCTTTTCTTCTGGCGAGGCAGGAGTGTGCAGTTTAGGCTTGCAATGAATGAACGAGCGGTGTGCAGTTCACCTTGTATTGATGGGCCAGACTTGGGATGACATAATGATGTGGACTGTATAAAGTAATGACTGTACTCCAGCGGCTGAACCACATACATAGGTCACATAACACTGACTTCGCTTCCCAGGATAACTTAAGACTGTGCAGTTCTGTTATAAGAGTTCAGCGGGTGAACCACTAATGTGCAGTTCTGATGGTAACTGTTGAACCCATATGCAGCAGACGTACATTAGTTGTTGTGGGGTGTGTGCGTCATGTCTTACGGCCCTTGCCCTCCCCATGAAATATTCCACCACAACAATATTGTCAAGTATTGGCAATAAAAGGCCGTAGGATTTTATTATTACAGATATGGTTATGGGAACATAAACAATAATCGCATATCATAACAATATCATACTTTTGGGCACCGTGTCCAGAGGTTACCCCCTCTGGCCCGTGCCGCCTTTCTTGTCCGACGACTTGTTGTGGTCACCGTACAGTGTCCTGAGTTTCTTTCCATTGTTCTTCTCCCCTTTTTCTAGGGTGGGGGGGGGGTTGTGGAAAGAAAACGAGCAGGAAGACACTGAGTAGCACAGCGAACTTCCCTATCCTGTTTGGGTCCCCATGCAGAGTCCACAAACAGTTTGTGCTTTTGGAGCTGCAAGCAGCTCATTATATAGGACCCAGGGCACCCCTTGGGTCTTTGTAGTATGTGGGGGGGGGGATGTGCGCCAACCCCCCAGGCCAGCCATCCAGCTGACTAATGGGTCCCCCTTCGCCCGGGGCAGGTGGGGGGGGGCATCCCTTTGTAGTTCCCTGCCTGGTTCTCATGTGTGCAAGGCACACATATATTCTCGTGGAAGGGTAAGGTATTTGTATTACCCCACCCTTCCTGTGCTTTGATGGGCCAGACACTGCTGTTTCCCTTATCTGTGGGGAGGGGAGGGGCGCTGATCCTGTAGGAGGGCTGCTGCCCCTCTCCTAACCCTGCTGCATGTAACAACAGTTACATGGCCTTGCCTTTGAATCCGGCCCAGCGGCATTGCCCATAACCAGAGAATTTCTGTGTAGAGGTGTTTTGTTTGTATTTTGTTTGTATACTTTAGCACTGTCGCAGCTTCACAGTTGCTTCTCGGCGCTTAAGCCAGTGACGTGAATTTCAAAGGGCAGCGGTAGAGTTTCCATGTGATGGACTATTGATGTGCAAGTGAAATGTTACTGTCAAGAGTGCACATGGACTAATCATGTGAACGTGGGGTGGGACCGACCGAGCTTCCTTGGGATGAACCGCGGATGCAGAATTCAAAGGGCACTGACACGGCTTCCTTGGGATGAACTGGTGACATGTAGTTCGGATGGTACGGGCAAAGGCTGGGATGTGCCAGTCATGGTCAGGTTTCATGGTACCGACAATGCTCCATTAGTATGATCTAGTCATGGAGAATTCGAACGGTACTGGCTCGGTTCCCTTAGGATGGTTTAGTGACGTGCAGTTCAGGGGTTACTGGCAGGGGTTCGTGTGAAGTGCACAGGTCAGCTGGCAATGCTTTCGAATTAAGTAGTGCTGTTCAGGTCTAAGGGTGCTAGCAGAACTTTCGTGGGGTGCCCTGGATATGCAGTGTTACTAGAAGGCTGGCGACACCGCTTTGGGTGAACCGGTGTCGCGCACTTCGTGTGTCATCGAGATAGGCTTGCGCTGATCCATCAGTGCACACTGACAGGGTGTGTGATGAAGGGGCCGCGTGCAGCTCAGGTGGCGGTGGCAGCTCATCTTTCGGTGAGCTAATGATCTGCAGGTCAGAGGGCACTGACACCACTGTCAGCATCTGCTAGTTAGCGCTCTGCAATCAGAGGACACTGTCAGTTTCCTTTAGGGTGCACTAATGAACAATGGAGCAGCTTCCTCGCGTTGCCAACAGGGGGAACACTTAATACAGGGATTCACAGCCAACAAAGGGGGAACACTTAATACAGGGATTCACAGCCAACGCGCTGCCCATGCAAGCCGGACATTCTGGAACAGCGCTTTGGGCACCGGACGTTCCGGCGCAGAGCTTTGTCGCCTGTCTTTTTTTTTGGCGTGGCCATTAGGGCACACGGACCTGTCGCCGAGCTATTTATGTTTTACTTAAATATATTGTCCACCAAAGCATGGGAAAATGTGCCATGCAGAAATCGGTTGCTGTGTCCTTTGCAAACAATTACATGTGGGACACAGCAACCTTTTTCTGCTTGGAACGGACACTCACAGCGCAGCTCCTTGTGCTGAGCGGCTTTTGTTCACTTAAATATACTGTCAACCAAAGGAAAGCATTTGCCTGTGCTTTGGTTGACAATATATTTAAGAAGCGCCCTAATGGCTGCAACCAACAGGGCTCGTTTGAACGGGACCGGCGCCAAAAGTGCCTCGCCGAAACGGCGCTGCGCCAAAACACGGCGTATCGACTGTATATTTATTTATTTGTTTATTTAGTTATTGTCACATACAAGCCACAGCTTGTATAGGCTCTGGTATTGCTGTGGATTATCTCCCTCTTACACAGCCTGGAAGGAAGTCTCCGCAGCTGGAGTGGCAGCCTCCAACCCCTGTCCCCGTGCAGCCCTTCTACTGGGAGAGGCCAAGCCATCCTACCGCTGGCGCGGCTTAAGTGGGCCAAGAGGGCGAGGTACATCACGTGAGCCTCCTGCCCGATCCATTTGTGACATGTAAGTTAGGACCCAATGCAGATGCCGCTGCGCTGGTTAATGCACGTGCGGTGAAGATGTATGGGCAACTCGGCTAGCATCCTCATGAGATCAATAAACCCAAGACCACATCTGCTGCGTTATTGATTATCCGTATCAATATTGTTATCATTACTACCGACATGGCCGGTTTGCAGAAAGGGGTTGACAACACTTTTTTTTATATTGATAGCCGTGCAGTTGTGCACACACGTCTTCTGGGGTTACCCTCTGAACCTACACCAGCCTCCACTTTACTGCGGCGAATTTGAGAATCGATATTAAACACTGAAATCCTTTTCCAATGTACCCACGCGACTTAACTATCAAGCCTGCGGGAATTCAATAATGGTCGCTTAGTAATCGATTTACACAGATTCCACTTCTTTCCATAGCTCCTAATCGACATTAGGCCTCACTTCAGCTATCTGGGAAGAAGTCCAACCCGACTTAAACTCGGGGTCCAGGCATCTGCACAACGCGGGCTGCACGTGCATTAGTCAACTGAGCTATCTTCACTGCATTAAATGCGGCAGTAATCTAGAAGGTACAACATGGCGATGTCTTAAATGCAAGAGGGTGCGTTTCTGAAGGGCGGGTAGAATCTTACAACAGTCATGCAGACTTTGACTGACACCCCACATCTTCGGGTTCGCACTGAGTTTTTTCTCAGGTGGTCGTTTAGGATGTCAGTTCCACAGAAACGCTAGTTTTTTTTTTTTAACAGTGATTGATAATAGTGCGCGTGGTCATCTTGGCACCTTTACCCAGAATCAGCAGTAATAATAATTTAGCATTTATATAGCGCTACTGAGCGCTGCTTTTTTTTTTATTATTATCCACGGTGTGTGGTGCTCAATTGTCGACCACGGAAGGACGAAAGGCTGAGTTTGGCACTGCAATGATTCAAGCCTGCGCCAGCAAGCTCTGCACGCAAGTCAAAGCGAGCGCTCTACTCGCTGTGCTATCTGACCGGATGAACGTCCGCCTGCATGTGCTCGATTCACTGATTCTAGCCATATCTCAGCAACAGGCCATAAGACAGATAGAAGCAGGGCCGCTTTAAAATGTGTTGTGTCAGACAAAGAGAGACATTTAAAAACAAGTGCTAAAAAATCACACACTTTTTTCAGTTTTGGGGCTCTTCAGTGCGAGTCTCTTAACATGCGCAGCAGTAAGCCAGCTCAAGAGTTAACAAGTACTCTTCAACTATGATGATATGGTTTCCAAAAACAGGGGAAACATACTCGGTGCTGAGGCACTGCAGCCCCTGGGAGGGCGAGGGGGGCTGTAACAGACATTAATGTCCCGCACCTGAGTTGTGGCCCAAGGTGAAGCCAAGAGTGCATAACAAGAGAAGGGACCTTATCTTACACCTGTAACAGCCCTGCCCCGGGGCTTCAATGACAGCAGGCTCGAGCTGGCCTGTGGGGCAATAGGCCCATGGGCCAACCAAAAATGCAGTCTTTTTGGTCAAAGTGGGCCACTTTTTGAGCCAATGTGGGCCAGTTTGATGAGTTACTTCACTATGCGGCTAATGGTTTTGACGAGTGTTGCTGAAAAAATATTCTTTAAAATGCACAATTTGCATCACATTTTATCAAAAGACTCCTGGTTGGGGTACTATTCAAACAGATACCAGAATCCCTAGAGACTGTAATTGAAAATTAATTAGCACCACCTGAAAAGGTACACAGCCTCCCTGAAGATTGTTTGAGACAAGAAAGTACTTGGTGGAGAAAAGCAACAGAGGAATTGAACAGCAGCACATGGGATTCAACCCTGTTACTATTGCATATTGTTGGCATTTAACCCAGATACTATTTGCATCAAGAATTTTTGACTGGGAACGTAGTGCGTGCCTGACCTTTTTTCATTACTATTCAAACAGTGTCACAAAAGGAATGAATAGCCATTTGCAACTGTGCGCCACTTTTTCATTAGTGCCCGAGACAATTTTGTGGCCCAGTCCAACCCTGAATGATATTATAATATAAGCTACTGATCGTAGTTACAGAATGTTATGTGAGAAACAGCAGGCTCTGCATCAACGGTTAAGGACCTCTTCTGGTCCATGGTTTTTAACGGGCCACAACATTTCAATGTTATTGTATTGGTTTACAGTCCACCGCTGATGGCTACATCGGTCGTTAACGCCCACCACACATATTATAGGGCAGAGATGTAGTCGAAGGCCTACCATTTTAGGAAGGGCATTAGCAGGATGATATGACCAAAGTAGTGGTCTGACCCTGCCGGTAATGGACGACTGCCCAAGTTAAGGGCTCAAGCGAAGCGACAGGTCCCTTAACGCTTGCAGCAGTGCACCCACCAGCACAGGTAGCCTGCCACATAGGTATAAACTTAATAAATATAAATACAAATGCAAATATCACCATTAGTACCTGTGCTGCTCACACGCCGGTGCTAAGGGCACATTTGCATTAATACAAATAAATCTCAAAGGTGCTTCCTGGTGCTGCAATGTATTTCGAAAGTTTGTGTTCCTTATTGACGTCCATGATGCCATCAACAAGGAAAAAGTACTTTAGAAATACAGGGTGGCGTTAGCCAGCAATAGTAAGGATTTTATCTTATTCAAGCATGCCTTTACCACCCAGGAGTGATCTTCACAGGTGCTAAGTGGCGGCAGAGCAAGGAGCGAGAGGGTGTTGGAGGGTGCCGACCGGGCAAACCCTCAAGGCAGCACTCAGGTTGCTCAGAACGCAGGGTTATACCAGTGAATACAGCCTGAGGTCCAAGTTTCATAATTGCCCAGTGCCACCTCCCAAGGCCGAGAGGGTGTTAAGTCCATTAGCACCCCAGGTTACCAAAGCAGCAATCCGGGGTGCTTAAAAAATGGATTTTCCTTCCTACAACGGGATGCGTGTGGCATCCCATTGTACGAACGAAAATCCTTTACCAACATGGCTGCCATAGAAAGGGAAGGAGGGGTTCCGTACGGAGCCTCGCTTCCCTTTTCATGGCAGCTGTTCTACGCAGAGAGAAGTGCCGCTGCAGCCGCAGTAAGGTAAGTTGGGGGGCGGGGGGATTACAAATAAAAAAAGTGGACGCAGGGGTGCAGGGACGTCATTTCACCAAAATACCAGGGGTAGTGGAAGTGACATCACACAAACCTTGACCCCTGATGACATCACAGGAAGTGATGTCATTTGACCCCACCCAAAGTTATATTGCGGGAAGCGATGGAACATGACCTTTCACCCATTGACAAAACAGGAAGTGGCATCACATAGCATTGTACACTACGAAAAATATGGTAACGATATCACTATAATGCGATGTATATTTCATACAAGAATGGATCTGCATATATATCATTAAGATCCATTTATATAGGCCCATATTACCAAATTACTGTGAATGCAAGCAGACGTCCATGAACAAATGATAATGATGTATTATTATATAGCACTTAAGCTTAAGCACTTTATATAGAAAAAATAAACACCCTATATCACCCAACCTGTGTTGGTACTCATTTATACGACCTCAGAAGGATGAAAGGCTGAGTTGAGGTGTTTAAGAACAGACTAAATCGGTGACTCACCCCCTGAAGTGGGCCTGAAATAAACTTTTAATAATGAGTCTAGCAATTATTGTATAGAATTCCAGAAAGACACATTATTTGGTATTCCTATTCTTTCTTATTTGGGGTCAGTGCTGAAAGTGTTAGACTTGTGGCACTCATGTTCTTATTTTTCTTCTTTTTTTAAGGGGCCTGAACAAGAAAGCCAGCCACTCCAGAAGTAAAGAGCCACATGGTGCTGGCCACAGCCCAGGAGCTTGCATAAAAAAATCGTTTTTTAAAAAAAAAAGTTTTTTTTAGAGGTCGCAAGGAAGACCTCAGATGTCGCAGTTGCGATCTCTGGCGACCCCTAAATGACATCACTGCAGGGGTGCTGGGGAAGGTGGCGGTGGGGGGAGCTGGCTGTCAGGTTGCTTGGATCGCTTGCTTACACCGGCGGTTCAAGCCTGTATTCCTAGCCACCTGATTAGCTTGCTCCCCCTGCCTGAGTGCTAAAGGCTGGTACAGCCCAAGGCATAAGGGCTGTAATGCTATTAGAACACTTAACCAATCAAAGTTAGAATGTTCATTTTAAAACAACGGAAGACAACTGAGAATCATTGGAATGTTGGGAGAGAAGACGCCCAACAGCTATTTATATCCTCTGCAACTACATTGTCTGCAATGGTATTGCCAAGATTAAAATGTTCTAATGAGGCCATAATTTAATTCTACTGTTTGGTAACAACCTGTTGTCCCGAGGTAATAGCCTGCTGCCCCATGGTAATGTATGAGAGACGCAAGGGCTTATCTGGAGTGGAGGGCCATTACCAGATAATACAGGCTGGCCCACGGATATTATGGACATTAACACCATTTGGGGAGGCCCAAATAAAGACAGTAAACAAAAAACAAGGACGAAAAAAAGAGGGTCACAGCGAGACTTGCTTACTGGCACAGGGCTAGCGGTTAGGCGAGTTGAGCAGGAGCAGGGCAATGTGGGTGAATGGAGAGTGGTATGTGCACAGGGCTGGGCAGACAAGAGAAAGGTGCCAGCTGAGGGGAAATTGGCAGAGAAGTCACTGGAGATGTGGGTGCCGCAGGATCGGAAGAGGGCTGCCAGGCGAGGAAGTGAAGGTGCAGCGTGGGACATATGGAAGTTGATAGGTTGGTGCAGGGAGATGGGACCCGGGCACTGGAACACAGGCCTATCCAGACAGATAATTCTTGCATTCCTCGAGTCCTGTATGGTCTCACACTATTTGAAGGATGTTAGTGTTCAATATAAAAAAATAAAAAAACATTCCAAATGGAAGTTTGTTCATTTGACAGCAACCTCCTCTTCTGGGGCCCCTGATCAGTAGATTCTATCAAAGATTGAATGCACAGACAGGCAGAGATCTGGTGCGATCCATGACAGGAATTATTGGTCATCTAGTACTGGTAGGTACAAGATCTACAGAGAGAATCCGGTTGTATGCAGTTTGCAACCAGAATCTGTGCTTCTGTGGATGTACATTCTGCAATCACTGCAACCAGAATCCGTGGGGGCACACTCTGCAATCCCTGGAGCCAGAACTATGAGTACACACTCTGCAAACACTACAACCAGGATCTGTGGGTGCACACTGTGCAGTCTATGGGAACTAGAACTGTGATTACACACTCCGCAATCACTTCAACCAGAATCTGTGGGTGCACACTCTGCATTTTCTTGTGGGGTGCATTTACAGGCCCTAACAGAAATCCCCTTCACCTAAAAACTACATTTAAACAGTGCCACGAAAAATGCCTGGGCTCTGCTTCCCTGGCACATGTGTGGCAAGCATTGAGCACTGTAACCCAAAGAATGGCTCTGCAATTGCTTTATTCTATTTTGAATGATCAGAAGTTGAACCTTTCACCAAGAGCGGCTCTGCAATTGCTTTCCTTTCATCTGAATAATGGGAAGTCCTGACCTGCATTCAGAACGGCTCTGCTCTGCGTGTACTTTTTCTTTCATCTGAATAATAAGAAGTCATGACTGCATTCAAAATGGCCCTGCATTTACTCTATTCCATCCGAATGCCAAAAAGGTAGGCAATACATTCCAAAAACAGCCTTGTCGTACTGTTCTTTCACATGAGGGGCAAGGATTTCACATTGCAACTGACACAGCTTTGTTGTTCATTTCATGTGGATGGCAGCACTTTGAAACACTGCAAATGAATGAAAAATGGCATGGGTTTATTTTTCATCCCGTATCAAATCAAAAAGCACTGTGCCGGAGGATTACCCCTCCATGTCCATGGATCAACAGTCAATGTAGATCCACTCAAAAGGACAAATCACATTAATCCTATGACTTACAGAACCGCATTTAAACAGTAAATGAAATACGGCTTGCAACACGTGTGAAAGAACATAAAGACATTTTTTTTTTAAAAGCCAACGTAACACTTGGGATTTTGCTTGCACAAGAAATGTCAGTGTGGGTGGGGGTTTGGCTACATATGTACATTTGTTCTCCCCCACCAGGCTTCAGTCCCCTTGAGGCTCAGCAGACCAGTTAAATCAGTTTTGGGCTCAATTGAAAGCCTGGCCTCTCACTGGAAGTCATATTAATCAGGGAATCATTCTGCAATGACATGTGATGTGGCGGAGGATGTGATGATCCTTTGTTCTACCAGAATGGAAGGCAGCTCTGGCAGAAAAAACAAAGAGAGCAAGTGAGGCCAGTGCTGGACCAAGAAGTGCAAGTTCATTTTGCATCCACTCCGCAGGACAAACTGACAAGTTTTAAAGGGTTTAATAAAATCCTTTGTTGCAAGCTGAGCCGGGGGAGACATTTGGCTGGGGGGGTGAAGCACCGCCCTCCCATATGTGACGGTGCCTCAAAATTGACATTAAAGGAGTTATGCATTGCAAGTTTTTTCCCCAGCACTAAAAACAAGAAATAATGTGGTTTTATGATAGTTTTCAATGTGATTTCCAGGCAGATTTTCAGAGACTAAATGCATGTTTCTAGGACTTTGTGAACTGAAATGGCCAGTCAAGACTCATTTCTGGCTGATTTTAAAATGAGATGAATTTGACAGTCGGTGTAATGATGGAGATGTACAGTCTGAACATGTTGACTTATTTTCAGAATTAGAACTGTTATGTATTTCATGAAAAGGGCATAAATACACCAAAGGGCTATGCTACCTCACACAGAGTTGGTGATTGGACTGTCTAATTCCCTGTGACCCACTGAAACCGCCTATCTAATTCTTATGGGGGTGACCAATATGCATTTGGAGTTAAGATACATAACTCAGTTTTGCTAAAAAGTTGGCCAAGAGAGCAAAGAACTGGCATAAATGTCAAATGGACAGATGGTGACCCCTCCCCTTGAACCAAGGATGCCAGGAGGTGGGGAGAGGAATGATAGACTGTCCAATCCTGGGGCCAGGGGTAATTTTAGAGTACTCACCTAGAATGTAAAATAAATGATGTCATTTTGAGCTATATAAGGGGGGACTGTACTAGACACAGGATCAGACACACACACAAGAATCCAGGGAGACCGGAGAAAGAGGACAGAGGCAGATGATCCCATCCAAAAGAGTGCAGAGATCAGACCCCTTGCCTAGCTGCCCAGATGATCCCATCCAGGAGAGCGCAGTGACTGAGTCCCTTGCCTAGCTGTCCAGAGAGTCCTGAGATCCAGAATGGCTGTCCAGAATGCCATCAAGGAGAGTGCTGAGACCAGATTCCTTGCCCTAGCTGTTCAGAGGGTCCTGTGATCCAGCTGACTTTCCAGAAACCCAAACCAAGGCTCACCTTGTAAGTAGCAAACAACCCCAGTCCCGAATTGCCTACCCCTTTCCTTTTTGCAACATAACCCCACAGAAAATCCCATAGACAATCCCATAATAAATCCTATTGAAAGTCCCATTGAAAGTCCACATTGTCAGTACAATTCATTCACCTTCCATAGAATAATCTGTATTAGCCTGTGTATGTTAGAGCATTCTTTTGATAAATCTTTCAGTTGTCTGTATAAATCCTTAGCATTATTTGGTAGTAAATCAATTAATTCCCCTATAAGGAAATTTACGTTGTTAGCTGGTTGAAATTTGAAATGAACCCCCTTGCGCTTAGTGTCGTTCTTTAATAACTATAGTCTTTAAAATATAGTCTCTAAAAGTAGTCTCCTTGTCACTGAAAACGAATTTGCCCATGCATTTGTGCGACTTACCCCATGAACTCTAAACTTGCATCTGTCCCATTGAAAACCCAAACTGTAGTGCCATTAAGAGCAATCCCCCTTGTCTAGCATTTTACCTGTGGTGTGCCTTGGTACTTGTCCTGGAAAACAATTTCCGATTTTGACAGCTGTGCCCCTTTTCTTATCTGCCTGTCATCACGAATACTGTGTAAAAAATGAAATTCCATTGCCATGTGTGTTTTTCTTTTGCATTGCTTTCTTCCCACAAATCGATCTTCCTACCTTGTTTCCACATTGTTCCGTGTGCGAATTAGTAGTCTATAAGCGTTGCCATCTCCATAAGTGTAGCAACACGAATTTCCTTCCTAGCTTTCCCACTGCGGTCGTGAGCTGCTGTGTGAGTAACAAGCAAATCCGATTCTGCCGTTTTGATCCTAAATTGTGTTTTCATTTTCTTATCTGACTTCCCATCTTGGGCTGGGGGCTGTATTTCAAATCAGATTTTTCTCTCTTTAGCCTTACTCCCTGCCACTGTCTTCCATTCAAAGGGAATTTTGCAAGGGGAGTGCTTAACCTTAGTGCAATTGGATGCTTAAAACCATTTTTCCTGTTTGCCATTAAAGATTTATGAGAATTGTGTTAGGATTTTGAACCAATTCTTCTGCAGGAAACATTGCATTGTGTGCACAACATCGGTGGCTGCTGTAAATTGTATTTTGAATATTTCATTGATACACACCGGCCTGGTTCCTAGTCCATTGTGACCCATGGTGTTTGTGAAGGTGGGTACGAGACGGGTTGGAGGCCTACTCAAAACAAATCTGTGGTTTATTAAAGATAAAAAGCGTTTTTATTGTGTGCCAAGTTCATGGTTAGTGGAAGTAGTCCCTGGCTGGAGTGTGCCGTATTCTAAAACCGTGACACTCTGGAGCCAGAACTATGAGTACATACTCTGCAATCACTGCACCCAGAATCTGTGGGTGTATACTCTGCATTCTCTGGAGACAGAACTAAGAGTATGTGCTCTGCAGTCACTGCAACCATAATCCGTTGGTGCACACTCTGAATTCTCTGGAGCCAGAACTATGAGTACACGCTCTGCAATCACTTTTACCATAATCTGTGGGTACACACTCTGCATTCTCTGGACCCTCTGCAATCACTGCAGCCAGAATCTGTGGGCGCACACTCTGCAGTCTCTAGAAATAGAACTGCGATTACAAACTCTGCAATCACTGCAACTCGAATCAGTGGGTGCACACTCTGCATTTCCTGGAGCCAGTACTATGAGTACACACTCTGCAATCACTGCAACAAGAATATGTGGGTGCACAGGCTGCATTCTCTGAAACTAGAACTGTGATAACACACTCTGCAATCACGGCAACTAGAATCTGTGGGTGCACACTCTGCATTCCCTGGAGCCAGTACTATGAGTACACACGGTGCAATATCGGAAACCAGAATGTTTGGGTGCACACGCTGCAGTCTCTGGAACTAGAACTATGATTACGCACTCTGCACTCACTGCATCCAGAATCTGTGGGTGCACACCTCTGAAGTCTCTGGAACTAGAACTGTGATTACATATTCTGAAATCTCGGAAACCAGAATCTGTGGTGACACATTCGTTCAGCAAGGAGTGGCCAGTAGTGCTTCAGGATTCGAAGGAAAGCTCGAAATAATGTCCATCACAATTATTTTTCATCATCCAAACTCGTGTGGGTGTGAACGCCCCGAAGCTACTGAGCACGTCACAATCCGAACCCCTTAGATTACTTAAATATCTGTGGCAGCAGCTCCATGGAAAGGAAGGTCATGGATCTCAATGCCTGTACCCCTCAGACAGAGGGGGTCCATGAACCAGAGACCCTCAGAATATGGGGTCCGAAAGCCCCTCTCCATAGACTATGAGGGTATTTACAATCAGGGTATGAGCATCTCAATCTTTTTGGGGTAGTGTTTCTCGGAGGGGTTCAGAGCCCCCATAAGGTGCATGATCCTCAGTTTTGAATTTTCCAACACTCCGTGTCCCACTGTAGGAATTGGGCCATCACTCGTTTCTCAAACGTATTTTGTGTTGTGTGTTTTAGTGTGAAATGGAAAGTCTCTAGTGTGGCAACAAGCCAACATGACATTTCTGTCATCCCAGAAAGATTCACACTGAAAGCAGAGGCACTTAGCACACCCTTTTCAAAGACATCTGTGTATTGGACACCTGAAAGATCAAATATATCCACTTGCAGTGAATGGAAAAAAGATCTGTATGCCTGTTGTGTGCTCTGAGTGTGGCGAGGAGATGTTCTGTGCTGGGACCAAGAGAGCAAGATGCTCCATTTTGCGGCACCGCACCAGCCTCCCATTGTCTTGCTCTGTGCCCTCTTGAGAGGCATTGAACTCCTCAGTGGGTGCATGTTTGAATTACATTGCACTGCAAGTTTGGAATGAACAGAGGCGCACTTACAAGCAGCCTGTGCTGAAATTGCTCCTCCATGTTGCTGGCAGATTTGCAGTGGGGAGGCCTGTGCGTCGTACAGAAATGCATGCACGATATACATACACCTCAATAAAGGCTGGGATATTATACTTTAAATCAACCAGACAAGTAGAAACATCTCCAGGAAGATAATGGTTATGTTGGAATTATTTGAGTGATATGTCACAAGTCGAAGTTACACGCGAGTGGACGACATCCGCCCACTTTCTTTTAGATGTGCATTGATATGTCACAAGTCAAGGACACTTGTTTCGGAAAGTGGACACCACCCCCCCGCCTAATGTTTTTGAGGAGGACAGTAAATTGCATTTATTTTTTTTCCATTTATTTACAGCTCAGGGTATCTAGGCGCTAGTTTCATTTATAACGCGCTCGGTTTGTTTTCTTTCTAGCGCGGGTCCGGATTCGAATCTGTGTTTGCTCAGCGTGGTCTATGCTTCTAAGAGCCACGCTTTGCCACAGAGCTATCATCCCGGGAATATAATGCTCGTTTGTTTCCTTTAATAGAAGCATTTGTTTAGTACAACTTCCGAAGCCGAGATTTGAACCCGGGAATTCCAGTTACCTTCCCACAAGATCACATGAAAGTGTAACCAAACCGTCCAAAACATTTCACAGTGGAATCTTCCTATACAGATTCTTGGTTTTAAAAGGTGCACACCTTTAATTCTATCCCTGCAATGTTACAGGAAAAGCACCTTCTATTTTTTTTTTTTTTATATATAAATGACATCTGGCGCTGCACCTGAAACAATGATAGGTGGTGCAGAGTTATCTGGTGAGGCCTCGCAAACACTCGTAGGGCTGGGTGAGAGTCAGCCACATGTCCACTGGTGCTTCTGATCTCAGGGGCAGGGCTGGAGAAGAGTCCTTCGGTTGTCCTGGGTCCCTCAGACTACTGCTCTGAAAGACCAATAGGCTTGGAAAGAGTCAATCACTGAGAACGCTCTTATGTTGGGGAAGAGTCATTCCTATGACATGTCATTTATTCCAAAGCTGCAATTTATCTGGGGGTTTGAAGTCATCAGAATGAGGGGCTAATTTTGAACGACACTTAATTACAATGGGAGGATGTGACCGGCCGCTTGTTCTTCTTCTTGCTGATAGATTTTTATCCATCAGCGGTGATTTTTGGATACCAAGGCTTGAGCCTCATTACTCCATCTTCTTGGGTTGAGTGTGTAGTCGTGGATTTGTTTTCTTCTTGGTCTGTGTTGTCTTGTCACAGTAGAGCTGGTTTCACAGGGTCTTCTCAGTGATGGGCCGTGGGTAGCGGTCGAAGGGGTTTGCAGTGGTGGCAGTGAGTCTTCTGATCAGAGGGTTCGGGTTCTGATCCAGTCCTTGGCAGAAGTTCTTACTCAGCTTCGCTAGATGTTCGTCCAATATCTCGATGTCCAGGTCTCTGTGAAGGTCTGCTATCCTGTGACCGTGGCATGCCCGCTCTCCTGTCAGAGGTATTTCATTGTTTTAGCAGTGTGTGCAGGAAAGGCACAGGAGTCGGGGCTGCCCCGGGTCCCCGTGCCTGTGCACGCTATGCATGTGCATGGCAGGGTGCACTAGCAGGGCACACTATGGATTACAGCTATGTTTTTACAGGTGAAAAATAATAGGCAGGATGCATTGGGATTCCCAGCATTCTGACATGCATGCCAATTCGATGCACACAAAGATGCAGCTGCGTCAGAGAGCTGCTGCAGACGATGCCAGCAGACCTTGCACCCTGTCTCCCAGCTCTGTCTAAAGGCACCTAAGTGACACAGAATGTCTCTTACTATTGGGGTGCTGGTCTCCAACAGGGAGTTACCGTCTGCGGACGCTGCCCGCATCAAAATAACCCAATAAGGATTCCACGGTTGCCAGGGAACCGGCTGAATACTGTATCAGGGTGAAAGAGGCCTCTTAGCTGCCTAGATTCAGTCTCCCACATATGACACATACAGGGGGGCATGTCGACCTTCATCTGGCACTTGAGCTTCTACAAGCCTGTATAAACTGCATTACTTATAGTCTAGTATGAGGCCCTTGTGTAGCCCACTTTTACGTTTTTCGAATGAGCAACATCTCCAGGAACGAGCCAACCGCTTTCCCATGCAATGGGCCTGGGTCTTTAATGGAGCTTGCAATCAGTATTTGCGCAGTGTGCAGATGGATCAGGGAGTGACCGCTCTGTGCATGGAAATGGATTGGGGATGCAGGGTCTGCCTGGGTTTCCACAGTGATCGAAGTGAGCGGGAACAGTCAGGAGCTGAGTTCCACTACTTTTATTTTTGTCTGTTTACCATTCCTCTACATTTTATAACCACATTCACCATTCTATGTAGAAAATGTGTCCATTCTTGTCCTGTGCAAGTGTAAAGTTCTATTAGGAGCCTTAGTTACTAGTCACTTAGACTATTGCAATACCCTGGCTGCCACACCTTGTCACATGTTGCACTAGGCTTCCGCCTACCCCCTCCCCTGCCAAGACCACAATGCCACAACTTTTTTCAGTACACTTCTACCACTGGGTTTCCATTCCTTGCCCGCAGAGTGCGGTCAGCCATGCGGAAGCTGCATCATGTGCGCGTGCCGTGGCATAGATCTGCAGTGGCTGCCACCATGAGAGACATGTTGGGCATCATTACACTGTTGACTACAACAGGCCGTGCTTGCTTTATCCTGGCCCAGGATAAGCAGGCACAGTGCGCAGAAATCAAACTCGTGGTACCTAAGGATCATAACACTGATCCCCACTTACAGCCAATAGTATATTGTCCACAAGGTGTGGGAACCGGGCAGAGAAACTCTGGTTCCAAGTTTTAGTGCAGGCTTCTTGGACTGTTTTGGCTATCCTCATCACCTCATTGCATGCCACACAGGGGAGCTCTATTGCTGTGTCATCTGATCTGAGGAGTGACAGCATACAATACACACACAAATGCCTGTAAATAATGCTCTTGTTACTGGTTAGTTCTGAACATGGTATCAATAATTTTTATCTACTATGAACTTGAGGAAATGCTATCAAATGCTTTCAATTTTTACTGTATGTTTTGTGTAAACAAAGATGTGTCTCCTTGTTTTCTTGTTTTATCTTTGTTCATGTTCTGTACATTTGTGGAAGGTTTTCTGTAAACGGAAACGGAAACACAAAATAAAAAAAAAATCTTTCTACCCCCAAACCAATGTGATTGTTGAGAGATTCAACAAGACCTTGAACGTCATGATAAATGCCTCAGATGAGCACTTGAGGAGCAAATTGGATGTTCTTCTGCCCTGCCTCCTATTCACCTACCTGGAAGTACTTCAGAATTGAGTCCGGCTCAGCCCATCTGAGCTTCTGTTTGGTCATCCTCTTAGAGGTCCGCTAAGTCTGGTGCATGACAGATGGAAGGGTAACCCCAAAGACCTTCCTGCGACACAGTGGATTATGTGATTGGACTCAGATCCAGATGGGCCAAGTACATGAAACATAGTACCAATACTCTCAAGGTCACTGAGGAGCTGATGATGCACTGATGTGACCAGAAGGCCACAGTGACAAAATATACTCCCGAAAATATGGTCTAGATTAGGGAGCCCATCACACCCAGTGCATTTCGAGATAAGGGGACTGGGCCTTATGTGGTTCTGAAGAAAATCAGTGAAATGGAGCACCTCATCGATAAAAAGAAGGTGCAGATTCCCAAGGTTATTCATGTCAACCTGTTGAAACCTCATTACAACAGGGATGACTTAGTGTTGACTCTAGTGACAGATGATGAGAGTGAGGAGACAGATCCCTTCTTAGGCTTATTACACTCAGAGTTCACAGACGAGTCTGTAGAGGGAGTGCAGATGTCCCCAGACCAGACAAAACAGCAGAACAGCAATTGCATGAGTGCCAGTAGCTGCTGGGCCAGTTTGCAGGTCTGTCCCCACAGACTCCAGGTCGAATAAACTGGCACATCCATTACACTGACCCTGGGGATGGTAACATGGTCATATGCAGGCTGTCTGGCAAGGTAAAGGACACCATCAAAGAGGAAGTTTCCAAGATGTTGGATCTTGGGATTATTGACCCTTCCCATAGTCCACGGGATAGCTCTGTGGTGCTGGTTCCTTAAAAGTCCAGCAATGGGAAACCTGAAGTCTGCTTTTGTGTGGACTATAGAGGGCTCAATTCTATCACAGGAACAGATGCTCACCCTATACCCTGTGTAGATGAGCGGATCGACAAGATAGGTGCTGCCAAGCAAATCAGTACTTTTTATGTCACGGCCGGGTACCGTAAGGGTAGCCTAACTAACAGAGCAAAGGAGAGGTCAGCATTGTCCACACAAAAGGCGTACTGTGAGTTTAATGTCATGCCTTTTGGGTTAAACAATGCCTCTGCCACCTTTCAGAGGATGGTGAACCAGGTCCTGTCTGGGTTACGTGATATTGCTATCTTCAGCCATACCTTGGAAGGCCATGTATCCCACCTGAAACAGGTGTCAACAGTCATACAAAAAAAGGCTGGCTTGATTATCAAGGCTTCCAAGTGCCACACATCACAGAGTAGGACAGCAAGAGATTATCAGTAAGAAACAGCCTCTCCAGGCCAAGATGCAAGCAGTGAATGATTGGGACATTTCCACCACTTAGACTCTTAGGCCTCACCCAGTCTTTCCTGTGCCATTGGAGCATTGCCCTTCCCTTGAACAACTTGCTAAAGAAGGCAACCTGGACTCCTGCCTGCCAATTAGCTTTCGAGGAGTTCAAAGATGGTTTGTACGGGGCCTTGTTTCTAAAAATCCCATATTATGGGCTGGAATTCATTATACAGACAGGCAGACAGACACCTGTGAATTTGGAATTGCAGCACTGGCGTAACAGGGGCCTCTGCAGCCCCCGGGGTGCGGGGGGCCCCACCAGCAGATGTCCTGGGAGGGGCCCCCACTGGTAGAAAAAAAAAGAAAAATATTTTTTTGCAACAAAAAAAATCTTTTTTTTTTCTTTTTGAATTCACTCTGCATTTATAAAAAAAGATTTCTGTAACAGAAATAATTTCTTTATGAAGTCAGAGTGACTTCAAAAAGAAACAATGGGCCTCATTACGGGTTTGGTGGCAACCGTGACATTGCTACCAGCACGTTGCCGCCAGACCCGTAATGATTTAGCGGTGCCCGACTTCCCGGTAACACCGGGGGATTACAACCCTGGCAGTCTGGGAAGTCAGGTGCCGGCAAATGGTAAGTCCCCATTTCCATAAAGTCCTATCGGACTCTATGGGAATGGGGACCACAGAAGCACCGGCACCGTTAATAACGGTTCCGGTGCTTCTGTGAAAACTATGCGGGTGGGTGCCGTTCTGCCCGGCAGGTCGGACCTGCCGGGCAGGATGGCAACCGCCCGCAGAGCTGTAATATGCCGGCACCGTTGTTTACAGTCCAGCATAGTTGTAATGAGGCCCAATTTCTTTTTTTAAGTGTTAGGGCTCCCCTCAATTCCATGATGTGTGCGTGTGTGAGTGTATGTTGAAAGGGTGCACACTTTAATATACGGGTGGCTGCCTGGGTGTGCCTGTATGGTGAAAGGGTGCACACTTAAATGTATAGGTGGCTGACTGTGCGAGTGTATGGTGAAAGGGTGCACACTTTAATATACGGGTGGCTGCCTGGATGTGCCTGTATGGTGAAAGGGTGCACACTTAAATGTATGGGTGGGTGCCTTGGTGTGTGTGCCTGTATGGTGAAAGGGTGCACACATACATGTATGGGTGGCTGCCTGGGTGTGCCAGTATGGTGAAAGAATGCACACTTAAATGTATGGATGGCTGGGTGTGTGTGTGTGTATATATGGTGAATGGTGTGTGTGCTTGCGTTCAGGGGCGCAACAAAACATACATTTTGGGGGCTGACCCTTCAAATGTTGGCAGGGGTGCTAACTTCATGGGCGGTGGGGGAGGGGCAAAATTATTTGTTTTGGTCATCTAATTTCTTTATTCATTTTTATGAGACTATTCTAGTGCAGCTTCAATGTTACAAGCAGTTAACTCTCTCCTTTAAGGTTTAAAGCACCCACTTATGGAATGCTGTGAGAATGAGTGGTCTCCTGTTCCCTCTTTACCCTTCCAATCACCCTCCTGGCATGCAAGTACTAAACCCACAGCACGATTTCAATTGCCTAAAAAATTTGGCATTTGAATGCAGGTACTAGCAGTGAATTCCTTTATGTTAGTAATTGGTGTGTTCTTGTTAACAGAGAAACCCAGGTGCCGTTTAACATCTGTGTCCTTTTCTGTCTGGCAACTGCTCTGAAGGTCAGCCAGGTCTAGTCAACATAGCCAAACATTTCGTGGGGGGGGGAGGGGAGTGCTGAATCCTATTCAACTCAATGGTGTTGCACCAATACTGTTTAATGCCTGGATTACTTATTGGTAATTTTCATTACTCCTAGCCCTATTCTTCCTCGTTCCAGTGTGTATGAGACAGTACTTGTGTATAAGGCACTCTGCCTCATACACAAGTACTGGGATGAGGTAGAGGTACATGGAGGTAATGCTTGATTTAGCTACCTGTATTCTAGATTACTCCTAGTCCCACTCTTCCTCTTCCCAGTACTTACCTATGAGGCAAGAAGCCTCAACCGTAAGCTCTGGGTCAAGGAAGAGGGGCGTGGAGGTAATTCTGGGCCAAGGAGCTGATTTTGGAGGTTGGGTTGGGAGGGAGAGGGGATGTGTGAGGGGGGCAGGATTGTATGACAAATTATAATGGCTGTCCATGTCCAGGCTAAGCAGGCATGATATGTGGTATTAGTAGCTAGAGAGACATTTTGGTGCAGCCAGTCTAGTCATTCCTCAGTTTGGTGTGACTTTTTTTTAATGGGTATTTATGATAAAGCAGTCCTGCTAAGTGACATGGCTAGACTGCCATTTGGGTGCTGCCAGTCTAGCTGTTTCTTACTGCGGCATTGTATATTTTTCTGGGCATCTGTGATCAAATGATATGATATTAGTCATTTATAACACACCTGCACACAAGTGTTTCTAGGCACAACAAGACAAGGGATGGAAGATAGAGGGAGGACAAGACAAGCGATCTTACTAGGCCTTGTGTCATTCAGATCATGCAAGTGCGAGAACGAGAAGCGCAAGGGGAAAGGGAGGGGGAAGTGCAAGGGAGAGGGGAGGGGGAAAACAGGGCAGCAATGCTCTGAGTAAGTGCTGTCAGGGCAGCACAGCTCTGGGTAGTGCAAGGAGAACAAGGGGCTGTAGGGTTACAGTTACAGCCCCTAAGTGCATGGTAGGACCAGCGGCAGTGCAAGGGTGACTGATCAAGAAAGAGTCTTGACTCAGTGAGACTCTGAGGGTAGCCAAGCAACCAGTCGGTACAGCAGACAGGTAGGTCAGGTAGGCCAGCAGGGGTGGGAGAGAGAGAAAGCAGAGGGGAAGAGGAAAGTTTTGAGCTGCTTCCAGAACTTCAGGTGGTCCGCTAAAGCTTGAGAGGGGCAGAGAGGCTATTACAGAGGGAGGCACCTGCAGACGAGAGAGATCTACCCCCCACTCTCTTCCTAGAGAAGCGTCCAACCCATAGAGAGTTGTAGGTAGCTGAGCGAAGGGCTCGAGAAGAAAGATCTTTTGGAAGAGAGCTTTGGATGTAGTGCGGGCCCCAGGCCCAGAAAGCTTTGTGGACAATGCAAAGGGTCTTGAACTTGATACTTGCAGCAACTGGGAGCCAGTGGAGAGATTCCAGGGCTAGAGAGATACATGCTTGAGGCCAAGGATAAGTCTCGCAGTCCTGTTCTGGATTAGTTGCAGGGGCTGGATAGTAGAGGAAGGCAGATTGAGAAAGAGGCTGTTGCAGAAGTCCAGCCTAGAGAGAACCAGGGCTCTGCAGACAGTGAGCTTTCTGAGGGAAAGTGAGAAAGGGAAGAGTCCCTTTGAGGAGGAGCAGCTGGTAGTGGGACTTCTTGGTGACGTCCGAGATGTGAGGAGAGAAAGAGAGAGTGGAGTCAAAGATGACACCAGTGTTGTTTGCCTCACAGGAAGGCGGCCAGAGTGAGAGAGGGAAAGCAGGGGCAGGAGTCCAAATGGGAAGGATCTCCATCTTACTGACATTAAGGCGGAGATCGTTGGAGGCACACCAATCCTGAATTGCTGATAGACAGTCGGGAATGCGCAAGAGATGAGAAGAGTGTGAGGGGAGCCTGAAAGAAAGCGGAGTGTCATCCGCATTACACTGAAAGTTAGAGGAGAATGTAGAGATCAGGTGGGTCAAAGGGGCCACATAGAGGTTGAAAAACCAGAGTGAGAGGATGAAGCGGGGAGAAAGGGGCCAGGTTGGACCTGGGAGGGGCAGTCCAAGATGAAGGAAGTCAGCCACTCAAGGGCCTGATCCATGATGCCCAGGTTCTCATGGAGTCGATTGATCAATATTGATCAGGATGGTATGGTTGACCGTGTCGAAAGCACAGGAAAGATCAAGGAGGATGAGGACAGAAGGAATGCTGAAATCAAGGTTAGAGAGCAGAACTTCACAGGTGTTCAGGACAGCAGTTTCCGTGTCTCTGGCAGCTCTGAAGCCAGACTGATGGTCATGGAGACAACCAACAGATTCCGTGTGGAGAGTAAGCTGGGAGATGGCCAGCTTTGCCAAAAGTTTGCCCAGGAAAGGGGTGATGGAGATTGGGCGATAGTTTGCCGGGCAGGCAGGATCGGCAGAAAGCTTCTTGAGGAGTGGGTGCATAAGGGAGTGCTTAACGGGAGAGGGGAAAGAGTGATTACATAAATCGGTCCAGGCTGGAGCAAGGGTGTCAATATGGTTCTTGATGGTTCTGGTGGAGCAAGAGAGCACCTGTTTGGATGACACTTTCATAGATCAGACTTGTCTAGAAACATCGTCAGGTGTGGTCAGAGAGAAAGAGGAGAAAGGAGGAAGAGAGGTAGAGATGGCCAAAGGGGGGCCGAGAGAGGAAGAGGAAGTCCTTCTCCTCTTTCTCTGGAGGAATAGGATGGAGGATAGGATGTCCTGTTTTTTAGCGTAGAAGTGAGATGACAGAGCCATACAGAGGGCCTGGGAGGGAACAGGAGAGGTAAAGACGGCAACAGGATTGACCAGTTCTTTTCAGATTTGAAAGAGTTTGACCGTGTTGTTAGAGGCCACAGAAACACAGGCTTGAATGTGTGTTCTATTCTTGATGAGTGTTATTGCTTCGACTGCCATTTTGGTGCAACCAGTCTAGATATGTCTAAATGTGGCCTGCCAAGCTTTATTATATTGTTATTACTTGTCTACACTGGTCTACATTGTGCAGCCAGTTGGACATGTTTTCATTGTGGCATGGCATTTTTAATAGCAAAGCATTAATGTTCCTGTGTACTGTTGGTGACTTGCATCTATTGGATTGGTGTTACCCTACAAAACAATTGCAAACACTCTGGCTTTTTAGCCAATATTTCTCAGACAGTGTGCTGTTTGTTATATTAAAACACATATTTAAATCTTTCTCCTATTGCAGTGTGCGGCATATCCATTCAGCAGCACGTTTGTGCGTATTGCGCAAGTGTGATAATCTAGGCCGGCCCAGAGTGTGGGGCAACCCTGGATTTGTTGCTGAGTTGGGGGCCCCCTCAACATGGCTCGCAGGGGGGCCTCCACATCTTGTGTTACGCCACTGAATTGGAGCAGTGTTAGCACAGCTAAACTCTGAACCACCATGTGCCAACGTTATCAGGTACCTGTCAGAAAGAGAGCGTAACTGGGTCACTCTGGAAAAAGAGGCAATTTGGGCTCTACACAAGTCAAAACCCTGCATTTATGGGTATCATTTTACATTTGAAAACAACCACAGACTTTTCAGCTGGTTAATGCCATGCAGGGAGGGAATCACAAATTGTTGTGTTGGGCCATATTCCTACATTTAGGTCAGCAACCATTTGTTCTCCAGCTGTTTTGGACGACGACTCCCAAGGCCCTTTACTATTGATTCAGCTGGCTTGGGCTGGTTTTAGTCCAAAACATCTGGAGAGCCAATGGTTGCAGACCGCTTGTGGTGTTTTTTATTTTTTATATCATTTTATTAAATTCATAAAAAATAAAAAACACCACAAGTGGTCTGCAACCGTTGGCTCTCCAGATGTTTTGTACAAAAACCAGCCCAACCCAGCTGAATCAGTGGTGAGGGGCCTTGGGAGTTGTCGTCCAAAACATCTGGAGAACAAATGGTTGCTGACCGCTTGTGGTGTTTTTTTATTTTTTATTAATCTAATACAATGATGCCAGTAATTCCATCACTGAAAAGGTAATCGCGGATCAGATTCCCCTTTAATAAATAAGCTCTGTGCCAAACGTATAGTGACCACATGTGCAGTCCTGCATTAGCAGCCTGATTACTGCGCCCGCCCTACAGTGGCACAGAACAGGTTCAGGTCACAGGTGCCCTCTTGACAGCCAAAGTCACTGCATCAGAGGGGAGGGGCGTTTAAGATATGTACCCCTGTTCCAAAATATCATGGTTATGAGTAGACCAGCTGGTGGCAGGACACACTCAAAGTATAAGCTATGCCTAAGATAGGGCATGATGCATGGCACTGCTCATGATCACTGATGCCACATCCAATTTGATATCACACATATGTCAGCTCCTGTGAGCCAGCTCCACTGTGGAAGGTGACGTGGGCCTGCACTGCAAACGTCTACTTGAGCTGGCAAGAGGGAAGGGGATAATGAAAGGTTTTCACATGTGTTTGTAAGATGAAAACCTTTGTGAAGTTGGAAAATACAACTGCCCACATACTCATTTCATTTTTACCACAACCTGACATGAAAAAGTCAGAAGAAACAAAGATCGTGTTTGTGAATCTCAAACGGGACTCGTAGTAGACATGTTGAATGAAGCTCCTTCCCCCGAGAAGCTGAATCTCTGCTGATGGTGGCTACCTGTCTTGGACAGCCCACCCTGACACATTTTTTCATTTTTCTAAATTCTAATGTATTTTCTGTAAGGTATTGTTGACGTTTGAATTGGTTCTGGAGCTGGTTTGCTGAAGGACTGGTTCACTACACATGAAAAGCAGAACATAAGCCTGTGTGGCCTGTGTGTTAACATGCGTGTGCACCCCCCAGGAAGCAACTAGTATAAATAAAGGGAGAAGACATCTTCAAGGGCAAAAATCCCCCCATAAAATCAAGCATTGACAAAGCCAACAGTTTTTTCTTCTGTGCGGTCATGGGATTCTCATTTGCCAGGCACTGCTACTTTAGTACTAATTGGCCATACAATGGTAAGAGCTGGCAAATGGTACTTGAAGCTGGACATATTATGGCTGTGCCTGGCAAATGCCTACATGAGAGCCAAAACGGTTGGCTTTGTAAATGCTTGTTTTTAACAGGAATTCATTGCAATGCTGCACGCCCACTTGGCTAATGCAGTTTTAATCAATCAGGAGCATGTTTAGCTGGTTTATAGCTGCAATTAAGTACGTTTAAGAAGGCAGCTCAGAATGCCCAGAGCTAGACTCAAAGAGATCCCAGCTGGCTGCGTTTCGGGTGCGGTGGTGCCGATAGTGGGTGGTAGTGGTCATACGGACTAGCATGGCCATGGGCAGTCATTGGGTGGGTGAATAACCAAACACCACCAATAGGCCGCGTGGCCCTCCTCACATCACCTCTCCCTCCTGCCTTCAGTCTCCATGATGAAAGTTTCTAATTATAGGCAGCGCTTTCACCTAACCGCCAAAACAAATCACCCTTTTCGAGTAGCTCTTCGCAATGCATCAAGTGCTACTTATGTGCTGATTATTTGCTTTGTGTAGGGCAAAAGACCTTAAAGAAAAGTGGGGGGGGAAGTGCCTAATTGCCATGTGTAATGGGAAGTAACGACTGTCACTTCCAGGTTACCCCTGTCTTAACGCCTCCATTCACGTTTTTCGGGATTTTCATTTTTTGAAGGCAGAGGGCGGGCGCATAGCTGGTGTTGCGTTTCCACCTCCCGTTTGCTCTCCACCTTCAAAAACGCAGTTTCACGCTAGAATGAGATTTTCCTATTGTCGTGAAACCGATAATTTCCCATGGAAACCGCCTGCTTTTTGCAGAACGCAAGAGATTTCCAAAGGAAATCGTTGTAAACGCTGCCTCCTATGCGTTCATTGCAGGCAGCGTTTACTTAATTTGAACTGCGCAGTGCAAATAGAGAAGTGTTACTAAGGGATCCGCCTTCTCTTTACACTTCTCATTTGCACTCCACAGTACCTATGACGAAACTTGCCCGGTGGGGACCTATTTGCACGTAAGTGCAAACGTGAGCTGAACCCCCTCCACCCCCCGCAATTACCGTTCGAACAGAAAATGACCTCCTGAAAGTGAACATAGTTTGAAGTGAAAAGTGAAATCTGCAAATTTCATTAATTTGGCCTTTCATAATTAGAGAAAGTGCAAGGACGAACACAGATTTTCCTCTCAAAAAATGAATCATTTACACGAAAAAACAATAACCTGAAAGAGGAGCTTTTCCTACAATGTTGTTGACAAATTATATAAGGTACACACTTATTAAACTCAAGAATACATATGGAAATATTCCCTGCATGGTAAAATCCCAATATGAGTCATTTGACACAGAATTTGCTTGGTCAAGGAACCTGTGGATCCGGGTTTTAATCCCACTGTTTGTAGACGGACTCAGAGGCGTTGCTAGGGGTGGGGGCTAAGGGGGCTATAGCCCCTGGTCTTTTGGTTGCAGCCCCGGGTAGAATCTCAGGAGCTACAGCCAAAAGGCTAGCTAGCCCCCAGACCCGACAGTTCCAACATTAGCCTAGCCCCGGGTCTTTTCCAGACCTAGCAACACCCCTGGACGGACTCAAAACACCCAATGGGTATGGCCTCCACCCTCTGAAAAAACTGGATAGACGTCTTGCACCCGCAGGCCGCCTCGAATTGTGCCCTGGTTTTGTACCAGCCTTTCTGCTGGAGAAAGGTGTCAATAGAAACGGGGAGCAGGCAGTGAGTGGGTGGGTGCCATTAGGCTGGGGCAGTGAAAGATGGGTGCCACTTGGGGGCCCCTCAAAGCTTCACAAAGAGACCACCTTTGGTGGCTCCCAGGGCAGAGCTAGCAAGAGATTATCTCCAACCAGGAGCTAACCACACTGCACTAATGTGGAACTTCAATAAAAGTGTCTAGAAGGCTTGAACATACAAGAGGTAAACATTTTTGGAAACAAGAGAACTAATTTTATGGTGTCCCAATGTCTTCGGTTACGCTTTGACCTCTGGTACGTTTGCAAGGTAACATCCCCACATTAAGCATAGCATTGCCTTGCCTTCGAAAGGAGAAGAGTCTAAAAAAACCATGTCATATGAGATGGATGAACAAATCTGGCAGCGTTGACCTCTGCCTGTACAATCAACCCCTGTTCAGACCCCCACTCCCTAGCAGGACACATAACCTCTGTGGCAGTGCTTTCTCCTCTCCAATGCACACTTACCACTGCAGAGGCATCCACCCAACCCATGCAGACAGAGGTCTCCTCCCACTCACCAACACACGCAACCCTCTCCTCTTCAATGTACATGTACTCCTGCAGAGGCATCTCCCCCCAACCCATGTAGATGGAGGTCGCCTCAAACTCACTAACACATGCAGCCCTCTCCTCTTCAATGCACACATGCTCCTGCAGAGGCATCTCCCCTCAAACCATGTAGATAGAGGTCTCCTCAAACTCCCCAACACACGCAGCCCTCTCCTCTTCAATGTAAACGTACTCCTGCAGAGGCATCTCCCCCCAACCCATGTAGATGTAGGTCTCCTCAAACTCACCAACACACGCAGCCCTCTCCTCCTCAATGTACATGTACTCCTGCAGAGGCATCTCCCCTCAACCCATGTATATAGAAGTCTCCTCCCACTCACCACTCACCAACACACACAAACCTCTCCTCTTCAATGTACACATGCTCCTGCAGAGGCATCTCCCCTCAACCCATGTAGATAGAGGTCTCCTCAAACTCCCCAACACACACAGCCCTCTCCTCTTCAATGTAAAAGTACTCCTGCAGAGGCATCTCCCCCCAACCCATGTAGATGTAGGTCTCCTCAAACTCACCAACACACGCAACCCTCTCCTCTTCAATGTACATGTACTCCTGCAGAGGCATCTCCCCCAACCCATGTAGATGGAGGTCGCCTCAAACTCACCAACACACACAGCCCTCTCCTCTTCAATGCACACATACTCCTCCAGAAGCATCTCCCTCCAACCCATGTGCATAGAGGTCTCCTCCCACTCACCAACACACGCAACCCTCTCCTCTTCAATGTACATGTACTCCTGCAGAGGCATCTCCCCCCAACCCATGTAGATGGAGGTCGCCTCAAACTCACCAACACACTCAGCCCTCTCCTCTTCAATGCACACATGCTCCTGCAGAGGCATCTCCCCTCAACCCATGTAGATAGAGGTCTCCTCAAACACCCCAACACACGCAGCCCTCTCCTCTTCAATGTAAACGTACTCCTGCAGAGGCATCTCCCCCCAACCCATGTAGATGTAGGTCTCCTCAAACTCACCAACACACGCAGCCCTCTCCTCTTCAATGTACATGTACTCCTGCAGAGGCATCTCCCCCAACCCATGTAGATGGAGGTCGCCTCAAACTCAGCAACACACACAGCCCTCTCCTCTTCAATGCACACATACTCCTCCAGAAGCATCTCCCTCCAACCCATGTGCATAGAGGTCTCCTCCCACTCACCAACACACACAAACGTCTCCTCTTCAATGTAAACATACTCCTGCAGAGGCATCTCCCCTCAACCCATGTAGATAGAGGTCTCCTCAAACTCCCCAACACACGCAGCCCTCTCCTCTTCAATGTACACGTACTCCTGCAGAGGCATCTCCCCTCAACCCATGTAGATGGAGGTCTCCTCCCACTCACCAACACACACAAACCTCTCCTCTTCAATGTACACTTACCTCTGTCGAGGCATCTCGTAGGCAACTGCATGCCCAAATAAGGCTGCCAGGGAAACTAAGACTACTTCAGATCTTATCCCACTGGGAAAGGAGTCTGAAGAGAAGCATGCCCCTGTGAGCATTTCTTCCTCATCATGAGAGAAGGCCAGATTCACAGAGTGGATGCCCCAAGGTTTTGCCCTTACATCCGGGTCTCCCCTTCACATGGTCACTTGCTCCGCAAGCCACACACGAGTCACTGGGTATTGGGGCATAGGGAGACTTAGAGTAACCAGAGTTATGCTTGGGATGATTAGTCCCACTACCCTGTACCTGGTAAAGTGACGTATCCTTCTTAAATATGTTGTGGCCCTTTTGGGAATGAGATTTTTCAGATGACCCACACTCTTTCTATTTCTGCTTCTTTCCCTTCCGCTTACTAGAAGCAGGATTGTCCTTATGGGGCACCCTGTGGGATAAACACAAGTCAGCTGCAATGGCCAACGTCTTAATATCCAACTCCTTAGAGTCAGCCAAATGCTGATTTAGCTCAGGGAAACACGAGGCAAAATTTGCTCAAGCATAACCAAATGGATCATACCCTCAAAAGTGGTGACCTGATAACCTTTCACCCAAACAGTCACTTGTTTCAGGGATTCAGTTACATATGTGATAAAACTACTAAATGTTTTCTTTTTTGTACTCTCTAAATCTCTTCAAGTATTGGGTAGGTGTCTTCCCAAATTTTAATATGAGAGGTTGCTTTAATTTCGCAAAGTCTTTTCTGTCAGCCTTTGACATTTCCACAATAGCACTGCACCCAAAGTGCAGTAGTGGACTCAGCAACCGTGCAATATTATCAGCCTCCACTCATTCTTGTATCTCACAAGCATACTCAAATGCAGTCAGGTAGTCCATGATGTCATTCTTTTCATCATACCCACCAAGCAGATATTTAGGAAACCTCGGATGAGAAGAGGGCCAGATGCATTCCCAGAGCCTCTGAAGGAACCATTTGTAGGTTGTGACTTGGCAAGCTCCAATTGATGTCCCCTGTCTTTCTGTCTCTCTACTTTCTCCAAATCAAGGCAGTGCTGAACTCAAGGCCTTTCTTTCTGAGCCTAAGCTTCTTTCCCTCAAGCTCCAACATGGCGTCAGCCTCAGAGGGGTTAGATACAACATTAGACAGGTGATCATCCTCCTCCTCCTCTCCATCAGTCATGGCAGCAGCAGTGACACCGTCACTGTTACTGAGAGCAGCCCCAGCACCTTGTGCACAATCACTAGGGGGGGTGGGTACAATCCTATCCTCTTGCCAATCTACAATCTTTTGGATTAACTCAGTTTTGGTACCAGAGGTAGATATACCTCTTTCCCAACATAACATTCTTACATTTTCAGTATTGGAATCATTTAAAACAGTGGCATTGATTTTTTTTCTCCTTAGTTTAGCGGGTGATTTAAAATTACTAAGCGATCAAAAATCACAGTGTTTCTGTGTAATTATAATTCAGGCAGTACACCAGTGTGCAACAGTGGAGTACCTCTGATCTTATCCTCACCGCTGTACATCAATTTGTTAGAATGGATTTCTGAACTATGGCCTGGTGGACAGATGTTTAGGAGGCCACCCTTGTTAGATGAACAGGGGAACACTTCTGGGAAGATAGCCAGACCAATTGTGACAAATCCACTTCCGGGGCACCTGTGGTCCAGTGATGAATATTGGTTTCTACACCATCAATCAGCCCGACATCTCTAGTACATCAGAAGGGATCTGAACAGATTGGAAACACAAGCAAACTATAATTCTCCTTCTTCAATTTTTGGTAACGTGGAGAGAAAGGCAGGCTTATTCCTGAAAGGTCGTGGATCGTTGGTTAGTGCAACACCCTGTCGAAAAATACAATTATTACCCGATGGTAAAAGGGACTGTCCAGTCAAAGTTGTTTCAAAAATATCTACTTTATTTATATCACAACAGACAGTACTAGCAACACTATAAAATACAACCCACCCTGTAAAGGAATGTAGAGGACAGACAGTTTGAAAGAAGGAAAAAGGATGCCCTCTGGATACTGATAGAGTGGTCGCTATAGTGAATAATCGCAACAGTTCATGGATACTTGACTTCAGCACAAAGGGAGCAATGAGTTTTAAAATGTCTCTAGGATACTTCAGAGAAGGACTAGGGAGACAGAACCACAATGTAACATGTGATTATGGGTGCTCTTGGTGCTCAACATTGTTGAGTCGGTTTCAGGGCACTTTGCAGCTCCTGTGACAGAGTTCAGGATGGGAGACTACTGTGGGTATCAGTCAGGAAACAGGTTGGTGAGCGAAGCTGGACAGACGGCTGCAGGCTGGCCTACACTTTGGCTCAGGGTCAGGAATCGTTGTCTCAGTGCTGGTCGGTGGCTCGGAAGCACTGGTGGAGATGTCTCTGATGGCTTTAAGCGACTGCAGCGTAACAACAGTCAGCGTTGCAGTCGATAGCTTGAGGGACTCGACTGGCTCGAGAAAATTAACTTTTAGGTGGATGATGGTAGATGCTCATCGATGCACTTCTCCTAGCTTCTTCACTGGGCTCATGTCCTTCTTTAAGGCGGACAGCCCAAAGCTGGGCAGCTGCCTTGTCCTTGGTTCCGGGTTTAGAGACTCTCTGGCAATTCCCACGTAGGAAGCTTGCTGCAGAGCCTAACAGGGGACGCTGTGTGCTGGTTCGGGAGCTGATGGAGGGTCCTCTGATTTTGGTATCTCCCTCTGTTCCCTGGGAGATGTTTTGGGGAAGGATCTGGCTTCCTTCTTGGAGGTCCTGGCCTTCCTTCACTAGCGGAAGATTTAAGGCAGACTGTAGTGTCAGCTGCTTCTGGTGAAGCCTTCAGATGATCTGCCAAAAGAGGGGCTGAGACCTTTTTAAAAGCCAAATTGACCACAGGGACTGGTGTAGGGTAAGCCTATCTTAATGAACCAATACTTGGTCCCCACCAACAATCTCCTATATGTGTGCGTTCATAACCAGAGTGCTTTGCAACAGTAAAGGTAAATGGGTGAAAGCATGTAATACTCAGTCCCACCCATCTTCCTGTCTGTTGTGCATCAAAGGGTCTCTCTGGTTAATTGAGCTCTCTGCACTTCCTGATTAAAGCAGCAGGTCCCCTTTGAAGTTGGGTCAAGTGACTCTCGGGCTCCGGTAAACCACATCCTCATACCTTATGAATGGGATCCTCCTGTGGGGTAAAATACTGTAAACATGCAGCCCCAGACATGACAGCTCACTATTTATACTAAGGGCGAGAGCTGGCTTCAGGTTGACACAGTTGCATATGAAAGGTTGTTGGGGTTTCCTGTCCACTTTGTTACCATATGCAGCCGTGCCCCATGTGGGCCTGTTTGAAGTACACTCTATTTGTTTGTTATTTATGTTCATCTCTGCCACCAGCTGCAGGGCCCTACAAAAGGGCAGGGTGGTTCCATGGAGCAGTTGTTAGTTAATCAGGCTGGCCATGGCAAGGGGAATGTTTGGTACTCCCCCTTCTAGAGATGCATTGTGTACTCTTCTTGTCTTATCCCAACTAAATTGCAAAGAAATCCAACTTTCAACTCTTCCCTCTCAAAAGAATCCTCCCTTTTCTCAATTTCCCTCACAAGCTCAATGTTACCCAAGTCCCGGTTCTCTTTAGGCTTGACTGTTGTAATAGCCTTCTCCTGAATCCACCCTCTTCCTCTCTACGACTGTGATGAATCAACTTCCGGGGCACCAGTGGTCCAGCGATGAATATCGGTTTCTAAACCATCAATCAGCACCACATCTTTAGTACACCAGAAGGGATCCAAACAGATTGGAATCCAAGTCAATTATGAACCTCCAAGTCCAATTTTGGTAATGTGGACGGAAAAGCAGGCTTATCTCCGCAAGGTCATGGATCGTTGGTTAGTTGCAACACAGCGAAAATACCATTATTACCCAATGATAAATGGGACTGTCAAGTCAAGGTTGTAGAAACATATCTACTTTATTATTATTATTACAACAGGCAGTTCCTGTACACCACACAATACAACCCACCTTGTAAAGGAACACAGAGGGCAGACAGTTTCACGAAGGAAAGGGATGCACTCTGGATACTGACAGGAGGGTGGTCGGTAAAGCAATCAGTCTTAACTGTTCATGGTTATTTGATATCAGCACCAAGGGAGCAAGGGGACATAAATGTCACAAGGGGCCTTCGGAGAAGGACCAGGGGGACAGAACCACAATGTACCTGGTGCTTGAGATGTTCCTGATGCTCGACAGCGTTGAGTCAGTTCCAGGACTCTTGGCAGCTCCTGCAACAGAGTTCAAGATGGGAGACAGGTGCAGGTATCAGGGGGAAGGCAGTTCAGCGAGACTGGACGGACGGCTGCAGGCTGGCCTACATGGTGGCTCAGTGTCAAGAATCGTTGTCTCTGTGCTGGTTGGCGGATCTGGAATGCTGACCCAGGCGTCTCGGATGGCTTTTGTGACTGCAGCGTGACAACAGTCAGCTGGTCATGGTTCAGGGGCTCGACTGCCTCAAAAATGTCCTTAAAAGATGGATGCTGGTTGATGCTTGTGTGGCACTCCTCCTAGCTTCTTCGCAGGGCTTGTGTTGGCTTTTTCTAGGCGGATGGCCCAAAGTTGAGGGGAGTGCTTGCAGTCAACAGCCTTGTCCTTTGTTCAGAGACTCTCCCACACTTGCCACCTAGGAAGCTTGCTGGCAGAACCTAGCAGGGAACGCTGTGTGCTGGCTGGGTACCGGTTCTGGAGCTGCTGGATGGGTCCTCTAAGTGCGGTATCCCCCTCTGTTCCCTGGGAGTTGTTTAAGGGAGGGATCTTGCTTCCTTCTTGGAAAACCTAGCCTTTCTTCACTGGCGGAAGTTGTTAAGTAGACTGTACCTTCAGCCAGAGTCCAATGCTGAGTTCTGATTTCCTGCTTCTGGAAAAGCCTTCAGATGATATGGTGAGAGGCAAATGGACCACAGGCATTGGTGTAGGGTAAGCCTATCTTAATGAACCAATGCTGGGTCCCCACCATCAATCTCCTGTATGGCTGAGGTCAGGACCAGCGTGCTTTGCAACAGGGAAGGTAAGCGGTGACCACATGTACTCCTAAGTCTGACCCATCTTGCTGTGTGTTGTAGATCAAAGTGCCTCTCTGGTTAACTGAGCCCTCTGTGACTCTTGATCAATGCGGATGCCTCCCTTGAAGTTTGTGGTGAAAACAGACTTCTGTCTCCCTCAAATCACATACTTTGTCCATCTTAAAGGGGTCTACTGTACAGGGGTTGCCTACGGTAAATAGTGGAACCCAGATATGCCATTCACTGTCCTTCATACATAGGGGTGGGAGCTAGCTATAAGTAGACACACTGCATATCAAAGAGGTGTATGTTTTCCTGGCAATTGTTATGTTCTGTGACCAGGCCTATTCACAGGCTTGAATCAATTAACTCTCATCAGTATGCGCCACCACCACACAGAACTTAGAGAATAGCACTGGGCGGATACATGGAGCCTTTGATATTTAATTAGGCTGGCCATGGGAGGAGGAAGGTGTTGCCCTTCTCCTTTGGATGTTTTCATGCACGCCTCACTGTCACCTGTCAAATAAATGTGAGAGGGAGGACTGCGCCTGTAGGCTGTGTCCCCAGAGTACACTGGACTATGTGTTTGTTGTGCGGCGAGCTTTAGAAAATGTGTGCTAATTAGCCCCAGACATTTTCGAAGGTTGATCTCCCATCATTCCATTTCCTAAAAAATGATCAAAAAAAGGACAGGTGAGCGCACACTCCCACGCGGATGGTAGAATCTCTCACAACGACCGCTCCAGCTAATCCTGAACAGGGCAGCAATATTTATCCTTGGCCTCAAGCCAAGGGACCATATCTCTCCTGCCCTAAAAACTCTTCACTGGCTCCCTGTTGGCGTACAGATTAAATTCAAATCCCTCTACATCATTCACAAGTGTGTCTGGGGCCGGTGACCACTCTAGCAGCAACTTGCTCTTACCAAATACTCTCCCTCTAGACCTCTTTGTTCCTCTGGTACTAACCCTCTGCATGTAAAGCATTTCCATAAACAGAGGGTCGGAGGCCAATCTCTTGCTTCAGCTGGCTACCTCCTATGGAACAGCCTCCCCTTCTTCGTCTTGAGCCAGACATCCTCAAATTCCGGAATATCCTCAACACTTTCCTTTTCACCTCCTCCTTCCCTTCTTCCCTCCTCTGTTAATCGCACAGTTGCTGTGATTGGTAACCAGGGCCCTTATGTGACCTCTGGGGACCTGGTCTCCCACACCCATTTGCCTCAACCTCTGACTACACACAGCACTTGCCTCAGTACCCATTGACCCACCCCTCTGTAGGCCTCCACTTACCACTTAATGCAGCTCAACGCTCCCTAGCACTTACTATACTTGGCATTTACATCCGGTACTCACCCTCAAGCACGGACATTCCAGCACTTACCCCCACCACCTCTTCCCTTCTTCTCTCACTGCACTTGCACATTCTGAATACTTACAAGGCCGAGTAAGTTTGTCTCTATTCTCGGGTGTATACATTGTTTTCAATCTCATGTTTCCTCCCTGTTGCCCTGTGGGTGCTTTGAAACACAATTTACTTGTTGTATAAGCACCTAATAAAGGCACAATAAATAAATAAATAAATAAATAAATAAATAAATAAAATATGACACGAGCACTGTTCCTGTAGGATGTATCCATCCAGAGTACACAGGTCTATGCATATGCCATGCGGTGAGCATAGGAAAATATGTAAGGATGAGCCCCACACACTTTCCGGAGGTTGATATACCATCATTCAAGTTCATTTAACATTTTTTAAAAAGCCCAGGTGAGCGCACACCCACTGTGTGTATGGTCCAATTTCTCAAAACAATTCACAGTAGCTTGGAGAGAAGTCAAGGCTAAATCTCAGGAGGGTTGAGTGTCTTCAGGGGTCTCCAATGAGCACAAATGGTGAAACACCAAGAATTACAATTAGACAGTAGTATAGAAAAAATACATATTTATTATAGGCCCAAGAACAACACCCATGAATCATGAAATGCAATAGAAAAATAACTACACAAGCACCACACTATGTAATACATATAGTCACTGGAGTCAGTGTCAGAAAGTTAGTAACTCCACTGATACCTGTAAAGGAAAAGCGTGAACAACTTTTATAGCGCCAACAACATTCAGAGATGGAAAACCTGATTTTATAAGTCCAGCTCTAAGATGAATGGAGCCTTGTGCTCAATCTTTGATGCACGCGTAAAAGCGCTCGGGCTAGTGTAAAGTTCAAAAAGTACTTTTTAGGATACAGGAAAAAGTTAGGGGAAGAATTCTGAAGGGGGAAAATGGGTTACAACGGCGAGGAGAGGATCTGCTACGGTGAACAAAGCTGTTCCCAACTTTCGTAGGGCTTTAGGAAGTGGATATTACCCAAGTCAAAGGGAAGACCAAAATAGCCATCTGTGCATAAATGGGTTTGGCTGAACAAAGGGCTACTGGTAAGTGACTTCGCTACTCACGGCCCTTAGCACAGTTTTGGTCCAGACTTGGCAGGTCTAGAGGTAGTCGAGTGTGGTTCGATTTTCCGCCCTCGGTTCGGTTCCCAGATGCACAGGCACTGCGGGTGCTGACACAAGTCCGGTATGGGACAGGAGCTGCTACTCTCGATTCAGTTGAAGAATGTTGAAAACACAGGTGCAGCAGGTCACAGGGCACTGGAAGGAATGCAGGAAAACTGCCTTCCTCGACCGTCACTGTCACACATGTATCAGGGCCACCCAACTCTTGCGGTACGATGCAACCTCCTAAGGTGATGGGAAAGCGGAATTCGGTAGAAATGTGCTTTGTAAGATAAGCTGGAATTCCCCAAAGTCTTGGGTTGAAACTCGAAACGGCAATGCTGCTGCGCCGTACAACCTCCATAAATTCCTTGGAGAGTGTCTAGGGCCGAAAAACACAAAGGCCCCATTGCACAATATGGTAAGGTACTTTACGCAATGATAAGATGTTAACAAGTGGCAACAAAGACGTTAGTACTCGAGGACATGTCAGTTTCTCTGTAACAATGAGCTGGAGCCCAGTGGAGTGCACCTGAGGGCTGTGCTCCAATGTAAAAAGTCAGGTCAGGATACAGAAACAAATGCAAAAAGTGTGGGGGTCCATAGACTATTGAGGAAAAGTTGCTTCAAGAGAAATCTTTTCTAACAATCACACATGCACACCATTTTCCAGCTGTTGTCATTTTATGCCCAAGTAGGCCCTTTATGGTAGTACCTAACAAATGCCTATCCTATGCCCATACAAAGGTCATACCGGTTGGCTTTGCCAATGCTTGTTCATTATAAAAATCAATGTTTATCCAATATATAAAGGTCATTATGTACTATATTCCTTTGTTCCTTTAACTATTAAAACATAGCTACAGTCATCCCTCGGTAAAGCAAGCGGCGACCCGACGACTCACCCCCTTTGAAAAGTTTCTCTGTAGGGAATCGGGGGACAAGCACCTGACCCCAGCCTTATATAGGCTTATGAAGGCCGGTGAGGACCCACCAGCGTGAGCCTACATGAAAGCTTGGGAGTCCGCTATCCGAACCGCCCTAGAGGACGATGAGTGGTGTTGGTTTTGGAGACAGATATCCAGGCTGACAAGGTCTCTTCAAATAAGGGATATGCGGCTGAAGCTCCTTACCCAGTGGCACTTGACCCCTTCTAAGCTTCATAGAATCTACCCCGGGGCCTCTCCGCCATGCTGGAGAGAATGTGGTGCAGTGGGCTCTTGGGAGCATATATGATGGGAGTGCCCGTCAATTGAGAAGTATTGGGCCGGGATTCGAGAAGCGCTCAACCAGGTATTGGGGCTGGAGCATGGGAGTAACAAAGGCTTGGCGATGCTGGGGTTGGGGGGGGTCGTTAGATGCGATTAAGAGCAAGGCGGGCTGTAAGCTCTATGAAATAATGATGATGGCCGCAGCAATGGTACTGGCCTGCAGGTGGAAAACGAAGGACCCTCCCCAGGATCACGAATGGGTGGCCAAGCTTTGGAACTTAGTGGCTCTTAAGTGGCTTACATGCTCAATTCAAGGACTGCATCTCAGGTTTAGGGCTGACTGGACAGCCTTGTTGGAATACCTGTTGGATGGCCCAAGGCAGCGTTGGTGTCCTCAGAGAATGAGACTCTTGGGCATAGTAGTGGACGCACCCGGAGAAGCAGACTTTTTGAGGGGGTTTGTCTATTCGGGTTAGTTCACAACACAAGGACACGCGGGGGAGGGGGGGCGCAAACTGCTCTGCAGAGCAAATGCTGGAACATTGGACTACTCTCAGGTGGGAGGGAGGGGGCAAGAGGGTGTTGGGGTTCATTGTTATATGTTTGGTTGTTTAATGTGAAAATGTCAATAAAAACTAAAGTAAAAAAAAAACATAGCGTTGGGTATGGTGGTCTGATTAGAGCATTGTACAGAATCCTACAGAAAGCAACACCCCATATTTGCACCCGGCGAAGGGCCTTTTAGCCAATTCGGTGGCTGGAACGGCGGGCAGGAATATGCAGTCTCTGCCTGCTGTTCCAGTCACCCGAGGCCCATCCCGGGTCTTGGCATTTAAAAAAAAAAATGATATGTGGGGAGGCAACAGGGGGCGTCTCCCTGTTGCCTCGCCACCTCTCCCCACACCCAACCAAACTTCTTCCCGACCCGTTACCCCCTCCCAACTTATCTGCCAGACCAGAGCTTTGAGCTCCAGTTCCCACACTCCTTACGATCCCGCCAGCCAACAAAGACATGGAAAAAGGACTTAGTCCCTTTTCCCTATGGCGGCAGACATCGTTTGTTCATTTTTTATTTTTGTTTCCTCTCAGGAGGTTGGCTGCACAATCAGCAGGAATCTCCCAAGGGTAAAAAGAAACCATTTTCACCCCGGATAAACTCTGGGGAGGAAGGATATCTCAGGGGCAACGCGTTTGTCTTGAAAGCAAGACAACGGAGCGCAACACAGGTTCAAATCCCGATCCCACGCTTAGAAACCACTCACTGGTATTAAGTGCGTTGTAAATGAACAATAAAATAAATAAAAACATAAATAAAATGGCTTTCAGGTGCGTGGGGCATGGCCAGTAATGGCCCTATGCCCGCACCACCCGCCGGTACGTGAAAGCCATATTCTTGAGAACAAAAGCAATGTATTGCCTCACATGAATCATCATACAAATGGACGTGCTTCATATAAACGTGGAAGAAGCCTGCATGCCCCCAGCTGAACCTCCAAGGACCTGCTTCTCTTGACCCAAGACAACCACCTCCATTCAACCACCAACAAGTAAGCTACCAACAAGTAAGCTACCAACAAGTAAGCTACCAACAAGTAAGCTACAATGGCCACTGAAACCTGCCTTCTCTACCTGTGAAATAATTTGAAGGACTGGCCTGTGAGAACATGCATTGCTTCTGTTCTCAGGTTCAGGACAGCACTCCTTGTTTAGCAGTGCCACAGGGTAGCTTTTGCCATGGGCCGTGTATAACCTCTGTGGGAGATTATACTTCAGTAGAGAGAAGGGGTGCAGTCACATTCAGGTCTTCGTGGTATAAAAAGGGCAGTCCATGGCAAACAAGGATAATATATCTCTGGGGATTAAATAGGGCGCTAGAGGGTAGGAAGTTAAGGCTTGGGGATTACATGTGCCCTTCCTAATATGTGGGCCTAGTTCTCAGGCAGAGTCTAAATCCCAGTGATCTGTGCCCTCCTGGAGCTAGAGGCCTTCCAGCGGCTCTGTCAGTTCTAATGCTACCAATCCGGTTCTCGGGAAGCATTACCCTTTAATTGGTGAGCCGAGCAGTGGATGTGCAGGGCTCACCTCACCGCCCCCGAGTTAGGGCAGGATCCCAGGAACAATCTGAGGAGACACTCGGAGCACATGGGTGGCTGGTTTATATGGGTCGCCTCATCTACATAACTTACTCATATACTCAACTGTGTCAAAATACGACCCCCTTTTTCTACCACTAAAGCAATGTAAGACTAAGTCGCACGTGCTTAACACATGTTATGTGTGTCCATTCTTTCTCGTATGCTTCAGATGTTCGAGCCTGACTCCTACCAACCCGATTTTCTTTCAACTGGCCAAGAAGTGAGCTACAATCGCCGCTGGAACCTGCCCACAATCCGCAAGCACCACCAACTATGCTTGTGTCACACCCATCACCCAGCTATGTCTCCAGAAGTACCCACCTTTTTACAAGTCCTCCACACACTTTACAGTGCTTCTGAATTCACTATATGCCACTCCGCGAGGTTAACCCCAAACCTCAGATGTCCTACCATATCGGGCCCTCACGTGGCCCAAGGCACCCCCAGGCTCAGCACAGTTGACACTTTCCTTACCCTGGAGCCCATCACACAGCCTAACAATGATAAGCCACCCTCACATCAAGCACACTGGGGGAACAGGTTCCCCTCCACGCACTTTTTCGAATCAATTTGCCACTAACATGCCAGCGGGGGTTCAATAGAACACGCCTGGCCCAAAACTAACTATCCACAGCTTATCTTAACATATTCCGCCTGCAGTGTGGACCACAAAAGTCATAGGGCCCACTCACATTTGGCCTTACAGGAAACAAACGGGTGGGGACCGCGGCGCCTCCCCATGGACCTGAGCAATGTTCTCCATACCTTTGGCATGTGCAATCTCTGATGTCCAGTAAAACACCGTTTTGGCAATTTGTATGCCACTGAGACCCGAGTAAGTGGCTTGTTCTCAAGACGTTACGTGTACTACAACAAACATAACAGATTACGTCTCAAAGTTTCTATCCTGAATCATATCGAACTCTTAGCTAGGGAAGTAATATTGGGGAGAGAGTAGCTGAAACAGTCGGCGGGGAGGAGGGAACTGTGGACTCAGGGCCTCCGAGTTCCTGGGGGAAGTTCGCCTCACTTCGGGAGGCAAAGGCGACATGGACACAGACGTGATTCTGAGAGCAGCCTGCTTTATTCCCACACAGGCGTACACTAACTTGTTGGTACCCTGTCACATCCTGTTCCCACCCCACACCACCTTCCCTAACCCCAACGTCACTTCCCTAGTGTCTTGGAACAAACGTGGGCCGTCCTCCACAATGATGGCTCCATGTCACGCGTGCTCGTACATGACAGGGACAAAGTGTTATTGAAGCTCCGAGAAGCAAAGCATGAACATGACAACATTTATTAGAAAAATGTAGCTACCTCACCAAAATGAGACTTGGCGCCCGAAGCGTTAGGGGACAACAGCAGCAGGCAACTTGCCAGTAAATAATAGTTGTGATTGGCTGTTGGGGGCCCGATAAAAGGTGGCGGACACGGAGACGAAAATGAAATAATAGCTTTAAAAGCTTTTTCAAATGTAGTCAGATGCTGCATGGGGCTCGTTGGTGGGAACAGTAATGAGCTGGCCTGGATAGAGGAAGAGCTGCAGCACGTCCATTAGGCAACGCTCATTAGTAGTGGCTGAATATGCCGGATAATGCACGGGCCAGAGAGGGACCTCATTTACACCCACCATATCAACAAGAGGCCTTCCGATAAAGGACTGGGTTTGGGCACCCGCTCAGTGTGTTGCTTTGAGTGGAGTGGTGCGCTGTAGGGTGTCCCGCTTTCACAGAGGGTGCCTGAGCACACTGCACGTTATAGCAATATGTTATGGCATGCCCACAGGAGGGTATTGTCTGAGTTGCAGGGCAGCATGCCAAGTATGGTTGCACAGTATTTTCACGCTGCCTTTGCTCTTAAAAGCTTTGCATTACTAATGCATGGACCCTTCTAAGTCCCATAGTTGCACTTATGGCAGCTTTGTGAGACTTTAGGACAGCAGTCTTTAAACTGTCAGGCTGCCTCCCATGGATGGGGGGCGGGGCAGAAGGATATCCAGGGGCAGATTGAGGCTCTTTAAAAAAGAAATGCTGTGACTTCTTTTAATAGAAATAAAAGCAGTTCTGGAATTTTGGAGGGCCCGGCAACAATACTTTTACTCAAGTGGGGTGCTCAGCATTAAAAAGTTTGGATACCACTGCTTTAGGGTCTGTGTTTATCGCTGATATACGTCACCCTGAACTTCAATTATGTCACGCTTGTGATGCATGTGGATTGTATATGATATATGCAAATCGCTTTTTTCAAATATTTGTTATATGTCGTGCATGACATTTACATCCTATCCACAGAATTTTCTTAGGTCTGGTGTCTGCAACCTTTGGCTCTCCAGATGTTTTGGACTAAAAATCCCATCAGCTCTAGCCATCATAGTTAATGAGGAGAGATCACGGTAGTCATAGTCCAAATTATCTGGAGAGGCTAATGTTGCAGACACATGGGACGTCTATGCATTGCAAACTGAGTATATGCTCAGTCATTATTATCCTCAGACCGGGCTACCATTTTCTTTAGTAGATACGGTTGGTTGGAGTTTGGAGGACAGGTAGACCTCTACTATCTAGTGGTTGATGTGTTGCTATAATATATCAAGCAGCCTAACACGTGGTTTGTCTGGGAACCAAAACTCCAAGATTCCCAATGAATGTTTTTAGAATGAGTGGGTTGGCAAGCCTTGTTGAGTAGAGGTGCTGGTGGTTGTTTTTAACCATTGGTTGTAACCATTGATTTCTTAGTTCTAGGTTGTTGAAATAATTTAAGCAACTCTTGATTTGTTGTCATCAGTGAAGGTTTAATTTTGTTACAGGAATAAACCAGAAGGCCTAGCAGGATGTCGTAGGTGCATGTGGGAGGGAAGCCAACACGTGTTTCGACCATAGTCTTTGTCAAGGAATTGGCAATGGTGAGGGGTCCTGTTAAGGGATGTTCTTGCTTGATGAGTGGATAACTGTTCATTCTAGGTGGAGGGCTGAGTAGCCAATCTGTATGAGCTGGATAAGTGTTCCGTGGTTCAGTGTTCCCACACGGCCATGCAACATTTTGTTTAGTCCTGGATTGCCAGGTGTAACATAAAAGATTGGTGTCACAGACGTTTTATGCTAACATCCACACCTAAAGCAGTCCGAATCAGTACATATGCTTGAATGCTATGAACATTTTAATGTTAGGGTGAGTGTTGTGAAAATTGAAATGAACACCAACCCCAGTGTGCATTATGTACTTAATAATTCAAATGTACAACTCTTTTATCGCTTACATTCTTGTAAAATATAAAGATCTGTGGTCTTTCATATGTACCCAAAATGCTCTGAGATTTTATGCAAAGCAGGCATCACTGGTGCTATTTGTCCCTTTCCTCATTCTCATCAGGGAATAATGCAGATGTACCAGAATGTGCATCCTGTTTTGATAACCTGGTTTTATGTCAGAATTGTGAATTGGTGATTTTTGTTACTCCCTGAAAAATAAGTACATTGACTTTCCCTTTTTCACAACTTTCCCTTTTTCCCTAATGGATGGTTCCTTTACCCAATGCTCAATTTCCCTTGCCTCTATCCCTGCCCACTCCTTTTCCTTCTCCATTTTTTTACACCCTTTTACTTTATTCCACACTTTTACCATTCCATTCCGACAATATAAGAGTGTTTTTTCTTAACGAATGATGCTCTCACCCGATGCTCCATTTCCCTTGCCTCTATTACTGCCCACTCCTTTTCCTTACACCCTTTTAAAAAAAAAAATCACACCTTTACTTTTCCATACTGCCAATATATGAGTATTATCAGCATGGAAAGTCGTCTGGATGGGGTCTGGAAATTTGGATTTGCACATTGTTTCAGTTTTCTGACCACAAACCTGAAAACCTTCTATCAGAAAATAGTGCATATGGTTATTCTAAGTTTTTATAGTATGCTTTGCTTGTTAAGACATGCGTAGCATTCTTATGATGACTGCAATGTGTACTGGAAGTGATCATTAGCAATATACATTATACAACTTTAAAAAGAGCCAATTTATAATGTTAGTGCATTTAATACAATTAATTTCCTTTCTTTTAAAACTGCCTTTGCAATCCTGCCCCCAGGGGTTGGCTCTAGCAGACGTGTGCCTGACTAAGTGACCCACAGAGTCCCACAATGAGAGAGAGAGAGAGAGAAAGAGAGAGAGAGAGAGAGAAGTGAAATAGAGCATAGAATGACATTTAGAAAGAGAGAGTGCTCGGGGGGCGCTGTTGCGCACATCTAAGATGGCCACGTAGTTGCAGAGCTCCGGCTTCTATAAATCCTTCAAGATACGCATCCTCTCTCAGGGCCGCCCGCGGAACAAACGAAACGCGACGATCTGTGGCGTAAGACTGTGGGCACATACTGGGAAAAATTTGGGGCGCTACGCCGGACCGCGTTGAAGATACACCGTCCTGAAGATCCTGCGGACGGAGGCTGGGACATTGGCCGCCTGAGAGTTCCGGGCGATCTTCCCTTGGAGCCGCGGGGGGAGGGGCCGGATCTAGTCGGAGAGGCCGCGCTTCGACCAATCTCCTGGAGGTGATCAGACCATCGCTGCCGGCGGGTTGCCGCGGTTGCTGCGACGCGGAGACCCAGGAGGGTGCGGCTAATGTGAGGGTGCCACGTCGGTGGTACATAGCGCCGCCACATACTGGGCGCGGCGATCGCGGTGGTCCCTGCCAACGTCCGCGTGGTGTGTAGTCGGCCGCCGTGCTACGCGGGCCGCTGTTGATCCGACTCCCGTGTCTGCGGGGCGGCTGCCCTTGGCTCCCCTGATATCTCCTGCTGGTGGAGTGCCCCTTCACATGCGGACGGATGTAAAAACAAGTAAGAACAGGTGGGGCAACGCATGAGGAGGGTGGACACCCCGAACAGGATCTGCCGAGGAGGGGACACTTTATCCGGCTGCAGCCCTCCCTGGGCGATAACTCTTATATTCTTGATCACACCTGTCCAGCACTCCGGAACTGACCTTTATACACTTATACACTTTATACCACACTTCCAGCAGGTATACGGCAGATCCAGAGTTACACCGCGTTCAAACATGCCGTCAAGACTCACTTATTCAACTTGGAATAATGTCCTGACCCATTTCTCCTTCTCCACTTTCTTGTTTGTCCTCGTCTTGTTTTGTTCTATGTGCGCCCTGAGGCCCACTGGCATGTTGGCGCTTTACAAAAATTTAAATAAATAAATAAACAAAATATACATCTCTGCTGCACAATAACTGGGTCTAAGCACACTACCAATCCTGTATAGAGTCCGTACAATACGTTGGGGCGGACGGGACTGGAGGCGCTGGAAGACGCGGACCACTTGAATCTACACATGGGCCGTTACGAGCAGAAGGGAGCATGCCCCAAGAAAACAGGCCCAATGGATTCCTTCGCCAGTTCCCAGGCCATCGGGTCCGAGGCGCCCCCGTCGCGGCAGGTGGACAGTCAGCCTGAGTTGCCAATGGAGGAGAGGGTGGACCGATTGATGGCTATGGTCCAGAACGGCTTCCTGGCAGTGAACACTAAATTGGATGACATAGGGGCAACAATCAGCTCCTTGAAGGCTAGGGTGGACAAGGAAAGTACACGTATTACTGAGGACGAAGGCAGGATCGCTATTAATGAAGACACGATGCTACAACATGGCCGCGATATTGCCCAGTTGAAGGGGGACCTCCGGAAAACCCTTGACAAATGCGAGGATTTGGAGTCCCGTTCTAGGAGGAACAATATCCGTCTGGTTGGGGTGGCTGAAGCCTTTGGCAAAGGGTCTATGGAACGCCAGATAGAGGCCCTTCTGAAGGAACTCCTGGGTCCCGACTCCTTCTCGGACCATTTCCTTGTGGAGCGAGCACACCGTACATCGGCGCCTCCACCCAGGCCTGGTGCTCCACCTCGTACAATAATTGCCCACCTTCTCAATTATAGGGAATCTGCTGCCCCGGGGAGCAGTGGAGCCCGACGACCCCACGGGGTGATGTGTTTTTTTTTTTTGATGCCACACTGCTATATTGTTTTAAATTGAAGGCCGCAGGGTAGCCCTGACTGTAAATGTTTGTTGAAATGGAGCTGTGCAGACTTCCTGGGTCGGCGGCCATGTGAGTGCAGCTTACACCCCCAGGAGTGTTCCTAGGTTATGGCTTTAGGGGTAATCGTCCAGTTGGGGTTGATGATGCGGATGGGGCTTGGGGTGGAATAGGGATACGGTGTTGCCTTGTGAAATTCCGGGCTTGTTGGGGGAGCCCATGTTCCGGGTTGTTATAACGGTTAAAATAGAGAGCGGTTTTGCAGCAGGATACCCATTCTCCCTGCGACAGGGGCGGGTGTATGGACGTATGTCTAGTCTCAGGTACGACCATGACACAGGTCAATAAGGGCTTGAATGTTAAGCTCCTTTCCTGGAATATCCGGGGGTTAAATAACCCGATTAAGGCAAGGAAGATCACAGCATACATCACACGCCACAACCCTCATATTCTTTTCATGCAAGAGACACACACGCTTGGGCAGGTCAATACTAAACTTTTACCGAGGTGGGGGTCGCACAGGTATTATACAGAATATTCGGCACAATCCAGAGGAGTGTTGACTCACATACACCCCAAATTATGTTTTAATATCAGTCCATCAAAATAGACCCACAGGGTAGATACGTACTGGTGTGGGGGGAATTGGCGGGGCACCAAGTGATTCTGATTAATACTTATGGTCCCAATTTAGACGACCCACAGTTCTATTGCACAATAATGGATATGCTATCTTCATCTGGGGAGGCACAAATACTCTGGGGTGGTGATTTCAACATGATATTAGACCAATTCCTGGATCGCTCATCGACTGTCCCCAGAACCCCCTCCAAGGCCGCACTGGTAGTTAAACAATTAATGGAACAAATGGGTGTGGTAGACGCATGGCGTGCATTACACCCAAGTGAGAAGAAATACACTTTTTACTCGTCGGTGCACGATTCTCATTCGCGCATTGACTATTGGATCGTTAGTCAGTCCCTAGCTGGGGAGGTCTCCCAATGTGATATACATCCCTGCACCCTTTCGGATCACTCGCCAGTGTCGCTTGACATCAACTTTAGTGATGTCTCCCCCCCCGGGGAGAAGATGGAGGATTCCCCCTGCAATCCTAAAAGACCCCAACATTTGTGAATCGTTACATACAGAGATTGCGGAGTTCCTGGAACTAAACAAGGGTTCCGTCGCTACCTATGCTACTCTATGGGATGCATTCAAGGCCTGGATCCGGGGAGCCATCCTGGGCAGGTCGACTGGTATGCTGAAGTCGGTACGAGAGGAGCTGCGGGTGGCCGAGAACAAAATTGACCTGTTACAGACTGAGTACAGCATCACACGGGATAAGGGGACCCTGTCGCAAATTCATACTATGCTAAAAGAATTCCACAAGCTGGCCCATAGAGAAGTTCTCTATATGGCTGCACCAGCCAAAGCCCGACGATATGGGGAAAGCAATAAGGCTGGGAAATTCCTGGCCAACATGCTTAGAACTGATAGGCACCATAACCCGATCCCGAGTATACATACATCGACTGGAGTGACGGTAAACAGAGGCCGAGACATTAATTCCGCATTCACTGAGTTCTACTCCTCCCTCTATTCCAACCACGATAAAAAAACAAAGAGGACACGTTTCAATGTCTAGATAATCTCGACCTTCCCACATTAACGGCCAAGAACCGTAATATATTAGACAGGCCAATCACAACAGAGGAGATTGCAGAGGCCATAAAAGCTTTATCGAGCGGCCGTTCCCCTGGCTCGGATGGCCTTCCTGCGGAATTATATAAAGAATTCTGTAGTGAATTGGCCCCGATACTGCTGAAAATATGGGAAGAGGCAATGAGCCTGCGGGTTCTCCCGGAATCGATGCGGGAAGCAATCATCACTGTCCTTTTGAAACCCCGTAGACCGCCACAAGACATGGCGTCCTATAGACCCCTGTCTTTAATCAACACTGACGCAAACATTTTCGCAAAAGTGCTGGCCACCAGACTCCTGCCATATATGCCGACCCTGGTTCATCCTGACCAGGCCGGCTTTATACCAGCCCGATCCACGGCTCTGAACCTGAGACGCCTATTTAATGTTATGGCACAGATAGATCCAGATGCCAAGGCGGCCGTGGTCGCATTAGACGCCGAGAAGGCTTTTGACTCTGTATCCTGGGCATACCTCTTTCTGGTGCTGGAGCGGTTTGGTCTCGGCCAGTACTATATTAGCTGTGTCCGACTACTATACACACAGCCGACAGCTAGGGTCCTGACTAACACCACTCTCTCCCCGTCATTCCACCTACACAGGGGGAATAAGCAGGGATGTGCCTTCTCACCCATACTTTTCGCTCTGACCATAGAACCAACGGCGGAATTCATACGTCAGAACCACTCACACAGAGGTCTTAGGATGACCGGCCCCCTCAGATAATATCGCTTTACGCGGACCACACTTTACTATATGTCCGTGATCCCAAAGAAAATGTCCAACAAATCATGTCGGACATACATGAATTCTCAGAATACTCGGGGCATAGAATTAATGTACCGAAGTCAGAAATATTTCCCCTTACTGACGGCACGGGAGACCTAGCTGAAATAGAGGGATTTAGACCTGCCCCCACCAAGGTACGCTACCTAGGGATAATGGTTGCCAGAGATAAAAACCTGCTATATACACACAATCATGGGGAACTGTTGTCAACCCTTTCGACCAAATTTCAGCTGTGGGCTAACCTTCCACTATCCCTGTATGGCAGAGTTGCGCTACTCAAAAGGGTGGTCCTTCCCAAGCTCCTATATTACTTCAATAACATCCCAGTTTGGCCTGGTAAACCCTTCTTCTCGAAACTTAAATCACTCGCCTCCTCGTTTATCTGGAATGGGAAGACTGCCAGGATGGGTTGGGATAAGATGGTTGAGCCTTTTGTGCAGTGAGGCATCGCGGCACTAGACTTCGAGCTCTATTACTTATGTGCGCAAGCTCAATTTGCAAAGCATTGGTTCGACCCAGAGGACACTGCCTCCCATATTGATTGAAAAGCTCTCTGTTCGCCCAAACGACATACGCTCAGTCCTTCTTAAGCCAAGCTATGGGGACATATGCCGTTCGATCCGGTATACACGACCACTCATGCTTGGGCCAGAATTTACAAGAGACTAGGTCTGGAATCCCCCTACGACCCGGAAGTCCCCCTATGGGACTTCTCCAGCATTTCCCCCACATTTCATCAAGCCGTCCAGCAGTCCTGGGACCCTAACAAGCTTTTCACGCTGCACGACATGTTCCCAGGTGGTGAGTTCTGTGACCTCACGGGCTTTATTGAAGCAGTGGGGAGGGGCCAGCTTAAACGCCTTCAATACTACAGGATGAGGGCTGCTTTTTCAGCGAAGTGGCCGACATTTCTGCAAGAACCCCAGTCCCATGCATGCATTAGGTCAATAGTGTCTGTAGACATCCACGGCAAGGGGGTCTCTATGCTTTATTCATTGGTGCAGACCCATTCCCCATCCCGCAACACGATGAGAGAAGTCTGGGAGCGAGACGTGGGCACTCAGATAGATGAGGTCTGCTGGGCCCGGTATTGCCAACTTACTTGATCAGTGTCCATGAATGCTGGGCTCCGGCTGATTCAGTTCAAAGTTTTAAACCAACTACACTATTCCCCTGCCAGATTGGCTAAATTTGTGGAAAATTGCACAGGTGCCTGCCCCAAATGTGACGCCCCCGATGCGGGGCCTTATCATATGTACTGGTCATGTCCGCTAATTGTAGAGTTCTGGAAGGAAGTCGCGAGGCTCCTTGAAGACATCACGGACATTCTGGCGACTCTCTCCCCCCGAAATACCTATTGGGCGATATAGGCAAGGTAAAGGAAACTACGAGGCGATTATTTAACATCTCTTGCATTATTGACAAACGCTGTATTCTTAAATGTTGGAAGTCCTCCACCGCCCCAAGCGGAGCCACTTTCTTAAAAGACCTTTGTATGGTAAATGACGATGAGGAACTATTTGTACTGTCGGTTCCGTCACCATGTCGCCCCAAGGATATTTGGACATTGTTACCCTTTTACCTGTGCGACTTGGACTCAGACTTTGATGCAACACCCAGGTCCTCGCCTTGATTTGCAATGTCTACTACTCTTGTACTGGTTGCTCTCATGTCCGAAAACTATGGTATCTTCCTCTTCCCTTCCTCCCTTAATTTGAAAGCTGTAAGATAAGTTAAGCTATGATTTGATATGTCTATGTTGTGTCGTGCTGCTGACCTACTCTCTCAATAAAAATATGTTTAAAAAAAAAAGAAAGAGAGAGTGCTAGATTAGCATGTGATATGACAGATGAAGCAGGTAACATATTTCTGATAACTAATCTGTGATGGAATAACAATGCACTGATTCCAAAAAACATGCATTATGCGTCGTTATGCCCTGTTATGCCCCATGTCCCCTTCCGCCCTCCAAGGGATGTAACAGCATCATTAAAATGTACACTTGCACAATCTTCAGAGCGCAGATGCAATGTCTCTTATAGTCCCCTCTTGTCAACCACACAGAGTTCTGGTCCAATTTCAAATGTGGCAAAACATGACTTAAGGCAGCAAACCAAGGACTTACCCGTCATTTGTGTTCATGCATTATGAAAATCACTTACAAACAGAAGTCTGATGAGGCCCACATGAATTCATCTAATACGTTATCATTTCCCAGGGTGGCCGAGAAGGATTAGACCTCTTCCACATCAAAAGTATGTATATGACTAACAGGTACACATTGATGCCATTCAGAACCAGAAGTATAGAATATTGTGCTAATTCTGATCTTTGTCCTCCTATTTCTCTTCTCCCTTTCCTTTCTAAGGTCCTGGAAAAGTCTTACATTGCCAAGTTTCCTCCCACCTAGACCATCATTCCCTGCTACTTTTTCATCGCTCTGGACTCCGACCCTTACACACTACTGAAACTTCTTTGCTTTATGTTGCTAATTCTCTCCTTTCTGCTTGCCTTGATAAACGTTCTTCCGTTCTGCTCTGGAATAGGTAGATATGATACGCAACAACCACATACTCATAATGTTTACCTGCAGCATCACTAATGTGACTCAATGGGTCATGGTCATTTGTTACTCCTCACTCATTCAAACAACAAAACCTGGGGGTATAAGCAATACGTGGGATGAAGTTCTGCCTCGATGAACTTGTGAATCAATCCAGATCCTGCTGTGTGTGAGGATCTGCAGGCTCACAAGTTCTCTGGGCAGTCACTTGCAATCCCAAATCGAGAACAGATCCACCCAAACTCATCCGCACACTATCATTCCTGATTACAACAATACGGCTCTGTGTTGCAGACTTAGTTATAGCCACTGAATCTACTTCCAACCATGTCTGGGACTTTCGCCTGCCTGGTAGTAAATAACAACCAATGGCATGTGCATGTGTCCCATGCAAGGTGACCACTGGGATTTTGGCTTTTGTACTATTCACAAAAGGATGATATGATATGATATGGCATTTATAACGCACCTATAAACAAGTGTTTCAAGGCGCGACGAGGCAAGGGAGTGGGAACAAGGGAAGACAGACAACAATCTTACTAGGCCCAGTGTCATTCAGATCGCACAAGTGCATAGGGAGAGGGGAAAGTGCAGTACACGGGATGGTAGAATAAATAAAATTGTAAAACGGCCAGATGGTGGCAAGTGCAAGGTAAGTGCAGACATAAGTGCTGGTAGGGGAACTGTAGGGATACATAAAACAGTCCCCATGTGCCAGAGTTGCCAGGGAGGCAGCGCAGGTGTGCAACTGGCAGGGCCTGGTACCGAGATCAGAAGGGCACATGTGTTGCTTACTCATTTATCACCACTGAATATAATCTCATTCCTTATTTCAATTCCTTTATTTTCTTGTCCATAGAAGTCACCAACAACAAATGTCATATGTGTGCGTATGTCAAGCAGTGGTCACAAACATATGGTACATTAAGTTACCGTAACTGAAGGGTAATCTTCAAAGAACAACCAACCTATCCTATTTTAATTTCAACTACCCTTCAGCTAAATGATATTTCAATTTTAATACCGCTCCCTCAATTAAATCCAATTTCAACGTTCTACCTCTTGCTCAACTACCTTGGTAATATCCTGCATCTCTAATTATAAGGCTAATCAAAATGTCCAATTTTGATCCCTTTCAAATACCATATAACCTGTGATGCTGAACGTGTCCAAGCCACGCGTCCTCCAGAAACTCAAAGGAAGTTCGTAAAACTTAAGTCTCGCTGAAAAGATGGAATTTTGGTGCTTCAATGTATTTTGTAATTTGTTTGTCCTGCTTTCATAGATAATAGACAGTCAACCCTAACCAGAACCGTATACCAACATTACATTACACAGTCAAGCACAACATTTCATAATATGAGGAACTATAATAGTAGAGGTGACTACACTGGTTGAATGTTAATATTAACACTAATGTAGATCAGACACTTTCTTAGTCTTATGATGTTTAATCAGCATAGTCATCCCCAGTATCATCATTCCTTTAATTTTATTGCATTTATTGAATTTATAAAGAGTTTTCAGCAAAGAGTTATAGAAGATAAAACGGTACAATAATTAAAGATAATTCATGACCAACAAGGGAAGAACGTTAGTGTGAGAGAAGATACATTTTTAAAGAGGAACGAAAAGGAGAAGCAATAGGAGACGAGCGAATGGAGAGAGGAAGATAATTCCAAAGCTTGGGGGCGAGTAAGAAAAAAGAGCGAAAACGAGATTGTACACACCAAGGTTTAGGGGCTGTTGGAAGAAAGAGGGTTTGAGATCATAAGGAGCGGGAGGGTACATAGAATGAAACTAAGGATGAAAGCTAAGATGTGCCAGGCCATGAAGACATTTAAAAGTGATACAGAGAAAGTGAAAAAGAAGACACAATTCAAAAGCCAGCCAAGAAATTGAAAGTAGAGAAGAGGAGATATAAGTATGAGGGGAAAGAGAAAAAGAGAATATGAATGGAGGAGTTCAAGACATAGCATGGAAGAGCAAGGTGAGAGGCAGGTAGTGCAATCAGTAGGTGTCATGCTTCGATCCCCCTGGAGGTTGTGGCACTCATGGAGGATCCGCCAGTGATGGTCCAGCACGTTCAGGCTTGAAATACTTTTTTCTGGTCTAGTTCTTTTCAAGATGGTAGCGGCCCAGCACTATACAGTCAGTCCAGACCTCGCAGGTTTCATGTTGCAACCCTTCATTTCCTTCTCTGGGTAAGACACTAGTTTTCCGCATCCCTTTTGCTTCCCTGTTGCTCTGCCTCTCACGCCTGCTATGGCCTGCGCCTTTCCTCTTGTTTCTCCTGTTTTCCCCTCCCTGCTCTCTCATCGTTTTCCCGCTCTGGTTTTTCTCGCTCTCCCGAGCAGTGCTTCCAAGCCCGCTGTGATAATGGATCCTGTCCAGCACAACAACTATCTCAGCTTGGGTCTGCTCACAACCACCCACTATTTCTGATCTAGCCCGACTCATCTACCATCTCAGCACTGTCTGAGATCATTACAACACATCTTTGGTTTTTTGTTGCCGTATTGGCCTTTTCCCCATTCCGGGCTACACCCGAGGAGGTATCCCCTAGCCTTAGCTGGACTACTTAGCTGGGCATAGTCGCTTTCTCTCAGGATAGACCCTATCTATTCGGGGGTTGGAGATCCACACGATGAAGGAACACTTCTGCCACACAAGAGAGACACTCCTCTATGTCTGAGGCAAGCGATTCAGGTGAGGAGGAGATTACTGATGCTGAGAGTAGGGTAGAGCAATAGTCGAGGCAAGATAGAACTAGAGAGGAGATCAGAAGTGTAGCAGCTTGAAAGGTAAGAAAAGGACGGGCTTTGCGAATATTGAAAAGTTGGAGATGACAGACGCATGCACTGTTGGAAATATGTGCAGCAAAGGAAAGAGTGGAGATAAAGAGACACTGAGGTTGCGGGCAGAAGGGTAGGAAGAGATGAGAGGGGGTGGTGTGGAGATGGCAGAGAGAGGAGGAGATGCAGAAGGGCCAGAGGAAGGAAAACATAGAATGTCAGTATTGGCTGAGTTAAGGTGAAGGAAACGAGAATGCATCCAACTCTGGACAGAGAGAAGACAGGAAGTAATGGTAGAATTAATTGGATCTGAGAAGGAAACATAAAAAAGCTTTGGGCGTCATCCACGTAGAAATGAGATGATAATATCAGTAAGAGAGAAGGTGTAGCAGGAAAGAGAAGTGGGCCAAGAACAGAGTCCTAGGGAAGACCATGCTGAATGTGAAAGGAGTCAGAGAGCTTTCCAGCCCAGGAGACAACAAAGGAGCGATCAGAGAGGTAGGATCGAAACAGGTGAGCAAGGTGCCAGAAAAGCCCAGAGATGAGAGGGAAGAGAGAAGACGAAAGTCATCCACTGTGTCGAAGGCAGCAGATAGATCCAGCAATATCAGAATAGAAGAATATTTAGCGTGCCGAGCATTAAGTTAGGAGTTGGTGATGCTAAGAAGAACAGTTTCAGTAGAGTGAATGGGGCAAAATCCAGAATGGAGCGGAGAAAGGAATCAGTGATCATCAAGGAAACAAGAAACTTGAGTATAGACTATGGCTTCAAGGATTTTGGAAAGATGAGGGAGCAAAGAAATAAGTCGGAAATTACCTGCGGTAGATGGATCAAAAGAAGGTTTTCTTTTAGCATGCAGAGAATCACAGCTTGTTTATAGGAAGAAGGAAAGCAAGAAGAAGAGAGGGAGCAGTTCAGAAAGACAGCACGAAATGCCATGAGCATGGGGAAAACCTTATTTATAAGAGTAGAGCCGATGGGGTCAAGAGGGTGTGCAGCATGGAGCGCACATGAAAGATAATGTGCAGTGTCAGAATCGGTAAGCAAAGATAAGGAGGAGAGAAGAGAGTCTGAAGAAGGAGCAGTGTCTAGAAATGGCTCACAGGAGGTAGATGTACTTTGAATAGAAGAGAGTAGAAGCTGACATTTCTCATTTAAGAACTGAGCAAAGTCAACAGGAGAAAGTGAAGAAGAAAAGGACGGGTCAGGAGGAGAAAGAGATAGAATATGGTTCAAAAGTTGCAATAGATAAAAGGGAAGAGGGGAGAGCGTGAGAATGAGGGCAGAGTATCAGTGCTTTTTGGCAATGAGCCAGGAAGAGTCATAGGCAGAATGCAGAGAAGAGAGTGGCTGAAGATCAACAAGTAGCTTTGATTATTTTTCAGTGCCTCTCAGCTTGACGAAGAGGGGAGTGGAGAAATAAGAGGTGAGGGGATAACCATGGTTGAGGGGGTTTGCGAGAGGGTTGAAAGGGACACAAATGGGTAGATGCAGTCAAGAGGAGATACAAGACCAGAATTAAGAAAAGATAGTGCAGCATCAGCAGAGCGGTGGGAAGAATGAGGAACAGATGGTAGGGAATTAGAGAGTGTAGCAGCAAAGTGATCAGTGTTAACGTTTAGTGTCAAAGGTTATGACAAAAACGGTGGTGGCAGAAGATGGAGGAGTGGAAAGAGAAGGGGGAGAAGGAGAAAGAGAGCAAAAAGGGATCAGAGGAAAAGAACGGTGAGACTGAGATGGAAGAATTAGCGGGATAAGAAGAAAATATAAGATCCAAAGCAGATCAAAAGACATGAGAAGGAGGAGCATGATATTGAGAAAGGTGATAGGATTGAATAATGGGAAGAGGTGATGAGGAAGCATGTGTAGAAGAAAGATGGACATCACAGTCCCCAAGTAAGAAAAATGGGCAAGCTCATCACGGAAGGAGGAGAGGGTACCAGTTGGGCGATAAATATTCTAGAAGTAGAGAGGGAATGACCTGCTAAAAGAACAGACATTATATTCAAAGGATGACATAAAGCACACTCTCCTGCATACAAATGCGCCACAGGAGAGTGTGCTTTATGTCATTCATAATCTAGAGGTGGGGTCTTGAACCTCTATCCCCTGCAAGTGTGACAAGGTCAATGTTACCTAATACCATTCAGGGTCACGGAGTGTCATAAGTGGGTGTAATCTTCAGCTAACCAGAGCCGTCTTGTCCTCTTTTTAGGGGCCGTATGGGAAAGGACTACAAAATATTACACAAAAGCACACCCCATTGATACGGCTTCCTCCCTTTTGGGTTCTAGAGCTGTCTATAACATCAAGTTAATAAATACACAAACCACCCTTTTTGCATTCAGGTAGACACACAAGGTAATTCAAAAAATATACATATTTTAATCTCTGTCACATAAAAAACATAGAAAACACAAATGTTGTGTTCCTCTATAATAGACAATATTTCATTGAAACAGGTATGCATTTTAACACATTTGTGACGTGTACAAATCTTCACAAGTTGGTTATATCCACAACATTTATAGTATTCCCCTTTCATAAGGAATACAGTGTGTCAACACTGAGCATGTGTTTCTGGAATCTAGACAAATTAATTACATACAATCCAAACCAATTGGTGTTTGTGTAATCCTAGATCCCGTCTTCAGGACACATATTCTTTGATGTAATGCAGCCGTGCTATGCGTGTTGCATACTATACAACGAGGAACTCCCCCGCCAATCTCTTATCTACTTTCCCTCGCCCCGAGTTTTTCTCACAGATTTTTCTCAACTTCAAAATTCTTGGCGGTTCGGCGCAACACATGTCGGCATTTCTAAGTTGCCGTGTATCCGAGATGTTGCTGCGAAACGTTCGCACCAAGACTCCCTCAGCTCGGTAATCGCCCTGCTCGTGACATTTGAATCTTTACTTAGACGTTTCTTTTTCTATTTCAAAAGTACGGACCAAGATGACCGGACCTTTTCAGAATCACACTGCCTCACTCGACTGCACGTTGGGAAAGCCTCTGTAGACTGCACTTGCCTTGTCCGTGTCACATGATTCTTCTAAGTCGGAGTGGGCGGGCTTGCGTCGTGATGCTTGTCGAATGGACTACTACAGTCCCAATGGTTCATGGGAGATGTGGTTCAAAAACAAACTCACAGTTTGAACAAAGTATGAACAAACTTAGTACTGGGAGAGGTGAGGGAGGCGGGAGTGACAGAATCAGAAGGTTCAAGGCAGGTTTCATTTATACAGAGGAATTTGAGAATGGGACAGAAGAAGGTGTCATTAATGAGATGCGATTTGTTCCACATGGAGCACGCATTGGGAATTCCAATCGAGATGGTAGGAGAGGATGTAGCACAAGGAACCTGTATGAGATTATTAAGATTGCGAGAGCGTTGAGTGCGAAATGAGAGGCAGGATTATTTGAGTAGTGTGCAGGAATACAAGCCGACATAAGTAGAAGAATGAAAGGATTCAGACTGAAGAAAAACGGTGTTCTAGAGTGTACTAGAGTGTACAACAAGCCGCCAGATGGAAGAATTAATAGTAGAAGCCTGGCATCTAGCAGGCCAGTAGCCAAAAGGTCAGCTGCACCACTGTGTGGAATACCAAGCAGTCATGGTGCAGGTTTAGAGAGAATAGAAATGCATGGGAGTAAGAGAAGAATGTCCCGCCAATCCCCAACAGGAGCAAACATGGAAGATGGGGCCTTTGCAGAGTCGCCCAGGGCTCGGACGCCCTAGGGAACTCAAGTTATGGGAAGGATCCCATGAATCAGTCGGATCTGCATCGAGATCAGCCGGGGGTGGGGCAAGGAAATGGCGCGCAACGCTCTCAAGAAACAGCAGCAGCAGGAGTCACCGCCAGACCGGGCCATCGGGATGGCTGATGGATGTGCAGCGGTGGGAGAGCCAGCACAAGTCTTCTTCCTGGAAGGGTCCATGCAGAATATTGAATAATGTGGTGAATCTTCCCCACATTAGACCATATTCTGCATGGATATGTAATGCAATGTCGGTCCTTAGAGTTTTAAAGCCGAACTAGTGTCAGTGAAGTGCATTACAAATGCCATATTAAAAAAAAATATATATATATATATTTGCTTGAGCGCGGATCCGGCGATAGAACTTGTGTTGTTCTGGTGGTCTTGCTTCCAAGGTGAGCGCATTACCGTGCTATTCTCCCGAGATATTATAAACGTAACATATAAACGTAACATATACACATAACATTGCTTCGTACGAAAGGTGCCTTGTCTGCGAATTCATTTAGGAGAAAATTCATTTGTGTTTTCAAAGCTCTTAATGCTATGCTGCATGCGTTTTTGAAGCCATTCCAAATGTATTTGTTCCCAAACTCATCTTTTAACTTTCTGCTGATAAAGGAGCCATGTCTGTGAGTCTGTATTTGGAGAAAATGTATTAGTGATTCAATCCCATTTTTGCCACTTTGGACTGGCTGACTATCATTCTCCTCTCCCATGTTCGTCATATTTCAACACAATAGCATTCACTTCCCAGAAATTAAGTACAATATATAGCAACAATTCTTCCCCCACACACACTAAAACACACACACACACACACACAACTACTAGACTAACTGGGCTGCACACTTTCCTATTTTTATAATGTTTGCTTGCTCTTCAGGAATTTTGTTGGTCTGGAACAGTGCTGTGGTAAGAGTTGATTACCAAATTAGCTGAGCCGTTTTCCCAAAGCTATCTGTGCCCACTGGATGCTTTTGGAAAGGGGTGTTGTATGTAGCTATTTCCCATGGAGCCCAAAAACGTACACTTACAAAGAGTGCAGTATCCACAATGCCACAGGAAACCCATAGGTTTGCTAGCCCAATGGCTGCATGGACAAACGCCTCAGAGCTGCTTTCTGTAGGGAACTGAAAGCAGGAACGCTGAGAGTTGTTTTGGGTCACCCAGTTATCCCTACTATAGAACTGGCAGCACATGGCCTTCATCAGCATGAGTTCAGACCCAGTGTTCGAAGTGAGCGGGAACGGTCGGTGGTGGTGTTCCACTACTTATATTTTCTTCTGTTAACCATTCCTTTACTTGTTATGTCCATATTCACCATTCTATATGGAGGATGTCTCCATTGATGTCCCAGGGCAAGTGTAAAGTTGTAATAGGAGCTTTAGTAACTAGTCACTTAGACTATTGCAATGCCCCGGCTGCAGCACCTTGTCACATGTTGCACTATGCTTCCGCCTACCCTCTTCGCTGTCGAGACCACAGTTCCACTACTTTTTTCTGTCCACTTCTACCACTGTGAATCAGACCTTTTAGACCTTCTTGGACCCCGATGCTTACTTTGTTGTGTAGCATCCTCAGCAAATCCCATTCTGCTCCCTGCATTCATCTCTGTGAGATGGCCTTGTAATGTTATAAAGTGCTACAAGATTCTGAGTGTGAGATGCACGGTGGAAGGTTGCTCACGAGGTCACCAGGAATGTGTGTTCCCTCCTGACACAAATAACCAGGTTTGTTAATAACTATGGCTGATAAAGGGAGTTCCATCGATTCATATTCAGGTCCAGGTACTCCAGAGCAAGGTCTGATCACGGGATGTAACTTCATTTCTGTCTTTCACCCAGGCCGCCATACTTCACGGGAATGGTCAGGCACACTATGAGAACATCACACAACCACACACACACGCCTAAAAGTAAAAAAATAGTCATGGGTGCCCCTCGACGAGAACGAACACAGCAAAAATGACCTGTTCTTTGGGAAGGTACCCACTCGAGAGTCTGCGGCCCTAAAAGTACTGCATAATGAAGTGCACACATCTGTCTTTTAATTGCGTCTTATCAGTTCCCCACTTCCCTGTGCAGCAGTCATCCACAAAAGCACATACTATCGTGGCCTCCTCATCTCCCCTCTATACCCGTTTCACCTATATCTGCTTTTCCCGTTCTCCTTTAGCTGACTCTCTTCTCTCTTCTACCATGTAGACAGATCAGACCTCCCAGACATAGGCCTAATTAAGTATGCACTCAGTGATCAATCAGCAAACTCTATATTTGTATGTTTTTATTTGTACTGCTTATAGCAAGGACCTAGTTCAAGAGCAGCAGAGTGCTTTCCAACATGAGGGTTCCAGAATTTGGCTTGGCATCTAATACGGTAGCACAGCACTGTTGTAGGATTTTTATTCGTCCAGTATGTATTGTTGAAAGAGCGAAACTGGAGGGTGCTGGGGCATTCACATGGCTACAGCCGTAGTGGAATACTTTACATTACTATTTAATGTCTTACAACGGAGCTGTGATGGGCTTTGTGGACACGGGAATGTTCCTCGATGCTGCATTGTTTTGCTGCAGATACTTGCTATCAGTACTGCGGGAATTGCAGGGAGGCAGTGCTGAAGCCCAATTTCCTAGTGCCAGACAGATTTCCTTAAAACACTCACCTTCTAGTAATATGACAAAAAATGCTGCTCTTGCCAGGTCCATGAGCTTCTGGAGGGACCAATGTAAGTGGCCTAGCCGGCCCACATCACTACATGACTAAATCCACAGAAAACGACTATATTACCATTATCTGCAATCCTCACTCAGTGTGAATACCATATTTCTTCAATATGCTTCCCTGGTCCTAAAATGTAAGCATAACTAGGTGCCCAGTAAGCTCTCACCTATTTCTGGCTTTGGTAAAAGGTAAATAAGTAGAACTATCCAGCTTTTATGTGCAGCAATCCTGCGGGGCACATCACCAAATCCGCACAAAAGGGGAGAAAAAGAGGCTGCTAATAGTCTTGTCAACCTTCCCTCCCCTTGTTCCTTGTGTAGTTATTTGTGCTCCTCTTCCTGATCTCGCCATTATCAACAATACATTATTTGCCCATATACCAACCCACAGAGCCTTTGAACAGGACCCAAAGACCTGCTTTAAAACCTTCCTCTCAGCAGTGCGAACCTTCCTGATCCAGAAACTGGACCATACATTTCTCCCTTCTTTGACCCAACTTGAGAATCCTCTGCAATACTTTCCCAGGCCGCTCCTTTCTCTCCATTCTGAGATGGTATTGCTCTACTTCCTGCTTGCTAAATCATATTGTAGCGCTAGGTGTTCCCCAGTATTTTACGATTTCCATGTAAAAAGTTACAAAATTGCTTGATACAGTCAGCTTTGTTGTTTGTCCAATACTGCAAAGCCAGGTGAATCCTGGGTTTTTTATGTTATTCATTAAGTGCAGATGGGGCAGCAGAAATGGACAGGTCTTCTACTTGGAGCTCATTAGCTATGTGTGCTACCACCAATGGTCATGTTTAGTTCTGTGTGTACAATTCACGGTAAGGGATCTATCCTCCTCTATCCAGCCTTTTCATACTTTACGCTCGGCCTCCTCGACTACCCTTGAAACTCCTCGTACTCCCCGTCCTTCCTCTCGCTTCTGCTCTTTCTCTCTTCTTGCTCCACTTGCATGGAATTCTCTTCCCCCAGACATCTGAGAAGCAGTCCATGCATGCGTCTTTGTTCAAAACCAAACTAAAAGCCTACCCCCTCATCTGTGAGTTACCCTCTTAACCTACCTCCCATCCGCCTGTTAGCTAACATTTTTCCCTCGCTCCTAACCTGCCTGTTTCCCTCACTTCCTCTGCCTCCACTCTAGCACTTCACCCATCATGGTCACATGCCCAGCACAGCTGGCCGTACCGCCTATCTGCACTTAAACATGTCCAATGATGGTTGTCCTTAATCCATGTATGTCCACTATGCACCCATTAACTGTTACATTTACTCCCCTTCGCAATCTGGTCAGACTGTCCCTCAAACTCCCTCCCCCATTGTAAGAAGCTCACTTCTTAATGTCAAATCTGATTTCTTATCTATTGTACGTTCTTCTGTGATCAAGAGAGCATTGCTCCTCCTGAACATAAATAAATACATACAATAAATAAATGATATGCAGAGATCCATACCTATCTCTCAACATTAAATGTAATGCTAAGCCCCCATCCAGGATCTAAATTCTATGAAATAGCTCAACCATGCCATCCCCACAGAACATATGCACTCTTTACTACGACCCCCATGTAGTTAAAGAAGTGTAACCATGCATAAATTTAGCTTAAAACATGTAAGTTATCATTTGTTACACCTCAAACAATAGAAATAGAGTATAAGTAAATAAATGAACTAACCCTCAAAATGAGTGCTCCAAGTGACTCCCATGGAGTGCTGCGGGGAGCCATTTTAGAATGGATATTTTCCACTCTGTGGCAAATGTTGCAAAGTAATAAGGGTAGATTGATGAATGGAAGTCTGACATTGTTCAGCTGAACGACTAATATGATCTACTACAGGACTGGTTCATACTGATAATTTCGACAACAAAAATGTCGAAAGTCAAAATTTCGAAAAAAAAATGTCAAAAAAAAAATGTCGACTTTTTTTTTCCAATGCATATTTTTTTCGAAATGGGGGGGTTCCCCCCAACTCCCCTTTTTTTAAATTTTTTTTTAATTTTTCCCTTTTTTTTATCTCCCAACCCCTAAAATAAATATATAATTAAAAAAAACGAAAGTCGACATTTTTTTTTTCGACATTTTTTTGTCGACATTTTTGTAGTCGACATTTTTTTTCGAAATTATGACTGCCCACCTACAGGACTATCAGCCTGGCTTCAGGCCAAGTGGTGGGACAGCAAGCATGCAGGATGTTGATGCCATCTTACCCATCACAGGCAAAGGGGGACATTGCCACTTGGTGCTGCTTGACCTCTCTCTGGTGTCTGACACAGTTGATCACACAACTCTGCTCACAGTTTTCGGGAATGCGGATAGGGTGCACACACTATATACTCTTTGAGCTTTTCCCAATGCGTCTCTGTTCCTTGATTAAGACACAACCCCCAACTATGCTGCAGTGCCCAAGACATCTCACAGCTCCTGTGCTCCTTTCGTTTCATATCTAAAGCCCAACCCCACCAAAACCGAGTTTGTGTTCCTCGGAGATCCCTATAAACAATCATCCAATCATGACTAATCAACATGAACCTAAACTAGCACCAAGAACCAAATCACTAGACATTATCATTGACTCTAGCTTCTCCTTCAAGCATCACATCTCCAAAAAAGACCACCTGGTTCCATCAAAACCCTCCTGGCCTTCCTCTGTATCTAACAAAGCTGACTGAGAATACCCTCCCCGCGGCCTTCCCACTGCATCTATCGCCCCACTCAAAGCAATGCATCATGCCGGGGCAAGGCTAATCGCTGCCATCCAAAAATATGGACCTATCTCCTCAACTCTAAGGGAGCTACACTGGCTACCAATACCAGCTCAGATCATCTTTAAGACATCTAGTATCACATACAAAGCCATGTCAACAAAGTAGCCCCCCTAACATGCCTTAAAATGTTCCACTCCAAAGGGAATTTGGAAGCTGCAACATCGTGAGACTGAAAACAAAACGATTTTGAAAACACAAAATGGGAAATAGACCTTCTCTTGTTACCCGATGGCACTTTGGAGCATCACCCCCAAACACTTCCTCACAGTTTCAACGGTCTTGCAGTTCAGAAAAGAATTCAAGTCCTGGCCTTGTGAGGAATTCTGTAAAAAGCACTGTGTACCATTGAGCACCAGTTAGGCAGACCCTCCCCCAGACACCTTGTGGCCTGCACGGCCTACAATCCTACTCTTGTATAATCCACCTTGTGCATAGCGCTCTATTGCTTCATAACTAGGTTTCCACTTTATAAATACCTTTAATGTGTACATTGCTAAAAAGTGACAATTGGCAGGAAATGTGTATATCCATTCAAGGCCCCATCCTACAGAACTATTATCTCAATGAAATTCAAACTACAATCATTTCAATGATTATTCCCTTAAAACAGAACTCCTGAAGAAAGCCTTAGGAAAATCTACCACACGTTTCTGACTTTAAAGTTACACTTTCCATATCAATGCCAGCAACGCTATGCTTCCATGTTGTTGTATCATGTGTTTTTTTAATTTCTGTTTTCTATTTACTCATTCTGTTATTAGCACCGGGAAGCAGATTGAATGAACACCTCTGCAAAAGGTTCCAATTTGCCCTTTGATGTCCCCGCCCTTTTCCTTTCTTACCTGGCACATTGGCACTATATGTGTTGCATATGGTGTATGTCCAAATGAAAATGGAGTGAAATAAATCCTTGTATTTGAGAAAGCTGCTGTTGCTATTACCTCCTAGCAGTGACTCCCGCAATTGAGTGCTCTATTGTTTTGCATAATGCTGGATACACACAGAGCGAGGACCTTCCCCTCATGTTATTTTAAAACGAAATGATCAATTTTAATGAAGTTTCTTGATTTTCACCTGAAGAAAAAAGGGAATATGTTCCTATTTTTCAACAATATCTATCTTAGTTTCAGGGGAGGATCGTTGCCTAGCAGATCATGTGCTTTCAGGTCTGAGCAGCTGACCAACCACGGTGTGAGAGTCCCTTCCTATTAACTATGCTCGCCCCCCACCCCCTCTTTGTCAGGGGTGCACTGGGAACCAAAAGAGACCCTGGAAATGATTTTCAAAGGAGCCCCATATTACACATGTTCAGAAAGCCCAACCCTTTTTCTATGAGAAAATTTGAAAATAAAACAGGTTGCCACACAAAAGAGGCCCAGGCTGCAGAGACCTACTGGGAAATCACCAGAGTTCCTTATAGGCCAGTCCTGCCCTGCTCTTTGGTTCAGAATCCACGTTAGGTGTTGAAATTGGACTTTATATTTATTTAAAGAAGGATTGACTGCTCGACTCCTTTAAATATGATGTTCCTCATTGTCCTTGTACCGTCAAGTGATTGCTAACAATTGAGCCACTTTTAACACCACAGAGGGCCTCTTTCCGCCTAGCTCAAGCATTGAACTCTTATTGAGGAGCACTGCTGTGCAATGCCACTGGGCTCGTCTCCGTTTTCCCTGTGACTATTGGCCGAGGCCTTGATGCACATGTGCTCAGTGCTCAGTCTCAGCATGTGCTCGGCTTTGAGTGCTTTCTTGCCGCAGTACTATGCAGTCCGACCATGTACTACGTGTTTTCTTCTGAAACCCCAGCAGATGCAGAGGCCTTCCAAGGTTAGCTGCAAGCATTCCATAAGCCACCGTCATATGTCTCGCTTCCCTTACCCAGCGGGGACACAGTGCTTCCAGTGATGCATAGCAATTAGCCCCAGGCACGCAGACATGTCGCCATTCACAGCTTAGGCCCTCTGAGCTCCTTTGCTCAGTCTCTGCCTGCTCAGGGAGGTCATTATTTGTCGGCGGGCTGATAATAGATGGAGGCGCCCAATAGGCAGGCGGAAGCTCACCCAGGGCTTTTTTTATGGGCGTGTCGTTTGGGACATAATTCAAGATTCAAATATATATGTACTGCATACTGAAGTGTATATATATATGATATACCGAGAGGTAAATATATATTGAGATGCACAAATGATATACTGAAATATACACACTGAACACTGAGATACATGCAATGTATATTGAGACGTTTTTATGGAGATACGTACATTATGTATTGAAAAAGACATATGTATGTACGTATTTGTATTTGTTCGAGAAGAAGGCATTGGTGAGCACTTTGATCAGAAGTTTTGTATATGGGGACTGAGAGAAGGCATCTTAATTTCCTTTTGGAAGTCTAATGACGTCTCTATTAGGATCTCTGCATTAGTGTGACCCGCAGATTCCTGTATCAGGGTGCTACATTTTCGGTTTCCACTGTCTATGCAAGAAGAGACAGAGTGTCCTGTTTATATCACTTTCGTGATCACCAAAAAAACTACAAAATCAAATGTTTAAATAAAAAACTCAAAACAGATTTTTTTAAGACAATCACAAAATCTGCCTAGTTACAAAAATGACAGAAATGGTCACAATTTGTTGGTGTGAATGAGTGGGGGTGTGGGTGCACGGGGGTTGCAGAATATCGCCGAGGAGTGCTTGCACAACTGATAACAATCAATAAAGTTAACATAAAATAAGCATTTGCATTAAACAAAAAACAAAGTAGAGCAAACCACTGTTCTGGAAGCCTGGAACATCTGCAACTCTTTCTAGTCAATTGATAGTAGAGACCATGAACACAAAGTGCGAATAATGACAACCTGCCTCTCTTGCAGCCTCAAAAACTCTTCCTCTTTCTACAGATATGGCTCTCTTATACCTTGGCTGTCTAGCACCTCCCATTATTATAAAATGTGCCACAAAAATGCCATAATAATAACATGTGGGGCCACAGAATGCTTTTTCTTTTTTAAGTCGCAAAATTTTCAGTTTCGTGCTGCAATATTTTGGAGGGTCGGAATAGAGACTATGCTTCATGCTCCTTTTTGATTAAAGTAGTTCCCTATTTTCGCTTAAATCAATCTTTTTCTGTATCAGTTTTGACACTTGCATTTAGTAAAATGGAATCGGCGAATGTAACTCCAATATAAACAACATAGGAGACTTGTACTAAAGATGTGAGGAGTTGGCGACTATGATTCAAGGATTAGGCTATGGTAATCCTGATCTTCGCAAAGATTCCCTAACTAGTATTTAGCTTGGTTCCTACACACAGTCATCCCAGAGATCTAGCGCCCAGCTCACATCTCGATTTGGCCAGCCGCATGTACTTCTTTCTCCCTACTTTTGTGTATGTGTCAGGAAAATATATTATTACCCTCTAAGTGGCTCTCCTCCATTGATGACAATACTGTTCACACACAGGTGCCTATCAGTATTTCTTCCTCCTTGCTTATGGGTTCTGTTAGGCTGTGCTATTGCAACCCAAGAGCTACGGGTCATCCTCCAGGGCCAAGGATTCTTTATGGAGTCAGTCAAATCACCCGCCAAGCCCCATACATGTCCATAGACTTGAATGTGTTCTCACCTGCCAAAAACAAATGCCCCTCCTTTCATCTTCTTTGGCCATTCAAAAAGAAGAGAGGTATGCTTGTAGTCGCTATTGGCTCCTGGTCTCCTTCCCAAGTATCAGCAATAGCCCTCAGCAGGCTTTTGCCCTTTTCTCCTTCACTGCGTCAGCCCTCTGACATGGGGCTGGAATAAAGCCTTTAGAAGTCTCTTGCCCTTCTCTCCTTGGCTGGTGCAAAGAACATCACAGCTGTCTGACAGATCACTCGCGCTCTCTCAGTCTCACACTCACACATTCTTTGTCTTTCTTTCTCTCTCTCAGGTTTCTCACTCTGGTTTCCCTCAATGTCTGGTTCTCCATATTACTTCTCTTTCCTCTCGGATTTCAAGTCAGTCATTAAGTGCTGGCCTTGGGCTGCTTAATAGGTATCCTGAGTTACTGTTGATATGTTTTTTCTCATGCACCTCTGTATGTTATTGTTTATTGCCCCATTCCAATCTTTGTCTGGCCATTGTTCTCTCTAATCTAATAAGGGTTCCCAGTTGCAGCTGGTAATTATCGCCTGTTCGCATAGAGGTTGTGAAAGGGTGGCGGGTCTGCTAGGAATCCACTTGAAATTACCAGCTGGTCAAATCAGGTGGATTCCAGAGCAATCCATTGTGAACGCCTGTGAGGAATTCGACAATCCGCACAGTGGGCGTGCACACCTCTGGGCTTTTTTGAAATTTAAAATGAAATTGAATGATGGTAGATCCGGAAAATGTGTGGGGCTAATCCGCATACATTTTCCTATTCTCACTGCACAACATACACATAGACCTGTGTACTCTGGGTGGACACAGCCTACAGGCGCCGACCCCCTGTCACATTTAATTGGAATATGACAGCCAAGAGTACATCAAGGGATCTCACAAGGGGGAAGGCAAAACCTTCCACCTGCAATGGCCAGCCTAATTATCAAAGGCTCCATGGATCCGCCTTTTCCTTTTGTATAAGTTCTGCAGAATGGTGACAGCAATAAGCATAATTAGCATACTAGTAGAGTATACTTCAAACAGGCCCACCTGGGATCTAGCTGCATAGGTGGACAAAGAAGACAGGAAACCCCAACAACTTTTGGTATGCCCTGTGTCAACCTGAAGCCAACTCCCACCTCTCAGAATCAAGGGCAGTGACAGGTCATGTCTGGGACTATGTATCTACAGTAGTCACCCCCACAGGGGGGCCCCATTCAGAATGTACAACTATGTGGTTTGGTGGTGACCAAAAGTCTGGTCTCGCTACAGCATCAAGGGAGACCTGCCGGTTTAATCAGGAACCACCGAGAGCACAATTAACCCAAAAGACCCTTTGATCCACAACAGACAGGAAGATGAGTGGGATTTAGTAGTACATGTTTTCACCCTTTTACCATTTCCGTTGCAAAGCACTCTGGTTATGACCTCATGCATAGAGGAGATTTTTTGGGGGGGACCCAGCATTGGTTCATTAAGGTAGGCTGAGCCTGCACCAATCACTGTTGCCCATTTGGCTTTAAAAGAGAGTCAAGCTCCAAAATCATCCTATACTTGGGACCATCTGGGCAATTTGGAAACCAAATAAAACCATGAAAGGGATCACGACCTGGCCTTCTCCCCTAGGACATATCTGGATCCCAGGGATACGTGATGACATATCTGAACCGCTAAGCTACCAGTCTTGGTATGAAGCAGGTCTGGAACGAGCTGGTCAATTATGGAGAAACAAGACCTTCATAACTATACAAGAACTTGAGGACGCACTCCACATAGGCCCGCTGTCTGTCTTCCAATACCTAAAGTTAAAGGGAGTAATGTCTCGCGAGAAATAGAAAGACCAACTACAGAGGGACCTCACGCCCTTTGAAAAAATACTGGACACCTTCGTGGGCTCTAGAGGCCTGATAAGCTCCATGTACAATGCTCTGATAATGACGGACATAGCTCCCTCAACCAAATTGAGGAACAGATGGGAAGCTGATTTGGGTGGACCTCTCCAGGAAGAGATGTGCCTGCGCATATGCAGACAGACGGCCAAATCATCGATATCATGTCAATATAAACTCCATGCAATTAAACTCTTCTACATGTGGCAGTACGATCGCTTAGACTGGTGAAAATGTATCAAGGAGCAAACCCGCAATGCTGGAGGGGCTGTGGTCAAGAAGCAAATTACTGGCACATGTGGTGGGGCTGCAATTAAGTTCAGGCTTATTGGGACGAGGTTCTCAGCTGGATCAAGGATCTCGGCGATGAAGAAAGGGAGAAACACCTCCTACTGGTCCTCTTCGGCCTTTTCGAGGAAGAAGAAACGATCCTAAAAGCTCCCAAGATGGCTTTGGGCCTCCTGATGGCCGCAAGAGCCTGCCTCACAATGACCTGGAAGAGATCATCCCTCCCCACCAAGGAGGAATGGGTGAATGTCACGCGAACCATCTTCAGAATGGGAGCCCTGACAGCCGCTCTACATGGACAAGGTGCCTCTGCTTAAATGGAATGGGCAGACTTCCGTGCAAAATATGTCACATGAGAGAACTTGTGCATAATGCCGTAATGCAAACACAACAATCTACTTGACGACTGTGCCATTGTCAAATTGTCCTAAGAGTTCTCACACAATCGTGCCTAATCTTGCCATATAAACTCTATAAAGAGATACCACATGAATCGAGAAAGCTGTCTCTGCTCTCATCGGTGACATGAACTGAACGGGAGGGGGGTTAGGGGTTTCTCCAATATTTTTCTAACCAACACATTGTATGTCATACTCCTATGTTGTTCCTTCCATGTTATATGCTATAATTTTGCATTTTTGGTCACGTGAAACCTGTGAAACTTTCTTCTGTAAAACCAATAAAACTGAAATTTCAAAAACGAGAGTCAAGCACCTCCTTTGGCATATCATCTGAAGAGATTGCAAGGAGTAACACGAAGGACTCATTTGGAACCTGGCTGAAGGTACAGTCTCTGCCAATGAAGGAAGGCCAGGATTTCCAAAGAGGGAAGCAAGATCCCACCCCTAAACATCTCCCAGGAAACAGATGGAGATACTGAAATCAGGGGACCCTCCAGCAGCTCCAGAACTGGTATGGATCCAGCCACACAGCATGCGCTTCTAGGCTCTGCTCTGCAAGCAAGCTTCCTAGGTGGGAAGTGCCAAAGAGTCTTTTAATCAAACCTAGGACAAGGCGGGTGCCTGCAATACTCTCCTCAGCTTTGGCCCGTCTGCCTTAAAGGATGACACAAGCCCAGTGAGGAAGCTAGGAGGAGTGCATGGACAAGCATCAACCAGCTTCCACCTTAAAGGACCTTTCTGAACCAGTCGAGCCCCTTGAGCTGCAACCTACTGCACCGCTGACTGTTGTCACGCGGCAGTCACTAATGTCGTCTGACATGTCTCGACCAGTGCTTAAGACCTGCCAACCAGCACTGAGATGATTACTGACCCCGAATTGCCGTCTAGGCCAGCCTGCAGCCGTCCCCCCAGACTCGCTCGCCGAAATGCCTGCCACCTGATACCTCCAGCTGTCTCCCATCTTGAACACTGTTGCAGGAGTTGCATTGCACCCTGAAACCAACTCGACCCTGTCAAGTACCAAGAACCTCTACAAGCACAAAGTACATGTGGTTCTGTCCCCCTAGTCCTCCCCCGAAGGCCCCTAGTGACATTTTACAACCCATTGCTATCTTTGTACTGAAACAAAGTATCCTTGCACTATTGCGATTAATTACTTTACCAAATACCCTCCTGTCAGTATCCAGAGTGTGTCTCTTTTCCTTCTCAAAACTGTCTGTTCTCTGCATTCCTTTACGGGGTGAGTTGTATTGTGTAGTGTGCTAGAACTGTCTGTTGAATAATAAAAAAGTAGATATTGCTATACAACCTTGACCGGACAGTCCCTTTTATCAATGGGTAATAATTGTATATTCGCTGTGTTGGAACTAACCACCGATCCACGACCTTGCAGAGATAAGCCTGCCGTTCCATCCACGTTACCAAAATTGGACAAGGAGGTTTATAATTTGCTTGTGTTTCAAATCTGTTCGGCTCCCTTCTGGTGTACTAGAGGTGTGGGGCTGATGGTTTAGAAACCGATATTCATGCCTGGACCACTGGTGCCCCGGAAGTTGATTCGTCGCAACACCTCCCGCAATAGTTTCTTGTGGGAGGCACTACATTTTTCCACCAACCGAGTGGAAAAGTGAAGAGTTAAGCTGATACCACCTTTGTTTGTTATTCACTTTTCCCATACATGGTGGAAATGAGGAATCATGCATGGACTTAAGTGCAAACAGTGTAGGTAGGACTCCTCAATGCAATGTGCTCCTTATTTACAAAAGACCCACAGGGTCTTCCATCAAAGTAGGAGAGAAGCTATGGTATTGTGGCTGCTGATTGCATAGACAATTCTTGCAAGCCAGAACCCAGTCTTCACCGTACTGGCTTGTGTGCAGAAACACACTCAAAGTATGCATGCAGTGCTGTTATCACTTGTGAATAAAGTAAGGAGACTCCATCGCACTTCAGCGAGACCCATAACAGGAACGCTTCTTCAAAATGGCAGCCCACATTTTAACATTTTAAACCTCAGCCACTTCTGCACAACATTACATGGACACTAATTACTAAAAGGTGATTAGTACCAGCTGCAACTGGGAGCCCTAATTAGATTAGAGAGAACACTGATCAGAGAAAGATTGGAAAGGGGCAACATCCAATAACAGGCAGTGGGGTGCAAGGGAAAGGGGATAACACGTATCAGCAGTAACGTTACGTAATCCGAGCAACCAGGATCCCTTTCTAAACATCCAGCTATGAACGCCCCTTACTGTGCTACCACAATACAAAGCATTCCTCAGTAAGCTAACAGCAATCAACCAATATCTGAATGCAATAACAAGTCCTAACACCACATTGCTATTCATAAAGCATTATTCCCATAGATTAACTCAGGCGTTAAGGGTTAACGCCACCGTTAACCCTTAACGCCTTATTCCCACCTTAACGCCTGCTTTTTGCAGGCGTTAAGTTCCATGGTGCTAAGGCACCTTGGTGCTAATTACGGCACCGTAATTTACGGTGCCGTAATTAGCGCCTTCCCCACTCCCATTATGCCCTATGGGGCAAAAATGGGAATGGGGAAGGGAAAATGGGAAATGGGGATTTACCGCCCCACTCACCTTGTAATGGGGCGGTAAATCCGCCATCCACCATGGTGTAAACGGAGTTTACACCATGGTGGTAAAGTTGGTGCACTTAGCACCAAGGTTGTAATGAGGCCCGACATGTTTTAAATCATGTCTAATAGTGTAACAATTCATGAAATGCAGAAAAATACAATGTACATGGAGCTGCACAAATGTACAGAAAGTTAATGTACCAAATAATCCAGTAACCACCATTAAAAATATAAATAGATCACACTAAACATATCTCCAACAACCCAAAGGTAGTTCATCCACTCACTCACCACATGCAACCTACAACACAGTGCAACAAAACAACATTCAATAAATGTGTCTGATTTACTTAGGACCCATGTGATATTAACATAATTAACTTCTCTCATATGTGTTTTTAAACAGTCGAGGCATTGCTATCATCCCCCAAGTCCCGAACTAAGTGATGGTTGTGTGTGTGTGTTTTTTTTCCTAAAAGAGTTTTTTTTTGCCAAATATTTCTTGTGGCTCAGCCTTCCTCAGGGTGTAACAGTACATCTCAAAGATATGTTCTCTCCATATGTCGATCATGGAAGGCTTAGGAATTTAGGACAAGGCTTCCTTTATATCTTATAATCTCAAATGATATCTACCTCAAAAAAGAAACACTTTATCTAGCATTTATGGATGTTAGATCGGCATTCGATAGGGTTAGAAACTGTGGTCTATTTTGCCCTCTAGGAGCTGCCCTGACAAGCTTGTTAATGTTCTTGCTACGTTGCATATGAACAATAAGGCCTGGGCGAGATCTGGAGGGAAAGGCCACTGCACAGCATGGTTTTCTGTCTGTGCCGGGGTACGTCAGGGCTGTGTTTTTGCCCCTCTGTCGTTTTCTTTATATGTTAATAATCTTTATAATTATTTGCTTGCACTTAATGCAGATGTTCCATAATTGGGTGGTATATCAATTCTGGTCTTGGTGTACGTTGATGACAATGGGGGTCATTCCGAGTCGGGCGGTAAGAGTTAACGGTCACCCGTAATGATGCCGGGAAAACCTTGCTGCCCGATTCCGAGGTCCCTTAGCGGGACCCGCAAAGGATGTGTGGTCAGACCACATGTCCTTAGCGGGTCCCGCTAAGGGACCAAGGCGCTAATAACGGTACCGCAATTTGCGGTACCGTTATTAGCACCTTCCCCATTCCCATTGAGCCCTATGGGGGCTCAAATGGGAATGGGGAGTGGTTTACTGAATGGGGACTTACCGGGTCCTCCAGGGTCGGAATGACCCGGTAAGTCCCCATTCAGCCAGACCGGACCCGGACCTGGATTTGGAGTCAGCCATGGTGCTAATAGCACCATGGCTGCCTCCAAACTCGGAATGACCCCCAATGTGTTATTTGCCAGAACTCCACATGAATTACAGGCCCTGATTGAGGCCTATGTCGATTTTATGTTTAACCTTGATCTATCTATCAATGCTTCTAAATCGGCTATTTTGGTATGTCATGCTGGAAGCAAAGGTCCTCATTACGACCCTGGCGCTAAGTGAAAAACGATGGCGGTAAATGGTTACCGCCATTGTTTTCCGCCAGGTCCGATCATGACCCGTGACCGTTAACTACGATGCCATTAGCGGCATCGTAGTTAACACTGCCGCTAACTGCGCTAAGGGTGCGCGCACGCGACCGGCCACACCGTACTTAGCGCCATGGCGGAAAGGTACGCAAATGCCGACCCAAGCGGACATGCACCTAACGCCATCACCCAGCCCGTTAAGTACCTTACCGCCATGGTGCTAATTACGCCATCGCGAACCAACCGTAAAGGGCCATGTAAAGTGAATGCAGCTGCCACAGGTGCACAGAAACAGCACAGGTGAAGGCAATGCAGACTCAGGAAGTACAAAAAGAGCATACCCCACCCCTTCCCACACCCAGTCACACTCCACAATGATACCAATACGACTAGCAATGTTGGGGCTGGAGGACCTGATAGCAATGCATGTGCTACAACAGCAACAACAACAACAGGCAGCACAGAGGAGACGCAGGAGGAGAAGGAGGGCAAGGCAGGCCCAGCAAGCCCCACCAGCACAGCCAGTGCCACCACGCAGGCAGCCCCCAATCCCACGCATCAGAGCCAATCCATTCAACCTCACTGCTGAGCAGATCCACACCCTGTACCGCTTGGACCGGGACACCATCACCGCCATCGTAGACATGATACACAACGACATCGTCAGCATGATAGAAACTCCAACCGCCATCCCCCCCCTACTGAAGGTAGTGTCTGTACTCCACTTCCTGGCCACAGGCACCTACCAGCACACAGTGGGGCACTTGCATGGCATTTCACAATCATTATTCTCACGAACACTCATCCAAGTGCTCGATGCCCTCCTCAAGCACACAGACGACCACATCTCATTACCACGGACTGCCCAGGACATTGCAAACACCAAAGTGGGTTTCCATGCACTAGCCGGCATACCCGGTTGCATTGGTGCCATCGACTGCACCCATGTGGAATTGGTGGTTCCACGTGCCATGGAGGTACCGTACCGCAACCAGAAACAGTTCCACTCAATCAACGTGCAAATGGTCTGTGACTCCAACAAGATCATCACACATTGTTGTGCCCGATTCCCCGGATCAACCCATGATTCTATGGTCCTGAGGAACTCCACAATACCACGCTACATGGAGTGAAGTGCAGGCCCAAGATCCTGGCTACTCGGTGAGTCCAATGTCATGGAAGTGGGCAGGTGAATGACGTACCGATGCATACTCCACCTGGCTGAAAGGGGGGGGTGATGCATACTCCACCTGGCTGATAGGGGGGGGGAATGATGCATACTCCACCTGGCTGATAGGGGGGCGGGGGGATGATGCATACTCCACCTGGCTGATAGCGGGGGGAATGATGCATACTCCACCTGGCTGAAAGGGGGGGGGATTATGCATACTCCACCTGGCTGAAAGGGGGGGGAATGATGCATACTCCACCTGGCTGAAAGGGGGGGGGAATGATGCATACTCCACCTGGCTGAAAGGGGGGGGGGATGATGCATACTCCACCTGGCTGATAGGGGGGGGAATGATGCATACTCCACCTGGCTGAAAGGGGGGGGGATGATGCATACTCCACCTGGCTGTGAGTAACACAGAGAACAGAGACAGAGGATGGGCACTCACAATGCACTCAACCCCTCTGCATACATTGGGTGATGGCATGCAAAACAGGCCATGGGAGCCATGAGCATATACTGGTTGCATTGTGTGAATCAATTAGTGCATGTAGAAGTGAGCCAAAGTAACAGTTGGATGCAAGCCAGGGTGGCACATCATGTTCTTGATCAGACGACATGACTGACACATACATTCTCGCCTACATACAGGTGATGCAGGCTATCCCCTGAAGAGGTGGCTCCTTACACCAGTCCGGAACCCGCAGAACCAGCACGAGGAGGACTTCAACCGTGCACATACACGTACTCATGTGGTCATAGAGCAGACATTCGGCCTATTGAAGGCACGGTTCCGAAGCCTCAGCAGGTCTGGTGGGGCACTCCTGTACCACCATGAGAAGGTGGCAAAGATCGTCATGGCATGTGTCATGCTACACAGTATGTGCGTCAGACGGAATGTACCCCTGCCCCCTGACGCAGAACTGCAACCACCTGACGATGAGGATGAGGAGGGTGCAGATGGGGCGGCACCCCATGGAGGAGGCGACGCACAGGAGGGGCGTGCAATGCGCCAAAGTATCATCGACCACTGCTTCTAGCACACACGGCTGGTGTGAATCACATGGAGACTGCACTTGGGGCACTGTGTGTCTCTGGGACATGCACACTGTGGACTGTACACGAATAAAGCACACATACGCAATGAAAATGTCCACACATTTAATTTTGGGAAAGAAAAAAGTGTATTTAAACTATGAAACGTCGTGACACACCCCCTCCCCCCTCCCCCCTGCACACCCCAACACACCCCCTCCCCCCTGCACACCCCAACACACCCCCTCCCCCCTCCCCCTGCACACCCCAACACACCCCCTCCCTCCTCCCCCCTGCACACCCCAACACACCCCCTCCCCCCTCCCCCCTGCACACCCCAACACACCCCCTCCCCCTCCCCCTGCACACCCCAACACACCCCCTCCCCCCTCTCCCCTGCACACCCCAACACACCCCATGTAGGTGTCAACAGATGCCTCTGACAGTGGCCACAGGCTGTTACAAGCCCCCTCTCCCGGCCCCCGGGGCACCCCTGGCTGTGGAGCGCAGGTTACGTCCGGAACGTCGGACGGGGCTGCTCTGTGCAGAACTGGCAGTGGAGGATGTCTCTGCCTGCCCCCGTGCATGCACGTCCTGTAGGGTGTGGGTGAGCTCAGTGAGCGCACGACGCAAGCCGGCAAGTTCAGCACAGATGTCCCTGGACATGGCCTGCATGGCATCCCTCAGGGTGGCAGTGCTCTGCGCTACTTCGGCCCTTAGGGTCTCCGTAGCGTGTTCAATGGTTGCCCTAGCCCCCACACATTCCGCGGCATGCTCAGCCAGCATCGTGGACAGTTGTTGCTGCCGTTTTGTGATGTCCTCGAGGGACTGCTGCCCCTGCTGGCCCATGGCCAGTGCTGGTGGTGTGATGGAGGGGCTGCTCCCCTCCTGTGGACTGAGGACTGGGCATGGGGTAGAAGGCCACTCCTCTACCTCTGTGTGCCCCTGTGTGTGATCCTCATGGGGGCTGGCGTCTGACAAACAGGGGGAATGTAGTAGGTCAGTGGGGCTTCTGACTTCGTGTTCCTCAATGTCTGAGTCTGAACATGCAGCTATTGCAGCTGTCTCACCCATGTTGCTGCTGGCCGCTGACCCGGTGCCTTCTGTGGCAGGCAATGTTGGTAGAGGTGGAGCAGCTGCTGCTGGCCTGCTGACTACAGGGGTGCTTGCCGGTGGGACGTCCGGTATGCTTGCAGTGGGTCCTGCTTGTTGTGGGGTCTGCCTCACTGCAGCTGAGGTTGAGGGTGCGGGGACGGTATTATTGGCCTTCTTGGCTCTCTTCGTCGCAGGGGTGTCCTGGTCCTCGGGGTGTGAATCTGTGCCTGTGGTGGAGCAAAGGAGGGAGGGCGTTATTGATGGGTCTGCGGACTTTGGAATGACAATGATAGACATTATTCTGGTCAGTAGATGAGGCAGATTTCAGGCAGGGCCATGCACGTTGTCTCCTTTTAGTGTGGAATGTGGATGCAGGTATGCGGGTGCCAGCAGTGTATACAGGGTGGTGCTCGCATGTGGCTATGGGCAGTGTGGAAATGTGTTGCATTTACACTCTAGGGCAACCTTGTGCTACACATGAATGGACTGCAGTGGCTATGGCATGTCTTGTTTGAGGCACCTACCCTCATCGCCTGATGTCGGAGCTCCCCTTTCCATCCCTCCAACGCCTTCAATGGCTTCCATGCCAATCGTGGTTGCACAAATCTCCTCCCACGGTTGGAGTTTTAGTGGGGATTCCGACCCTCCACCGGTACCCAGGGCAAGGTTGCCGTTCGCAGAGATGACGGCTCTGACCCGTATGCGAAGGTCGTCCCAGCGCTTCCTGCACTAATGTGTGGGGCGGGGTACGGTCCCCACCGCGCTAACGCGCTCGGCCACCAGGGCCCAGATGGCCTTCTTTTTCCCTTTCGCTGTCCTGGTCATCTCCGGGGAGAAAACGACAGCTGCGTTGTCTTGCAGGGTCTCCGCAAGCATGCAGAGTTCCTCCCGGCTGAATCTTTCCTGGCGCTGGCGGTCACATGCCTTCTTAACAGCTTTAGGCATTTTTGGGTAGTTGGATGGGTGGGTGATTGGTTGGGACAGGTGTCAGGGTTGGATCTGGTGTTGTTCGGTAGGATGGCAATGGATTGTGTTTTTAAAGATGGCCGACGTGCTGTTTCCCGTTCCGGCGCGATGACGCTATTTCCGGTTCTGCTTTTTACGGCCACCGCAAATTACGGTGGCCGCTAATTGCGGTAGCCGCTTCTTACGGTGGCGGAAGTGCACCTTGCTCGCTTTACGATGCCGGTAGGGGCCTTTTCCGCCATGGCGTTAATTGCATTACCGCCATGGCGTAATGCTCGTGCGCGATGGGTCGTAATGTGGCGCTCTTTACGCCATCGGCCCACGGCGTAAACGCTCATTATGCCATGGCGGTAATGACGGAAGATTACCGCCTGGGTCGTAATGAGGCCCAAAACCAAAACGTTTTTAACTTGTCTGCCTTTTTTTGCATGGACTGTCCCAGTTAAGGTGTGTGCAAGTTATGATTATTTGGGATTCAAATTCACCTCCAGGCTGGACGGGGCACTTCACACTCAGCAGTCAAAAACTAAAATGTCACACAACCAATGCTGAGAATATGTTTTCATCATCAATAAAATTTATTTCGGAAATAACAAAGTTTCCATAAAAACATAGACACATTTTTTTTAAAACAAACAATACAGAAGTGTTATATAACGGATGAGAAGAAATAAAGCAGATCATTCACACATACAATAAACCAATGAACATATAAGGGACGTAATACAATTGCCTAATAATTCATTAAAAGTTTCCTTTTATGCAGGGTTTGCCCCAAAAATGATAAACGTGCCCAACCCACTTTAGGAGAGTCAGCCCACAACAGATAAAGCAATGCTAGTCTAAACTATGTGAACTGACAGCCTCAAAGTCCCTGCTCTAAAATCAGAATATGGGACAAAACAACAAAAAATGGACCAAGTCCTCCAAAGAGGTATTATTGATGAACAGTGTTTTGTCTCCCATAAAGCAGTAAGGTCTCCAAGGGGGAGGCATTTTAAAAAGGCCAAATCTGTTGCTATATATAATAATAATTGTTCATTTATAACCCGCTTAATACCAGCGAACGGTTTCTAAGCACGAGATCAAGATTCAAACATGTGTTGCGCTGTGTTGTCTTGCTTCCAAGACAAGTGTGTTGCCCCTGAGCTATCCTTCGTCACAAGTTTATGAGCAATGGCAGGTGTGAGTGGTCTGCAACTAGAAGAGCATGACTTTTTCTAGTGTCTATAAGGTTTACCTAATGCCTGCCCTACGATCCCTGTCCATACTGCATTGGGGATGCAATATACTGAAGATGAGATCCTCATTGAACTGTTAAACTGTGGTTCATAGTTTGCTAAATATAAAAGCTAGCCAAACCTGCCTTTGGATTATATTTTGCTGTCCAAAGCAAATTACTTGTCAATTCCCTGGATTTCTTATGTAAAGAGATGCTTGGGCGAAATACATGGTAGCTTTTCTGATCATCACTCTATTATCACTGTCACTTACAGAAAAGTAGTACTGCAGAACCTTGTTTGAAGTCAGAACATGAACAACTTGAGCAACAAAAATCTCAGCATGCTGAAATGTATACATTAAATACTGAGATGCACAGATCATATTGAGATGTGCACATTATATACTGAAATACATATATTGTATTATGTGTGACGAATCTTCGGATGTCGTCCCTTCGTTCCAAGAGAGAGCCCCTTCCCATGTGGCCAGGGAGGTGAGACCACTACATGATAGTCCCCCTGGGGTTGGTACTCAGTGGGAGGATCACATGGGTTAGAGGCCCCCCTGTGGGATTAGGGACGACTATCAGATGAGAATGTGGTCCCATGTCCTGACCCAAGAGCCCCTTCCTGCACACCTAAGAACAACACCTTTCTTAATCGGCTCATGAGTGTGATAATCTTAGCATTTCCCTAGAAAGTACTGGGATGAGGATGAATAGGAGTTACCTAAGTAAAGATCCCTTTCCCAGTACAGTGACGAGGAAGATCTCCAAAAACTCACAAGGGAGCCTGACGATCAGTACTATGATGAGGGAGATGCACGGAAGCATGAGGATCACCCTAGAGAACTACAAGGAACAGCCTAGTGGTTACTGGTTCCTGATTGGTCTATTTAGAGTAGAAATAGAGGAGGGAAACCAGGAAGTGTTGTCAGGCCTTTCCTGGAGGAGCAGGGAGTTGGAATCCTGTGCTGGGACAGAAGGGGCTGTGGACCTCTGCACTAACCAGAGAGAGGAGGAACCCTTGATCCTCAGCAACCTGTGGGGAACTAAGCGAAGCTGGAGTTTCCCTCACTGGAGGAACCAAGAAGTCCAGTGTGCCTCCCAAAAAAGGGGGGAAAGCCTTGAACCTCAGCAGACGTGGGGAACTGAGGGGAGCAGGAGTCTCCCTCACTGTGGGGAACCTAGAAGACCAGTGTGCCTCCCAGAAAGCTGGGGAAACCTTGAGCACCAGCAGTATGCAAGGGACTATGGGAAACAGGAGAGTCCCTCACTGGAAGAGATCAGCTGGGGATCCCCCAAGAAAAAACTACGAGAGCCCAGGGGAAGCAGCAGAAGCTTACTGTGTTGCTGAGGACTGTAACCCTCGCGGACCAAATGCAAAGGTACGCGGAGGGGGACCAGGAAGGCACAGGTAGATCCCAGCGGTCGTGGTTGGGAGGGGGTAAATGAGTACCCCAAAGTGACTGAGTGAAATTCGAACTTTGCACATACAGATGATACTCACAGACCTTGGCAGGGGAGTAAACCAGGGCTGTGTCTTGAAGAAAGATCAGATAAAAAGAACTGGTAGAGTAGCCACGTGAAGTGTTTTTGGGACCCATGCCTGAGAAATGCACCCCAATCAGTAAGAAAGTGGAATACAAACTTTGCATGTAGAAGTGGTACTCACAGACCTTGGCAGGAGAGTAAACCAAGGCTGTGGGGCAGAAAGAGATTAGACTAAGAGGACTTTGTGAAGAACCAAGTGAAGGGGATCTGGGACCCATGTTGGGGAAGTGCACCCCAAACTGTAATGAAGGGGAATACGAAGCTCGTGGGTACAGGTGACACTAAGAGACCTTGGCAGGAGATTAAACCAAGGCTGTGGGCGGAAGTGAAGACAGGGGAAGAGAATTGTAAATCTAAAAACATTGAGTAACCTACTTGACAGGAGAGTGGGCCAGGAAGAGGGGTACTAAAAGAAGGGTCTGGGACCCGTAGCAATTGAGAGCACAGCTTGGCAGACAAAATCAGGGTATCCTTTATCATCACAGTATTTGGGAGTGAGGTCTGCCCATCAAGGAGCTGGAACTCTCAAGACAGCTTGGAAAGGGCCATTATTCCTTGTTGAAGGGCCTACAAGCCAGGGCTGTCAAATAAAGATGAAGACCCATTCTGACCACTGAAGATACAGAGCCATTCTTGGATAAAGTGGAAAGACTCAGGGGAAAGGGAGCCAAACCCTTAAATCTTGTGGAACAGTTGTTTGCTTTTCTACACCTTTTTGGAACTGTTTGTTTTGATTTACAAAGCCGGGCTGCATGTCGGCTGTCAAAGAGACATTTCTCTTTCTACTTTATGTTGAGTTTAGCTTGTGAGGGATAAGATTTGGACACAGGACAGAGAACTTTACTTTGGACATTCTGACACAGACAGTTTCATTAGCTAGTTTTGTTGAGGCAGGAATACCCCTCATAGAGGTAGGGCTAGTTAGGATTTCCTCCAACCCCCCCTCTTGTTTTTGTTATTAATAAAAGTCTTTGCCAATCAACATGCCCCCCTTGTCTCCATCTTTTACTCTTAGACCCTCACAACGGACATACATACATTGTATGCTGAGATGTATGTACTGTATATTGAGATACACACATTATATATTGAAATAGATACAGTGGAACACACTGAGAAACATTCATTGAATACTGAGAGGTATACCTCAGTGTATCTATTTCAATATATCATTCGCTGACTTCAAGTGATAGATAATGGGCTTTCCTTTTTAGATGAAATGCACATCCAAGATTTCTCAGCGATTACTCACCTACACTCAGGACCAGGGGACTTTCGGACTGCACGCATCAACACCACAGGATCTGTAACAACCTTTTCCTCCATCCCACTAACAACCCCCTCCCTCTTTTATTGGAGGGCTGCATTCAGTGAGGCTGCCAGAAAGGCAGGATTGTGATCTACAAGACCACTATACATTACATTGAAGTGTACCTTACCTCTCAGTATACAATGGGCCTCATTACGAACCTGGCGGTGACGGTATGAGCGGTGCCGGTAAGGCACCGGCACCGTTCATACCATCCCGCCGCATTATGTGTTCTGCTTGCGGGTTCCTAACAGCCCGCCGGGTCTTACCTGGCGGGCTGTGCGCCACCCGCGAGCAGAACTCGTGATTGCACGGGCACCATTATCAACGGTGCCGGTGCAACCATGCTCCCCACCCCCATTCTGCCCTATTGGGCAGAATGGGGATTGGGAGCCCGGCATTACCGCCACCCGTGAATGGGCAATTACCGGCCCATTCAACTCGTAATGGGCCGGTTATTGCCCAATCGCAGGTGGCAGGGCCGGTAGCGAGCATGGTGGTAGCCGTGCCTGCATATATCAGTGTTCAGTGTATCTATTTCAGTATATCATGTATGTAGCTGTATCTCAATAGGCAATATATAGTATTGTATGTAGTATGTATGCATGTCAGTGTACAATGTATATATTTTAGTATATAATATGCACATCTCAAGATATATGTACATCTAAGTATATAATGTATACATTTCAGCATGCAATATATATACAATTATGAATCTTAAATTATGTCCCAAACTCCCCCCCCATACTTTCTACTGAATGTACTCAGCGTAAAAGGCGCTGCACCATCCATGACAACACCAAGGCAAGCTTGTGTTATTCCACTGTGGGCAAGCACTTGTCCTGGCTCCTGAGGTTCAGCAAAAGACAGCCATGGAAAAAATAAAAGCTGCTTCTCTGTGAAGCACAAATATTTATATCTGCCCAGCAGTGTTGGCTAAACAGAGTGTAGGGCCTGGGCTGTGTCAGGGCAGAGTGGGATTGGTCTGACTTTTTGGACTGCTACTGCAACGTCTCGCTATGCTGTTCTCTTAATTTATTTATGATTTGTTAATTTTGGAATCACCACTTTGGGACTAAGGGGAAATTGTGTTTGATGTGAGAGAGGAGACGTGTAGCGGGTGAGTTCGGAGCCGAGGAAAGAGGAATGTACTTGAGTAAAGTAAATCCTAAAATAGGCCTTGGTAGCCTTCTCAAGAAATATTGTTACCTAGAAACAAATACCACCTGGAAAAAGATGCTTGTTTAGTTACTCTTCAGTGGTGCTTTATTTTCATAAGGGCCGCATACCTGATTACTGTCGTGTACCAGCAAGCCAAACTCCTTCAGAATTCAGAAGGAAAAACATGTTGTGACAGCTCTAGAGCTTCGAGACCATTTTATTTAGCTACCGTTGCCCAAGTAGTAGAAGTAACATAGTGTATACTGCTGCCCTCCATGAAAAGAGGGAGGGGCGTGTTAGTGGAACAGAAGGAAAGGAAGATCCAGATCCTATGGCGTTGATTTTAGGTGGGTAGGCGCTGAGAAATCTTGGGTGTGCATTTCATCGAAAACAGAAAGCCCAAGACCAATCACTTGAAGTCAGTGCTGTGGGGACCTAGATAGCCAATTGTGTGGGGGTGAGATAAACCTAGAAACGTGAGTGGTGGTGTTACTCCGCTAATGCAGTGTGTTGGCAGGCAGCGTGTTGCCCTGCGCGCGGGTTGGTTGTATGAGTAATGTAGGATGGAGGGAGATGAAGATGTGAATTAGTTAAGGAGTGGGAATGGTTAAGTGAGATGGATCCTTTGAATTACAGATTGTGTGTCTGGTGTTGTTGGAGTATTTGGTTGTTTTCTCTGTTGATCAGGGATCTTGTATTCATCCAGTTTAGTTTAAAGTACTTTTTCACGAGAGGCCCACTGCATATTTGTGGGAATATCAGTACAATTACATTTCAAGGTTGTGGGGAGACCAAGCTAAAAAAAAGTCGAATTCCCCAGAAGTCCTTTTCTAAAAGGTTGTGTGTAGGTGTGTAGGTGTGTGGCATGTTCGTATAACAAGGCAGAGAAGGTTCCATCTGGTCGAAGTTACTGAGAATGAACATCTGTTGGCTTTTGTGTTGGTCTCGTGACGTCTTTGAAGTCCCAGAGGAAATATGTGTGCCACGTTTTGGACAGTTTGTTGCCTGTTCAGTAGGAATTCCAGAACCCAGGGAAGAGGTTCTTAGCATAGTCCAATCTTGAGAGCAAAAGTGAGATCACGTGGGTGACCATGCTAAGAAACACTGCATAGACTAGCAAAAAGTGTACGATGGAGTGAGGATTGCCTTTGGGGAGACGCTACTCCAGTTTAGCTGGCACTGCATACATTTACTACAATAACACCCATCACTAGTGATCTGTTTAAACCACATTGTGTGTCAGAGAAAACCACTCCAATCTACTCTTTGTTATAAAGCCATGTAACGTTTTGGAGACAACTACGCAAGTTCCTGTTTGTGTGAGTTAACCTCATCAAATGTATGAAACAATCACTCCAAACTATACGAGAAATGCACAGCTCATGTTCAATGCTACCACTTCAGTCCCCATCTTTAAGAGTGTGATAGGGTAGCCGCGATAATGAACTGCACAAACAAATAAAGTTCAAGGATTTATTAAGGAAAGATTTGTCAGGTTTGCATTAGCTTTGTAATTGTTTTTTTCTGCTTTGGAGAAGTTTCCCATCTCTTCTTGCTCTGGCTCTCAATCTCTCTCTCTCCATATATTTTTCCAATGGAACTGAGTACACCGTCTCAAATGAATTCTTCTTGTTTTTCCACTGGCTAGGCAGTGACCTCTGACTCCCAGAATGCAACAGGTTATTGTCACTATCTCTCTCTCTGCGCTCTTTCACTCCACCAAAGTACAAATGATCCGGAACCCATCGGTCAAGTGCAACTTGCTGAGGACCAATATTGTTCTAGTTAAGGGTGGAAAATAAACTGTCTCCTTCTGTGCAGTGAACTTTCCCTGATGATCTTTCCTCATCATCCTAATGTGTAGACCGCCGATTAGCTGAAGGGGAATTATCCACTGCTTGTTTTTAACATATGGTTAATTGGAAGTCCAGCGTCATCAAATCAGTGAGGCTAGATTACAAAAGATCAACCACAGTGGATGAAACAAATTCAATTACCACCCAATTGGTCTGGCTGTCAGCCTCAGGCAGCTCGATGTGAAGGATATCTCTCAGGCAAGGAATTTTATGAAAGAGACCAAAAAGATAGCTTTGATTTATAAATAACTATTTGCCAAAGGGCGAATTTCCTCAATATTTGCCCATTTAGCTACCACCTTTGGTAGCAAATGTTATTCTGGAACTGCCTGTACATTCTGTATAGATTGGAATGGAGCGTATGGATTGGAGCAAGGCCAATACTGCTGACTGATACAGGAACCCGGTAACAAGGGATTTAGAGGCAAGTAATAACTCACAGGCCGGTGAGCCTAGTCCATCAAATTAGTGGCTACACTGGAGGCAGCTGGCAGAGCACTGAAATGGGCATGCACCATAGAAACCTTTGATTGATTGTTTGATTGATCTGCTTCCAATGCCGGTCGCACTAGCCTAGTGTCAATAGGTAAATCTGTTGTCATTTTAGCCATCGATGTTAATCCTCCACTGGGATCCTGCTCAGTTGGCGATCCATGGTTCCATGTAGATTCGAAAATAATACCAGGTATCATTGATGGAATAGAGGGTTTTTACCATATGGATATCCCACCCTATGACCCATTTTTCCATTGTGCCTCTTAATGACACTTGCCTAGTCATACCATCCGGGAGTGTCTGAGATATAATAGTATTTCCTGGCCGTGATCAATTGGTGTCTCTGGGGCACTTACATTTGTCCGGTGAATTGGTACCTTTTGTGAAAGGTGATTGATTTGCAAGACCTATGGGAATTCCCAGGGGCCGCCGTTTCCACCATAACTAGTGGACCGGTGAAGCAGCAGCAATTTCTATAATGTCATCCTCAACAAGAGATACATCAAGAAGGTCTGAAATATCAGTGATCTCCAATCCTTTTTGTAAGGAAACAACATCAGAATCTACCACATGCCTTGTAATTCCATGAGCATTGTCATTTTCTCTTGAAATAATTGGACCCGAATGGGCCAGTGAGCAAAGTAAACCAAGATCACATTGAGAAGGCGGCGGATCAAGAGATTGTATTTCTGATTCTATGTTGCATGGTGATGGTTGGTGGGACTAATTCCATCCCCCAAGTACCGTTGGCCAATATAACATCCACAACCATGGCTTGAATTGTTTTAAGGTCCACTTGTTCCTTCGCAATTTGTTTTGCATAGTTCAAACAAGGCATCCGTCGTTGAAGATAGTGCACTTAGGGATGGGAGAAGAGGCGCCTGATAGGAGAATTCAGAAAAGATCAACGAAGAATCCATATCACTGTCAGTTTCAGAGGAAGGTAATGCTGAAGCAATTTTTTTCCAGACCAGGATTCGTGCCTATAATGTTATGAAAATGGGTAGAGGAATTAATTGTCCCATCTGACCCACCCATGGAGTCTCTGCTAAGCCTGGTGCACATTTTCAACAAGGAATTGTTATTATTTAATAATAATGAAGAACTCAAGGCATGAGTACAGTGAACCACTTGTCCACTATGGGGCAAGGATGAGCAGCCAAGCAGGAGAGTTCTTTATGTTGAGTAGGATTAGTACTTTAAAAAATCCCGTAATTTTAGTTTGTACCTCCTGCACGGTATCAGGTTGATCCTTCTTTGATCCAGGAGCGACATGTTGCTGGCGACTAAACATTAGCAGGCGGCGTGAGCGTTTCCCTGTGTGTGCTGAGTTACTTCTTAGCCCGTAGATACAAGGCTTAACTGATTTAATTCCTGAACTCAAATGTCAGGGCAAACAATAGAGCAGATGTAATAAATATAAGTATGGAACTAATCATGTATGTATGTCCAGCTCTTCGCCTCGAGGCTTTAAGGCAGTAAGGCACTCTCGAGGCACTCACTGATGCACGCGCTGACATGCGTCAGGTGCCTTAAATATAATCACCAGGTAGAAATGTGGAACACGAAGCAGCCCGACGCAGTGGCTGGGAGAACACTCAATTCGTGAGAAATGCAAAGTTCACAAAGTGGCGACAGCAATTCCAGCAGAATTTAAATTAGGCTAGCAAAAGTCACAGAGTCCAAAAGCGGGTCTTGGCAGTAAGGCAATCTCGAGGCACTCACAGGTGCACGATGACGCATGTCAGGTGCCTTAAATATAATCGCCAGGTAGCAATGTGGAACACGAAGCAGCCCGAAGCAGTGGCTGGGAGAGCAATCAATCCATGAGAAATGGAAAGTCCACAAAGCAGTGATAGCAATTCCAGCAGAATTCAAATTAGGCTTGTAAAAGTCAGAGAGTGCAACAGCCGGTCTTGTCAGTAAGGCACCCTCAAGGCATTGAGTATCTTAAGATGGAGTCTTGTTCTCAAATGTTTGATGTGCAAACCCTCTTTTGACTGGGAGGGTCTGTGTCCATCATGTTTATTAAGCATCAGCAAAGAAAACTATATAAAACATTATTTTAATAGGATTGTTTTAAATAAATATCTTTCTTGTCATATGAGCTAATATTACTTATGACCATCACTTCTTGAAGATACACATGGGCCTATCTTGTAAACTGAATCTAAATTTAACATTCTGTAGTAAGTATATGGGATATGTCCCTAACACCTGAGGGAGTTGCTGTCAGAGGTAGGTAAGGGGAGTAACCATTCAACTTCTTCATTTAGATCCTTGAGGTGGCTTCTGGTTTTGTAAATCAGCTTTTATTCCCATTCGTGAAGTGTCTGTTCCCCACCATAATCCCTTCTGAAGCTCATCAAGATGGTATGTTTCAAACTGTTTTCATTATCTCCCATGGTTTCAAAGTGTATCACTTATGAGACCATAGGTGATCTTGTTCGTATGCAACTAAAATATTCAGTATTGTGTGTCTTTAAGGGTGAGTTGTTACCCCTATGTAATGTTCACCATGGGAGCACCCAATTATCAATGTATTGCATTTGGTAAATTGTGTTTGTTTCCATTGGACGGTGATCTATATCAATTTCTGTAGATTGGACAGTGAACTGCCACATCATATAAATAACACATGGATGATGACCCGTGACTCTAGAGTAGACCACATAACACTGTAAGGGTGGGCTGTCTACTTCTTGCTTGGATTTCAGTGTCATTTTCAACTACGGCATCCCTAATGTTCCTACTTCGCTTGGGGGCAAACACAGGCCTACTATGTTAAAGTGATCCTTTTCCTAAAAGATGCCAGTGTTATTGTATGATTGTGTGCATCTAAAACACACACTAATCTATCTTCTCACTTATTCCTAAATTGAATTTCAAGGAGGCCCTCCTTGTTACTATCCATTGCTCTCTTATAAGTCCCTTTCATTATTCTCTTGGGTAGTCCTTCAGTTTCAAATTTGTTGTCAACTTGCCGATCAATGCTATTATGAATTAAACATAGAAATTGGACCAAATGGGACATTTTCTTTCAATATTTTGGGGTGAAAAATATCAAAGCTGAATAAGGAATTGCTGTCAGGTAGTTATTTGCCTGGTATCACTTTTGGTATGCATGTATCCTCATATATAGTGATAGCCACTAAATCCAGCTATGTTTTAGTGATGGCATGTGTAAAGTTCCACTGCAGATCATAAGAGTTAAGCCAAATCGCAAAGTTGTGTTCTTGCCTTTTCATTCCCATATGATCCAATCATCGTCAATAACCCTTTCCCACAGTAATAGATGACATCAGTGTATGTTACCAACAGGGTGGATGTAATATTCCTCATAGATCTCTATCTATAGCTTTGCAACATTAGGATCTATCATAGCACCCATTTCCATGGCCACTGCTTGGCAGAACACCTTCTGTTTACACCTAAAGATATTTTCTTTGGTTTTCACCACTCAATGAGCTCTTTTCTTTCTGTCATCATTTCATTGTGCTGCTCTTCTACATGTTGGTACACCATGCTAACCTGTGTGCCATTTTGTGTCCTTGTATACAAAGACTCTGAGCCTCATTATAAGTTTGCAGGTCTGGTAACAGTAAGATTGCCGGTACCATTGTTACAGGACCAGCAAACTTAGAGTTCTGCCAGATCTGACCTGACGGGCGTAACGGCACCGGCGAGCAGCGAATGTCGGATGCACCGGCACCATTCTGAATTCCGACCTCCCCATTCCCATTGAGTCCTATGGGGCTCACATGGGAATGGGGAACAGTTTTTTCCGGCGCCCGTGAATGGGCAATTACTGGGTCCGGCGGGGCCGTAATGACCCAGTAATTGCCCATTCACGGGTCTTGGAAAAAATCACAAGTTTGGCGGAAGCCTGCCAGTTTTACCGGCAAGGCTAGTGCCAAACTTGTACTGAGGCCCTCCATATCTAATGCAGGCAGTAGGTGTTTCTCTGGGTCAAAAATCATGCTCTCTGTTGTTAATGAATTTGGTAGCGTCCATTGTGTAAAATGTAATTGCGGGCCATATATATGTATATTGCGTCAAGAGGAAATTTGCACACTCTGAAAAGGATTGGGTCTCCCTGGTAGTTGTCCTACTTTCTTATGTATCCTGGACAAGGTGTAATACATGGGTGTCCTGGCGTTTCTAGACAACAGATGTGAAGCTTCTTGTTTGGATATAGATTTTTTTTAGCTGGATCACCGTCTCTGATCTCCCTTTCAATGACTCTCTGAGATCAATGCCGGTTTTATTGTAAGAACACTGTTGTTAGATCTTGTACTGCTTATCCCTTCTGTCTACTTAAGTTCTGAAAAGGCACCTTGTTTGCTTTTTGAACACTGTCCATCTCCCCCAAGGCACTTCTCTCAAAAACCATTAGCTCTGGGTACAAGTATGCTTGGGGGACATAGTGCTGTTGCATCATCTAAGTAATGGGGGTTTGATTCAGAAACATATTTTAGTGCGATCTTCCTCAGTAGGCCATAGAACTGATTTCTAAATGTGAACGCATCGTGTCTATGTGTAGATACAAACCCTAAAAGCCATTTTATAAAATGTGCCTCTCTGCTGTGGCAAGCTTAGTATGTAATAGGTTGATCTATAGCCTCTCTGGTCAAAATGAGCTGCCACTTGGTACTAGGTGTATCATCAGTATGTTCTCCACTGTTGTCTTCACTGATAAAACTGTTTCAGTTGCCTCTGAATCTAGGACACCTAGCACTCTTCTTATTGGAACAATTCTGTGAATTCAACATATTTTCTGCTGACTAGCCTTCTTCCGCACACTTAAAAGCTACACCAAGACTTTATTTAACAGGATCTTAACTCGTCCTTTTAATTCTTTCATTTGTGATATATTCCTTGAATCATTGTATTTCATTCTCTATTTCTTCTAATAGTTTCTTAACATTCCCTAATACTTCCATAGCTCTGTCAATAATTAAAACTAACCAATCACGCCCAGACTCATTTGCACTATGACTCCAAATGGTTCTGAATTTTAAATTGTCCGAAAAAAGGTTGCGGTTCATTTCTTACAATCAATCCTTGAGGTAATGTCTTACCTCCGTGATATTCTATCATGATACTGCCATGTAATTCTGATGGTGACACATGTTTATCCAGGTGTGTAATTTCGTCCCAGTCCACCTTGCTAGTGGGTGTCTCATTTGGTAATCCTTCTCCAAGAGAGGAGACTGTATTTAGTAACTGCTTGACAAAGTCTCTAGAAAATGCAAAACACCTCTCCTCCATAAAGCTTCCTGATTCCTTTTATTTCCTCTCTCTATGGGCATGGAGAACTCAAGGGGCAGGAGGAAAGGGAGGACGAATGAGAAGGAAGAGGAGGAGCAAGGAAGAGTGTGGACACTTGCGAAAAAAGGAAATAAAGAGTAAGGTTGCAACAACTGAATGTCTCCTGTCTTTCTTATATTACGTTGTGCCTTCTGAAGTTCCCTGAAGGCATAGCAATGCCTTAGTCGTTGCTTCTGTGGTATTATTTCACTTGTGTGGGCCAAAATATTTCAAGCACCGCCCAGCTCTGATACCAAATAAAAACATTATCCCAGCAAACCCTCACAACCTGGCTGCTCTAGATATTAAACTCACCTTGAGAGTGACCCGGTTTTTAATGAGACTGGGGGCAACCCAGGAAACATATACACTTGACAAATAAAACCCTTGTTACTCAGATCTCCTGAATTTTCAACAAAGCATGCGTTTCTGTTGTCAAGAATTGTTTTTTACCACAACCACGTCCTGGACATCATTAAGGTGGTTACCGTTACTCCCCGGTAAAGAAAACGGGGATGGACCCGAAAGATGCCAACAACTTGAGACCTATTACCAACTCCAATTTCCTACTAAAGATCTTAGACAAAATGTCAACTCTACAACTTCAAGCCTATCAGGATGCCAGCTCCAAACTACATACAAAGCAGCCAGGTTTCAGATCAGAGCATAGCACAGAGAAAGACGGCCCTGCTCGATCTCCAGACTCATACGTTTGAGATCCTAGACAAAGGGTAAAACACCTATTGGATCTACCAGCAGCGTTTTACCTCCTTGACCAGGAATGCCTGCTCCACGCCCTGGCCAATTTAGGAAGTTGTGCTCAGGAATCAATTAAATGGATTCAATCTTTTCTATCACATCGGAAATCCAGAGTATTCTGGGGTAATGCCTCATCAGAACTGGCCTGATCCTCTATAGTGTACACCTGTGAGCTTGAATATCCCAAACCCTTTTCAGACCACTCTGTAGTCTCCTTGAGGGACTGGTGTTCTTTTTTTTACAAATTACGCAGCCGATACCCAGCTGATCCTTGAGATCACAAGGGAGTACGATAATGACACTGCTAATCTCCAACTCATGTACAGTCTGATCGAAATCTGGATGACCAAGAACTGGATGTGTTTGAATGGAGGAAAGACTGAGCTGCTGATATTTGGATCCCCTCTGGCCAGGGCTAAACTGAACGTCAGCTACTTGGGCTTTAACATCCAGCATTTCAATATCCCAGTACTAGGGAAAGGTAAGACCCTAGGCGTCCACCTCGAATATTTCCTCAGAACAGAAGCACATGTGAATCAGTTCACCAGAAACTGACAACACTACCTCAGACTGCTAACAAATATAAAAACTTTAATCTCTGAGATGAACTGCATATAGTTTGCATAGGCCAGTATATTATCCAGGCTAGATTCCTGTAATGCCTTATTGATTGGTACTAATAAAAGATGCCTTCAAAAACTCCAAGTTCTCCAAAATGACGGTTGCATGTGTTAATAGCCCCGCAAAAATATCGGCCCACAAGAATGGTGCCATATTTGTGCTGCAATATTAACCCATTAAACCTGCGGTGACACCCCCCCCAATATCTGCTCCCATTTGCCCCAAAAATTATCCCCACTAATAATATCAGCCATTGCCGTTCCCAATGACCATATATATGGCAATATTATTGGTGGGGATAATGTTACCTGATACCAAAATGACACCGTTCGTATCATAAAGGGGATCTCCCAGAGAAGGAGCCCATCTCTGCCAGCAGGCATGGGTGGGCGTATGGACTATAGTTGGGGGATTGGAGTGGACCCCCCCTTAAAAACAAATCTCAAAAAATGGCTGGGGTGATAAAATAGCCGTGGCAATGAAAACACGGGAATACGTTTCTAGTTAGGGCAAGGCAACACAACATTCTTTGTAACAGACACATACTTTTTATTAAACGTGATTAGGTAACTGTCTGTAAGAAACAACACATGGTGCAATTAAGACATATGGAGGAATGCAGCAGTCTCTCTTCGCAAATGCAAAGCTAGCTATCTGAGTACCACGGTCAATCACGGGGCCTGAGGGGACTGAAGACAAGCAGCAGCAAACACCAGTGTCCGTCTTCATCGCTGGAGGCAATCCATGAATCCAGTTCCCCTGTTCTCAGTTATCAATGTAACGGGCCATTAACACTAGGACTCTGTGGAACGGTCTGAGCGGAAGTAGAAATGTGTGGAATCTTTCTGGATTATCTCTGACTTGTGGCCTTCTCAGAATCTCACATTTATCACTGGGCGGTGTGGTTGGCAATAAGAGCCAGGACTTACCATAATGCAGCGAATTTCAGATGACCAGACTATGAAGAGTTCTGGCCACCTGACAAGCTAAAAGGCAGGCCATCCTGGGCAATGAGGCCTGTATAGCAAGCACTCTGCTGCTGAACTATACGTCAGCCCCTATTTGGCTGAAGCATTTCGAGCAGGTAATATTCCAGCCATAACACACAATCTGGGGACCTGCTTTTGCTAGCAACCATGTTTCTTCACTATCAAGCGGAATGGCGATGGGGCGCATTTCCACCTATTTGGCCAGGGATTCATTTGAGCGGCTGAGCCCTGGCTGTTATTTCTGAGCCCTGGCACTTGTTGTATCAGACACAGTTTGATTATGATGTGGTGCTTTGGCAACTTTATTATTTTAACTGCCATTCACACAATAAACACCTATAAAATCAGAGCAAAATTTAAATGATGGTTGTGTTTAAAGACAAACTTAAACATGTGTCTAGTTTCAAGATCCGAACGAGTATGTTATTTTATGTGTATGTTGATTGGTAGTTGTAAATCAAACATCTGCCATAGTGACCAAGTACATCCCTCAATAGGGTGACCAGAAGTCCTGGTTTTCCTGGGACAGTCTGGTGAAATCACCCTCCGTCCCGGGAGTTTTTTCATTTTCCAAACCCCGTCTGGGGATTGGAAGGCTGGCTGGCTACGGTCCCGGTTTTTGCCGGGACCCGATATCGAAATCCCGAAATCGGGTTCCGGCACGACTCTTCCTGGATGTAAATGGGGACGTGAATGCTTTTCACGCCCCCATTTCCGCCCCCTTCCCCTCCCCGGCGCTCTCCTCCAATGAGAGGAGTGCCCCTGTGAGTTCACCCCCCCAGACCCCCTGCAACAGGCCAGCGACATAGAAGTAGGATTACAGTTTTATTGTAGTCCTACTTCTATGCCTTGCCTGTCCCGTATTTTTTTATCTGGTCCCTTTATCCCTCAACCACAATAGGCTGGTGGCAGTTGCAGCTTTAACCCCATATATGTTAACAGCATGGAGAGCAGCCGTGGGTGGTGTCAACAGAGGGTGGGGAGCTGCCCATCCTGACGTGTCATGAGCGTGTTAGAAAATATTTGAGCCCCAGCACTTGTTTTTTTTTTTTTTACAAATTGGCTCTTTGAAACTGCTGGGTGGTAATTTGGTGCAGGACAAAAGCATGGTAACATAACATATCCTTCTATTCGGCTCAGCCTTGCAGCTGGCGGTGTTGTCCCACCTGTAATTAACACCTGACAGTTTTGCACAGCTTGGAGAGGAGGCAGAACAAACAGCACATTTGTGTATATTTGTGTTCAATTAAGGCAAGCCGAGATTTCCAACAAAAAAAAATCCTTGACTTGGCCGTTTTAGCTGTATGTCATTGCTTTGAATGCACACGAGCACGTGACCCGTTGGTAAACACACAGGAAGGAAGAGCAGCGACCAGGACTAGGTGCCATGAGAATGAATAAAGATGTTTCAGGAAGGTGGTTGGGCTGTTGAGAGGTGTTGCGCGGTTAGCGGATGCGTTTGGAAGTGGCGGGTAGTTGGCGGAGCTGGGGACGGGGTGTGAGTTGGTGGGGGGCGTTTGTTTGCGGTAGGGTAGCTGTTGGTGTGGATTGGTAGGGTGTGGTTGTTTGTGGTTTGGTGGCTGGAGGTTCGTGTGGAAGTGTGGGCGTCACTCGGGTTGGTCGTGGTGGGTGGGCGGCAGCACGCGGTGCCTCGCCTGAAGAGCATGTGTAAGCGTACGGGCTGGGGTCTCGCGGGTCTGTGCCGGTCTCCGGGCTCGCTGGGTGGTGTGAGTTTGGGGTGTTGTGACTGTTGGTGTGGATTGGTGGGGTGTGGTTGTTTGCGGTAGGGTGGCTGGTGGTGTTGAATCGGGGGTAGTGGTTGTTTGAGGTTTGGTGGCTGGAGGTTTGTGTGGAAGTGTGGGTGTCACTCGGGTTGGTCGTGGTGGGTGGGCGGCAGAGCGCGGTGCCTCGCCTGAAGCACATGTGTAGGCATACGGGCTGGGGTCTCGCAGGTCTGCGCCGGCCTCCGGGCTCGCTGGGTGGTGTGAGTTTGGGGAGTTGTGACTGTTGGTGTGGTTTGGTGGGGTGTGGTTGTTTGTGGTAGGGTGGCTGGTGGTGTGGAATTGGGGGTAGTGGTTGTTTGTGGTTTGGTGGCTGGAGGTTCGTGTGGAAGTGTGGGTGTTGCTTGGGTTGGTCGCGGTGGGTGGGCGGCAGCGCGCCGTGCCTCGCCTGAAGCGCATGTGTAGGCGTACGGGCTGGGGTCTCGCGGGTCTGCGCGCCGGTCTCCGGGCCCGCTGGGTGGTGTGAGTTTGGGGTGTTGTGACTGTTGGTGTGGATTGGTGCGGTGTGGTTGTTTGCGGTAGGGTGGCTGGTGGTGTTGAATTGGGGGTAGTGGTTGTTTGAGGTTTGGTGGCTGGTGGTTTGTGTGGAAGTGTAGGTGTCGCTCGGGTTGGTCGCGGTAGGTGGGCGGTGGCGCGCGGTGCCTCGCCTGAAGTGCATGTGTAGGCGTACCGGCTGGGGTCTCGCGGGTCTGCATGCCGATCTCCGGGGCTCGCTGGGTGGTGTTTTGACTGGTGGGGGGTGTGTGTTTGCGGTGGGGTGGCTGGTGGTGTTGGATTGGGGGTGTGGTTGTTTGTGGTTGGGTAGCTGGTGGTTTGTGTGGAAGTGTGGCCTGTGTATTGATTGGTGGGGTTGGTGCACATCATCCTTTAGGATGGGGAAGCACCTGCGTGGGTCCGCCCACGCATTCGATAATTAAGAAGAAGAAGAATGAATAAAGAGGCGAGGAGAAAAGCAGGAAGTGGTACTGGGCCATTGGAGAGGACGATGGGGAAGGAGACCAAGGGGGAGGAGGCAGAGTCTACACCGGTGGCCGTGGCTGAAGAAGGAAAGAAAGGATGGCGTGGAGTGAGGGAACAGAAGGTACGTATTAATTCTGGGGTCTAACTACAGCATGTGCCCTTTTCGTGTCACTCGGGTAAAGAGGCAAAAAAGGAGAATTCCAATAAAATGATGGAACGACTAAGAGATAGTTGGACACATCATAAATCGACCAATGGCGCACATACATTGGAGTAGAAGGAAACAAAGCCACCTTCAGGATTTGTATTTCTTAAGACCAATGGGTTTCACACCAGAGCACTTCCTCAAAACCCCAACTAAACTCTCTGGCAAGAAACCCGCTGGTTTTGTGAAAAAAAAAAACATCTCTGACTCTCGAGGGGGAGAGGGGTCGGCTCCTGGGACAGACTGAATGAGACTGGAGCCAGCAGCGGGGGACACCCTCCGATTGGGAATATTCTGCTTTTCAGATCTGGCTTCACCTTAGCACCTTTTGTAAGTCTGCCTAGCTAACCACCCCTTCAGCACCTCTCTCCCCCGCCCCATCTTAAACTGTCCCTGAGTTGTTGTGAAGAGGCAGGGTTTGACACCCAACATGAAAGCCTTTCAAACATACACAAAATGCTAGAGGAAAGAGGTAGAGGACTTATTTGTTTATTTATTGTATCTATTTGTGATGTGTAACCCCTGCCCCCAACCTCCCTCATCCAACTCAGGCATTTGAGGACTAGCTTACTGGCACGTCTGTCTCTTGAGAGACATATGGATCGGCTGTATGCAGGAGGTGACTGAGTTAAAAATGATATCAGGAAAAGTCTAACATTAAAGCTGGAGTAATCCGAATAATAATAACAGTCAATGCTTAATGAAAAGGCAACCAAATGAAAAAGGCATTCAGTTTAGTCTATTTGGGGAAAAAGATGCTCACCCTTTAAAACAAGACAATAGCAATGGTTACAAAAGCCTGAAAGAAAATCAAAAATCCAGCTGTAGAACTCAAAGAGCCAGTCTTGCTGGACGGGCTGGGGAGGAGTCAGCCAGCCACAGCCAAGAAAGGCAATCTTGGAGGAAGCTCGCAGTCCCTTTGAGATTCAGAGATGATCCAGTCACAGTCTGTTGGCTGGTGCAGAATTATTTAACCCTCCTCCCCAAATCAAGCAGACTTTGAATGATGATATTTCTTGTACCTAACTGGAGATTGCTTAACCCATTCAAATTCTTTAGAGTATGCCACCAAAAGACAAAGATCCCCCACAGATGGCACATGCCAACACAGCTCCACCAATCTCGAGGTCCCTCTAATCTGGGCATAGTGCTTCCAATCCATGGCTCTCAGCTAGAGGGATCTCTTCTGCTGATCACCCTCAGAGACCCTCCGGGTAGTCATTTTCAAATCCTCCCGTGCCCTCTTGGCTCGAGACACTGGGAACAACAGTACCATCCTCTGTTCGAAAGGATTGTTGGCCCTTGAGTCACAACTTTAAGGGTCCACTCTTCACAGAAGTGGATGGAACATCTCACTGGTCTGAGAGGCAGCATGAGGAGGCGGGCATGCCCAGACCTGCAAACAATATTCAACCAAGTAAGAGCACAGTCAAGCACAACATCTCTTCTTGGCACCGATAAATGAAATATCCAAAGGGTCTTCTGACGACATCTTCCCTTCAGGTGCCTCATTAAACACATTTTTCACAAGGGCAAGTATAATTCTTTATGTGAATAGTACTAGAGCAAAAATTGCCTTGGTGTAGAAACATATTCTTTAAATGAATGTGTTCCTTCAGGGCAATTTTAGTCTATGAACTAACAACTTGAACATTTGCTCTGCCACTGGTGTAATGTTTCTGTCTTGAGGGTGCTTGTCTTTCCATAGCACCAATGCTTGGCACCCATTGGGGAATTTCAGCTATGCAACTTGTGAAATGTCTCTCCTACCTTCAGAGCCAATAATGTGCCCCTTGCCTTATTGATTGCCCACTGTTGCCAGAAGAGTGGGCACTATGAACTCTTGATTCAGTTGCCTGGTTACGCTCCAAAACTCAAATTACAATTCCTGTCGATCAAGGCGGCACCTTCACGGTTTCTTGCATCCCAATGTAGCTCTGTCCTTTTGTTCAATGGTCCATGGCACAGCCGTATGCTGCCCTGGTCGTCTTGCTCTTTCCTCATGGCCTGTGCATGCTCCTTACCCCCAGGCAGGGAGGGACCACTTACCACTCCCCCTCTCCAGAGACCAGCTATCTATCAATCAATCAATCAATCAATCAATCAATCAATCAAGCAAGCAATCTATCTATCTATCTATCTATCTATCTATCTATCTATCTATCTATCTATCTATCTGAGTTCTTGTATTGCGCCACTAACCCAAAGGCCTCAGGGCGCACACCAGAGAAATGACAAACAGAACACACAACAACAATCCAGAAAGGCAAAGAAAGAGGACCAGCGTCATCCTAAAGAACCAACAAGAAGATATCAATAGATGTTATGACTGATGGCAATATAAGGATTTAAAGTATCCAAAAAAGCTGGAACAAGAGAGGTGCTAAGCAACTTGCAAAATAAAAACAGACGTTAAACCTTCCTGTGCAACGGGGGATGGGCTAACCCCTGAGTGTTTACCGTTACTCACTGTAACCCCTTCAAATGGGACACCAGAGAGCAGGGTTGATTTGTCAAGCACCCCCGGGAACCGCTTTTATTTAAATCATAAATAAACAACATTATCTTAACAAACCACTAACCCCTTGTTCAACTCCTTTTTGTCCCTACCCTGGCAGGATTTCCCTCGTAGGGAGCTGCTCCTCCAGCTCAACCTCCCTGGATGAGGTCCTGGAGAGATTCTTAGGGGTAACTGTCAGAACAGACCCCTTACCTGTACATTGCCACCCTGCCGCGAAGAGGGCCCATAAGAAGACCCCGGGGGTAAGCCACTGGAAGACAACCACCTCTACCTGCACTATCACTCCAGGTACTTATACCTTTTCCCCATACCAAAACTTCCCTCATACTCTGAACTTCTACCCAACCACTTTATAAATAAATTCATGAATAGATATATTCAAATAAATAAATAAATACATACCCAAAACAATACACACCTACGAATGAACATATACATATAAATACATGAACAACGATATACATTAATAAACACATTTTCACATTTTTTGCATGGGTGTGCCTGCTGCAGTCGTCATCCACACCCACATGACCCTCAGGTCTCATAGGGCTGACACAGTCCCAGTACCTGCAGGTTTTGCAGTTCTCTGTAAGGGGCAGAGCCAGCCACTCCCTGCTACTCCCAAAGAGGCTGGCCTGTCGCAGGTGCTGGACTTTTTCTGTTCTTGCCCCGAATGGGACACCGCCATCAAGGCCCAGCAGGGTATTGTACTCCCCTCTGTGCGGCTCTGGCACATTGCTCTTCTTCCTGTGGTTCCCTGTTGCCTGGTGGGGCACAACAATCGCAGCCGCCACCGTTATGGGGATCATGCTCTCCTTGGCGGCCACCTCATGCCTATGGGACCCTTGCTCTCACCACCACGCCCCAGGACATCTATGAGCTCCCCTTGCAGAGTTCTGATGGGAGAAGCCTGGCCTCTCCATTAATGTGCCAATGTGGCAGGGGTGGGTTGGGCTTCCCCGGTTCAGTCACTGCCCCGGGGCACACCTGGTGAAGCTCCAGAACTACTGCACTCATGCCGCTGCATGCTAATAGCCTGGATGTCCAAGTCTGCACCACCCTGCCCACCTGATCTTGGGAAAGGAGGACATTGCCTGACATACCTGCAAGCTCCTGGGCCACTCCCGACATATGCCGCCTGGTAGAAATCATCTTAGTACCACCGCGATGCCTGGTACCAGGCCGCCCCCAAATGCGGCTTGGGGCTGAGCGGCCTTGAGCTCAACCTCCGGCGCACAGCACATGTGCCCTGGGATGTTTCCTCTTCTGGGCCTGCCAGGCCTGGCCACCGGGGGTGGGGGTTGGCACCATGGTGATAGGTCCTGTGGGTGCCCAGGCTGCACTGGGCCCGCGGCCCAAGGCTCACAGTTTAGCCAGGCCACTCCTGGCATACGCAGCCTGACTCACACCATCTTCCGAGCCCTGGGGTCGACCAGAGAGCTTGTTTTCCAACCTTCAAGCAAACAACTATTATTTTCTGATGGTTTTGTCTTCCTTTGATCTTTCATTCCTCTCCCATGCACAATCCGTTCCTCAGGACAGGGGAGAGCTCTCCACCGTTCTCTTTTCTATCAGCAATCCATCCCCAACGAGGAGCTGGATGGTTTAGACCATTCGGACCTAGTAATTCTATGTAGTGCTAACCATAAAGACATGCACACTTAAATAAAGTACTACCACGTGCTGGTTTCTGTATCCTTTGTTCATTTGGCCTCCAGATGCAAGCAATATAGCCCTATTATCTGGGTCCTAATTGAGCCAGAGGCTACACGTGTTATTACTTCTGTTGGTTTGGTGACAACATATGAGACTGCCCACAGCATTATGGAAAGGGGAAGTTGTACTTTGGCCTCTGGCTGTGTGTGCCATGTGGGAGGGGGTGTTTTCTGAAGGATCTTACATGTGCTTCAGGACTATCTATTGTGGAAGCTGGGAAATATTTCTGGGGCAACCAACAAGGGATTCTAGCCTCAGCCTGGTGTCCTGACAACTGCCCGATAAACTTTATTTTCCAGACAGGAGTTGCAATCTAGAGTGAGGTCCAAGCCAACACTCATGAGCACCTATGTTGTCGATATCCTTGAGAGTTGTATCTCTCAACCAAAAAAGGTCAATGCCTCCCAGAACCCCAAAACACAATGAAGGTTAATGAGTGGATTCTTCAGGCAGCCGTCTTCTTACATGTTATTTACTGATCCTTGTTGCCCACCGTGTGTAATGCAGCGGAAGGAGAGAGAGGAGAACAGAGAGAGGGAAAGAGAGAGAGAGAGTGGAGAGAGAGAGAGTGAGAGAACGCAAGCGAGAGACAGAGAGAAAGAGATGGACAGTGGTAGAGTGAGAGAGTGAAGATGGAATTTGTCTGAGGTGGCCGCTTGTAGGAGTGTAGAGTGTGGGGAGGTGATCGTGTGGTGGCATATTATCTCAGTCGGTACCTTCCGAGAGAACATTTAATTTAGCCATGTTCGTTCTCAAAGAAGGGGCGCCTATGGACTATTTTTTGATTGTTTAAGGGACTTGGGTTGAGTCATCCTAAGTTTCCTAGGGTAATTCAGACGTGGACCCCTTGCTCACTGTGCTCAGAGGGGCACAGCTCCACCTCACTTAAGAGGACCAATAAGGCTGAAACACGTGTCTGGGGTTGCTGTTGGTACTCTTGTTCAGAAGAGAATTGCCATAGCATTTCGGTGCTGGACTGCCCATGTGGGCGGGACAAAGACTGATATGCAAATTGGATATTTCCCTTCTGTGAAAGGTACAGTGAGCTAAAGTGTGGCTGCGGACTCGTGAGTGGGTACCTTCCCAAAGAACAGGCAATTTAGCCACGTTCGTTTTCAAAGAGGGGCGCCTAGGGACTATTTTTTCATTGTTTAAGGGACTTGGGTTTAGTCAACCTATGTTTCCTAGGGTCACCCAGACATGGACCCCTTGCTCACTTTGCTCAGAGAGGCACAGCTCCACCTCACTGATGAGGCTCAACATCGCGAAAACACGTGTCTGGGGCTGCTGTTGGTACTTTTGTTCAGTAGAGAATTTCCATAGCATTTCGGTGCTGGACTGCCCATGTGGGCGGGACAAAGACTGATATGCAAATGGATATTTCCCTTATGTGAAAGGTACAGTGAGCTAAAGTGTAGCTGCAGACTCTTGAGTGGGTACCTTCCCAAAGAACAGGTCATTTAGCCATGTTCGCTTTCAAAGAGGGGCACCTATGGACTATTTTTTTATTGTTTAAGGGACTCGGGTTTAGTCACCCTATGTTTTCTAGGGTCACCCAGACATGGACCCCTTGCTCACTTAGCTCAGAGAGGCACAGCTCCACCTCACTGATGAGGTCCAACAAGGCGGAAACACGTGTCTGGGGTTGCTGTTGGTACACTTGTTCAGAAGAGAATTGCCATAGCATTTCGTTGATGGACTGCCCCTGTGGGTGTGACAAAAACTGATAAGCAAATGGATATTTCCCTTCTGTGAAAGTTACAGTGAGCTAAAGTGTAGCTGCAGACTCTTGATTGGGTACCTTCCCAAAGAACAGGTCATTTAGCCGTGTTTGTTCTCAAAGAGGGGCGCCTATGGTCTATTTATTTATTATCTCAGCTATATTATCCAATTGTAAGCTATGTTATGATATGCCATGTCATGCTAACCCAGAGCTCATGATTTGTAGTCAGTTGGCGGGTGCCTCCTTTCAGACCTTTCACTGAGACACCGCAAAGATATTCCTAAGGCAGCAGCACTCAGCCTTTTTTGGGGTGATGATACAATGTGCCTAGTCTTGCCCTTATTCACAAGCAACTGACATAGCCAACCACACACCACCTGGCAACCTCACACATCATTCCCCCATTATTACCATGCTGACAGGTAGGGATAGTCGACTATGTTTTGCCTCTTATGCATAGGGTTACAGCCACTTGTAACAAGAATTCCTACCACGGCCATGAACATTCTCTGACTTCACTGACATGCAACAACACACTCCTTCAAGAGAATGAGGTTCTTTCACACCCACACCTCCTATCTGATACCAACAGAAAGAAACTCACACAGAGACACACACACATACCGCCTCATCAAACCCATGCTGGAAGGTGATTGAGAGGGTCATTTAGTCTCTGTCCTCCAGCCAGGTGGCTGCCCTCCATGCCCGGCTCCAGGAATTGTCATATGGGTGGGCCCTGTTTGTGATCAGGGGGGCCATTTGCCATTGGGTGTGGGTGTAGGAGCACCCTAAACACATTTAGCCAGATTTACCAGATCCATGATCTAGCAAAAAATGTCTTTCCTCTATCCAGAACAATCCACTTGCACCCTTCAATTGGTTCAATCTATAGAACTGCTTCAAGCAGCCTGGATTCAACCCCAGGTTGTTAGGAACAGGGGTGAGCCACCTACTCCTAAGAATTCTTGAATGTCTGATCAGGATGCTTGTTATAATTGCACTAAGTGGCAGCATTAAGGCAAAGGGATTCATGGGCAAGACTGACAGAGGGCCCTGGGTAGGCTGGGTACGGGGGGTAGAGCTTACGGTGGGAGTGGTCAATGGTTGTCCCTAGTGCAACAAATGTTCCATGCTTTTAAGTAGTTTTGTTGATAAAGTGATTTCCCCAGGATCACTCAATTTGTTGTAGTGGGAAATCTGCTCTCCTCTTCCATCCATGCATCCCTTAAAATCAAATGCTCCACAGTACTCTTTCCAAAGTGTTCTGCTCTCCTCTTCCATCCACTCCTTTGTTCCCACACTACTTTGACTTTCCATTCGCTTCTCACATCAACTTCCCTCCATTCCGCCTTCTCCATAAGGAAAGCTATTATCAAAGCATTAAAAATTAACTGAATGCTGCAGACCCCTGAACAAGAGCTTGAGAAGTGAATCACAATTAATCATGTAGTTAAAAAACGGGGCTGAGCCGCAGGGTATTAGGGCTAACGCCCTGTGCCACAAAACGAATATCTCAACCACCAAATGGAGGCGTTAAAGTCATGCTCGTCGCGCCAAATATGAGAACCTAAGGTATACCCACACCTTAAATTCTGAAAATAATCAATGTGAAGTGTACCTGTTGTTTCGCCAAGCAAATAAATCAATAGTTCTTGTTAGGTTTATTGTTTTTTAATTGAAAGAGAGTCATGGATCAGTGTGGTCTCATCAGACAAATTGTAATTAAATTGTTGCGCCCATCTGGGTTTGACACGTGTTTTCGGCCTCCAAGGCCTTTCTCAAAAACGGGGCTAAGTGAAAATAATAACCAGTCTAGTTGACTCTTTTCAGAACAAAAGCTCACACACTGAAACATAGATACATTTAACATGGACATATATATCCCATTATGTAATCAGACAGAGAGTAGGGAGTGGTATTGGGTAGGATTGGTAGAGGAAAAGAGAAAACAGCATCAACACAAATTAGTTACCTCTTCAACTCATGTGGACATGTACTTTGAACATTAGATCAGCTAATTTCATGGTTCACTTTTAACATTAAAAATGTTTATTGACTACTTCCATCAAGACATAGGCTCAGTCAGATATTTTGTCTTTAGGCTGTTAATTAAGTGAAGTGGTCTCCCTCCGTGCTGTCATGTGACTGGGTGCCCCTTATACATTTTAGCACTATCCAAATTACTCATCATCTTGAGGCTTTTAATCTCTGAGGGTGATACCATATACCTCTTAAGTGATTTGCATGCATAGCAGGGTGCATATCCATGGGTAATAGAAGTAACTCATTACTCACTGTTGAGCTTATATTCTAGGCTTATGATTACATTTCTGCTGGAATTTACGGCTTAGTCGTATATTCAGGGTTAGAGCCCCAGTGCCTGGAAAAAGAAAAAGCATGTTGGTCTACTCTTAAATTCCAAATTTTGGATGCTGCAACCGGGAAACTAGATCTTCCCGCTCTTTTTAAATCGAGTTTTTAAATCGGGGAAATCGGGGAATGAGTAACTGAGTGTAGATCACTGGATCTTAGTGTCCTGGTAGGAATGTTACAGGCAACACATTGGTTGAGGTATGCAGGTGCTTCTTGTGCTATGCATTTGTGCGTGATTATGAGGGTTTTATGAAGGATTCTGGCTTGAATAGGTAGCCAATGTACCTCTCTCCTGGTCTGAGAAATGCTGTCTCTTTTTTTTATCCCCAGAGCTGCTCTGAGGGCTTTGTCTTGCAGAAGCTGTAGTTTATCTATGTTCCTCTTGGTGGTTCCTAAGAGAGGATATTACAATAGTCTAGCTTGGAAAGTATAAGGGCCCTAGCCAGAGAAACACAGTTATGGGGGGTGAGAAATTGCCTACTGAGTGTGATAAGTTTAGCCATATAGGTGGTGGAAGAGACAAGCAAGTTGATATGTTTATTCATGGTAAGGTTTGAGTCTAAGTACACTCCTAGTGTTTTAACCTGTTTAGAGATTGGAATGGATAGAGGTGTATTCAGTGTGTAACTTTTTTAGTCGAGTCAGAGATCCAATTATGAGGATCTCATTTTTTTCTCCATTGAGGCATATACTATTTGTAGCCATCCAGTTTTGGATGAGTGAGTAGATTTTGTTAATGTTAACGGCGTCATGCTCCAGGTCGGCCATGATTTGGATGAGGATATGGGTATCATCCGCAAAATTTGTGTAAATGACTCCCATGGCGTCTAGTACTGTAAAGAGGAGTTTGGTATACGCATTATATAGCGTAGGAGAGAGGCATGAACCTTGAGGAACTCCTAATGGTACTGGTATAGGTTTGGCCGCCTCCTCACCAATGACTACTCTTGAAGTGCATTCAAATAAGAATGATTTGATCCAGGTGGTTGCCTCAGTTGAGAGGTGGAAATTGTTAGACAATGCTGTACATAATCTGTCATGGTCCACCAAGTCAAACGCAGCAGAGAGGTCTAGTAGGAGGATGATACCAAGTGTCCCTGTCTCTCTAATGGAGTCCATCTGGTTTTTTAGATCTAGTAGGACTGTCTCAGTACTGTGTCTAGGACGAAAACCAGATTGTCTATCTCCTAGCAGGTGATTGTTTTCTAGGTGAGCTTGGATTTGTAAATATGCGACTTTATCAATTATTTTAAGGAGAAAGGAAACCGTGGTTATGGGTCTGTAGTTATTGGTTATGGTCGGACCTAGAGTGGGTTTTTTAAGAAGTGGAGTGACCCAGGCTTCTTTAATTTAGAAGGGATGTCATTGGTGCTGAAGGATGCATTGATTAAATTGGTGATAATAGGGGCTGGAGTGGGGGCACCCAGTTTAACTAATTTAGCGGGGAATTTGTCGCCTTTACAATTCGATGGTTTAAGGGAGGCGATGATCTTTAGAACTTGGTCTTGGGAAACCAGGTTGAAGTTGAATTTAGTCACTTTATCTCTATTATTAATTGAAAGGTTGAGGGTGTCCTCCTTGAAAGAGGCCAATATTTTTAATTTCGATAATATTTTTACTTGAACGGTGTTAATTTTAGAAGCTAAGGCATCCTGTTTGGTTGTACACCATGCTTTGCTAGGGCAGACAGGGTTCACGGGTGAGATGGGTGCTTCCAATTCTCCGATAATAGCAAATAGCTCTTTACTGTTGGAGGTGGCATTGTTAATATGCATGTTCAATGCGTTGGCTTTTTGGGCAATGACAGCAGATTTGTAGGTTTTGGAGGTTGCCTGAAACTCCTTAATAGAGTCGGTGGAGGGTCTTTTTTATTAGATGTTCTAAGGCACTTTTTTTGTCTTAGAGCAATAGGTTCTTCATTGAACCAGGAGTTACTGCGTTTGGCTGGTCTGGGGATTTTTTATGTGCATGGGCCTTTTTCGTCTATGGCTGTTTTAAGGCACGAGTGGTAGATGGCAGAGATGCTATGTGGATTGGAACTCATGATGGTCTTTTCCTCCAGTAATTTAGAAAGGACAGGTGTTAGGTTTTCTAGTGTGAGCTTGTGCGGTTGTTCTAATATCCCCCACAGAGGCCGTTGACTCTAAGTATTGCTACCTGCATGGTTTCCCACATTGCAGGGATTCGAATCAGCGTTCCACGTTGACAATCTTTATTGCCATTGATGGATGATTATTTAAACTAAGTTCTCATTGGATTTTTTAAAAAAAGGGTAAAATGCCATACAGTTATCTTTGTGTGGTAGCAAATTAAAATTGCAATACATGCCAGGTCACCAACAGTACACATGGGCATTTTATAGCATACTTGCATGATGCCTCTGCCCACAATATATGCCAGCACTGCAAAGCACATGCTTATGATGCCTGTGCACACAATGGCCCTCATTACGACCCTGGCGGAAAGGGGTTTACGCCGGCGTAAAGCATGGCGTACCTTTCCGCCTGACTACGAGTTCCCGTAGCGCCATGGTGATTTTTACGCCTGCTTTTTGCAGGCGGAAAAATCCATGGCGCTACGGGACTTGTTGTTAATTACGCCATCGTAATTTACGGTGGCGTAATTAACGCCTTCCCCACTCCCATTATACCCTATGGGGCAAAAATGGGAATGGGGAAGGGTAAATGGGGATTGGGGACTTACCGCCCCGCCAAGGTCGGAATGGGGCGGTAAGTCTGCCAACCACCATGGCGGAGTTGGCAGCTTAGCGCCATGGACCATGGTGCAAATTGCACCATGGTTCTCCGCCAGGGTCGTAATGAGGGCCAATGTATGTCAGCAATGGCACTGTGAAACACTTTTATGACCCTTGTGCCCACAACATATTTCATGGCACTGATGCTCACAGCGTATGTCCTCAGTGTCACTGCAAAACACTTTCACGACACTGGTTCCCAGAGAATATTTCCTCATTGCTTCTTTTAAACAATGTAAAGATATTGGTGCTGAGAGTATATGCCAAGCCACTGTAAAACATGTTTCATGATGATGATGCTAACGGTATATGAAATTATTGCCAATGTAAAACATGTTCATGATGCTTGTGCCCACAATATATGTGGTCATGTCCACTGTAAAAAATGTACATAGCATTGATGCCAAAATATATTTCACCATTGCCACTATAAAACACTTTCATCATGCTAGCACTAACAGCATATGTCATGATTACCACTGTAAAATATTTTCTTGATTCTGGTGCCCAAAATATATGTCATCATTGCTACGACAAAACATTTTCATGACATTGTTGCAAAAAACCATATGACATCATTGCCACCATAAAACATTTTTATGGTGCTGGTATCCACATTATATGTCACCATTGTCTGTAATAGAAATGAAGCTGGTGTCCACAGTATCCCAATCCCTCTAATCCCTCTAATCCCTCTGTTCCCCTCCCACCTGCCTTAATAAATAAACACACAGGGCCTCATTACGACCCTAGCGCTAAGTGTTTAACGGCGCCGTAAAAGGCTGCGGCGCCGTTCAACACTTAGCGCCTTACTACGAGGTCCCTTTGCGGGAACCGACCAGAACGGCTGGTCTAGACCAGCCGTTAAAGTAGGGACCCGCAAAGGGACCTTGGTGCTAAGTACTGTACCGCAATTTGCGGTACCGTAATTAGCGCCTTCCCCATTCCCATAGAGCCCTATGGGGCGAAAATGGGAATGGGGAAGGGCCATGGTTCAATGGGGAATTACTGCCCCACCAACCTTGGAATGGGGTGGTAATTCCCCATTGAACCATGGCGGACCCGTTACAACACCGCCACAAACCATGGTGCTAATAGCGCCATGGTTAAGCGCCGGTGTTGTAATGAGGGCCACAGACACACATTTACCTTTAACACACACAACCATTTGCATGCGTACAAATGCATAGATTACTTTTACTTACCTTCTACGCCAGCCTGCCATACAATTGCAGTGCACGTCCAGTTTGCTAGGAGGAGAACATTAGTTAGCCTGCAGGGGTCAATCAATACTTCCGCCTGTGTCCTGCTTCCTGTGCATGGTGAAGGCTAATGAAAGATATGACCCGCAAGTGCAGGCTGAGGTACAGCATGTAAATAGGATACCAGGTATCCTGCAACACCAGCAAGCCCTTGAATGGTCCCTTAGCTGCTTGTTGCAGCTGAGGGGCCGCTCTGATTTCACTGGCAGGACTTGTGATTCAAAGTCACAGAACTTTAAAAACGTTGACATAGATAGGCAAGTGCTAGAAAGACTGCAAACTAAAGTTTCTCGTATTCCAAAGACGCAGAAATGGAAATTGCGTATTTGGAAAATAAGGAAAAAACCCATGTATGGAGGAATGGTTAGTACAGGTACAGCTTCTTTCACGTTTTGAAAAGATTAAATCAGACACATTACATAAAGAGGGATTTTATAAAGAACAATGGAGTGTTTTTAATGAGATTTATGCTTGAATTTCAATAGGGCGGGTTTTAATTGCACTTTCTGTTTCATTCCAAGATGGGAGGTTTGGTAGGGGGGTGGGATGTTTGTCATGTCTAGTGTCTTGTGTTTTTATACATAATGTATATACTTACAATGTTATAATGGCTATATACTGTTTAATAATCAGATTGTTATTGATAATGTGTTATCAATTTAGTATATTTTTGAGATATTTGTTTAATTTTAATAGTTATCCTCTATTATCCTCTATTAATGTTCTGGTTATTGATTTGTTGAACATGTTTCTTGTTAATGTATTGTTACTTTGGAAAAGGTAAATAAAGTTATTAAAAAAAGTTTCTGTAACAGAAAAGTTGTTTCAACAGATGATTTACAAATGTTTCCTTTGGGAGATTCAAGAGATACAGCTAACCATTACTATAGAACTGTTGCATTTCGTGACAACCCGAGTCACAAGTTAAATTGACATGAGGGTGGTATGAATTCGGTCTATAAGCCCAAATAGGTCTTTGGAGTACATTTCCCTCAGTTCCGAAAAATAAATCCTTCATATAGGCCAAAACGAAGGGGGTAAAGTCACAACCCATGACAAGGAGGTGTGGGTGAATGGGGTCATAAGTACATCAGGCAGGTGTTCTCACTCCTTCAGGGCTCCTACTGACACTTAGGCTGCACATTAACCTGCATCGAAATGCTGCTGTATTCTCCTAAACCTATAATTTCCAACCTGGCACCTTAGGGCAGCACCCCTGAACGTATTACAAACTAAACCAGCAAAACACAATTGATTCAGGGGCATCCCACTCCACTTACAGGCCACCACCCCCTCGAACTCTGTCCCCATTTGCATCATTCTACAGGAAGGCGTCTCAGGATTCTGCAGAGAAGCAAAGGCTAGCCACTTCTGCAAACTAAACACCTAGAACAAGGCGCTCCCCGAATTCCAGACTCTTCTGATACCAACAAAATGAAGGTCGGCAGTGGTACACCGATAATCCACAATATCGATCCTCACCCAAGGCTTGTTTTCTGGGTTCCACAATAGCCCCCTGTTCCAATAGCCTCGCTTGCTCACTAACACTGTACCTGTAAGTGGCTGTAACGTGGCCTGAGTGTTATATTAACACATCAAATAAAATTACGAAATACATATGGATAACTTTGAAAGATTTGCTGTTTTTCCAGAGTCGTTTCAAAGTAATGTTATGTAATTTAAAGTGTTGTGTATAGCACACGTTCTGCCATTTTTAATTTTGGCTATTAGGTGGCAGGGCAATCTAAAAGCCTAAACTATTGCATTACATTACAGATAGGAAGAAATGGCATATGAGGGGGGACACAAAGTGTGATGATGTTGTTTGGTTATTTGCCCAACCATTGACTGCCAATAGACATGCTAATCGGTATGGCCATTCCCACCCAGTTGCTGCCCCTCCTCGTCCAAAACATGTCATGGGAAATTTGTCAGCTCACTTAACTCAGGGCCTTACTATCAAACTTTGCACTTGAAGTGCCTGCCATTGTTTTTTAAAAGCAGTCTTCTGAGAGTTAATGGCTTAATTGTAGTTGTAAACACTCTACTGGTGTCATGACAATGGGTCTCATTACACGGACGGCGGTAAGGGTTAACGGTCACCGTTAATGGCAACGGTGACCGTTAACCCTTACCGCCGTACTACGAGGTCCCTTTGCGGGTTGCTTCTTGCAGGCGTTAAAATCCAACCCGCTAAGGGACCTCGGAGCTAATTACGGCACCGCAAAATTGCGGTGCCGTAATTAGCGCCTTCCCCAGTCCCATAGAGCCCTATGGGGCAGAAATGGGAATGGGGAAGGGCAATGGCGGAAAGGGGATTTACCGCCCCTCCAACCTTGGAATGGGGCGGTAAATCCCCTTTCCGCCAAGGCGGTGCCGGTATTTTACCGGCATGAGCCATGGCGCTAATAGCGCCATGGCTCACCGCCTACCGTGTAATGAGGCCCAATGTCTAAACCAGGTCTTCCTTCAGCCACTGGTTTTATAAGCGCTCTGTGTGTCTTCCCTGAAAATAAGCATTGGCAATGCCAACCATGTTGACTTGTGTATGTATTAAGCATTTGCCAGACACTGCTATTAGATGTCCAGGTACTCACCACCATTTTGCACATCCTACCAGTACATACCACTGCACCAGTGCCTGGGAAGTGCCTTCCCCATGCCTACACAAAAGCCCAAACTGTTGGCATTGCCAATGCTTATTTATGAAAGTAAGGGATTTTGAATGGATACTGTAGAAATCAAAGATCCTTAGACATCTTGGCCCTCATTACAAGTGAGGCGTTAAGGGTTTAACGGCGCCGTCGGCGCCGTTAACCCTTAACGCCTGATTCACACTTTAGCGCCTGCTTTTTGCAGGCGTTAAAGTCCAAGGCGCTAAGCGACCTTGGTGCTAATTACGGCACCGTAATTTACGGTGCCGTAATTAGCGCCTTCCTCATCACCATTATGCCCTATGGGGCAAAAATGGGAATGGGGAAGGGCAAATGGTGAATGGGGAATTACCGCCCCACTCACCTTGGAATGGGGCGGTAATTCCGCCATCCACCATGGCGGAATCCGGCATGGACCATGGTGCTAATAGCACCATGGTCCACCGCCTGACTTGTAATGAGGGCCCTTGTGTAGGTTCCATTAGTCAGCTTTATTCCATGTTACACAAAGATCCCTTAAGAAGACAAGTATGAACCACTGGGTCTCATCACCAAGGCTGTGGCTCTTCAACGGACATACAGTGCAACCGTCACTACAGGCATTCTTACACTCACAGCTAAACATTCTTTCAGGCACATCAACATTCTTTCATGCATTCCCAAGCACCTGCATTCACACCAAGCACATTACAACACATGCCCTTCTTCACACACAAATCCACAGGAGGGAAACATACAGGGGAAAACTCACACGGGGCACCTTTTTTGTGAGAGATGCAACTCAAAATAGGGTGGAGGGTGTCCCCCCTTAACACTATCTGTGCCTCCAACAGCAGCCACTCACTCTGACGTAAGGCGCCCCACCCTTTCTGCCCATACTCTCCTAGTCATGTGAATGGGAAAACGTGCCCCCCTTATTCACTTACACATCTGAGCCATTCCTCACTGCAATTGAACTCTGCCATGTCCAAAAAGTGTGATCCAAAGATACCAATGACCCAACCTCACACTGGAGGAGAGGTCCCAGTCCATCCTATACATACACTTGTGTTTGGCGCAGTGTCGCCTGAACCAGTGACCACCCCCTACACCAGGGAGGTCCCATGCCCTACCATACATACCTCACTCAACATTTCTTTAGATACTCTAGAATACTTCCCCAATGACATAATAACATTGGCATTGCCCTAAAGCCCTGCACTGAAAATGCTCATATGACCTATTAGCTAAACAGGTCACTCTAACCCAACTCTTAATTCTAAACTCTTCTACTGAAGAGAACTTCTTCTCTTCAAGGCCATGAGGTTCACAAACTAAAAATCCATAGCTGCGCACAGCTGTAAACCTGCACATTCTCAAAAATGCATTATCCCCTTGTATTTTCACATACACAGAACATTTCCCAATGCATCTTCCTCTCATTAGGATTACCACATTTGACCCTGTAGGATTAAATCCTAAAAGTCCATGTTGTGGCAAGCAACCATAATGCTAAAATTCCTCAATAACATTAAACTAACAGAATGCACACGTGAGCCAGAAATGCACTGCAAGCTCACTTGCCACAGTAACCATACCCATATACTTTTAAAACTCCATGGACAGATAACCAAAAATGCACTGAAAGCAGATGTGCCACTCTAACCAAACCCATAACCTTTCAACTTCCATTAAATATTTCACAAAAAGGATATTGCCCGCTTTGTCCCTTGTTCCATACCACTGCTCCAAGCAAATTAGCCACTGTTAATAACACTACAATTTCTCGGCCCAGCAGTGTTGCGGTTGTGTTGTGATTACATCATGTTCCCAGATCGTCGCTCTGTACGAACCCCCAACACAGTTCACACCGCGGTACCTCACCATTGCCAGCAATTTGCCCTCTGCGAGCCTCTGCAACAGTTCACACTGCAGTACCTCAACTTGCCAGACGTTCGCCCTCTGCGAGCCATTGACACAACTCACCTATCCTCACACCCACTTGTTACAAGTACAGCAAGTCATGGTCGTTGTTGGGGGCTGCTCCGGTCCACCGGGCAGCCCCATATTTGTGTCGGGTAGTGCCCGACACCACACACTGAAGTGCGGCGATCACGCCGCGGGATGAAGGGTGGGGGGGTTCATCCCACCGGCTCCGGGGACACCGGAGCTCCACACAGGGGAGCAGGTCCACCTGGCCCCCTCGGCCCCGGCTCTGGGGGCACCCAGGCCGGGGTCGCATTCCCAACCCGCCTCACATGGTTGGGGACCCACTTGGACGGCGTTGCCCGGCAGGGGCACCGTCCGGACGGCGTTGCCCGGCAGGGGCACCGTCCTCAAGCTGGGCCCCGTCCTTGGGCCCAGCACACGTGGCGAGGTGCCATCCTGGCGCCAGCACAGCACACACACGCGGAGTCAGGTTCACTCTTGACTGCCGAGCCGGAAGCGGCTCGGACCTTTTATTAGGTTGGTCACATGGGTAACCATGTGACCACGCAACACCGTGGAATGTACCATGGCCCCTCACAGGGGTGCCATGCAACAGTCGTCCTCTTAACCTTGCCACACGTCGGCTTTCATCTACGCTGCACCCTATGGGTGTTCTCACTTCCCCAGCACCTCCAAGTTCATGTTTGCCCGAGGGTGTACTCCGCCTCCCTAAATCCACTACGTGCGGATCCAGGCACCATTGCCTGCTACGTGAGCCACGACGCTGCCCAGCCTTCACGTCTTCCTGATAACCTGCGTCATGACGTAACTCGATGCTCCACTTCGTAGTGTCCTTTTCTCTTACACTAAGAGATTCTCGGCAGTTCACTTACAAGAATGGTGCGCGCATAGCGTTCCCCACTATCGCTAGCTCCCCCAGCATGCAACCTGACGTCATCATTGACTACACACTCGCTATGGAGTTGACAGCTTTCCAGGCGTAACCGTTGCAACGGCCAGCCACGCCCTCCTGTTCCAGGCTCAAAGCACATCATTTCAAACCTTTTGGCTTCACTACTTGCAGTCCTCAACACAACTCGCTTTCGTCACCCGGGTCATTACTGCTATTTTCCCAGACCCTGGAAAATCCTTTAAGACCAAGGAAAATACACAGGAAAGCTTCCCTCCTTCTGTTACAAGCGCAGTACAATGGAGATATGTGCTCTTCTCCCAGTAGCTCTCACAGTACAATGGAGATCCCACTCTCTTCTCTCTGTACTTTCGTTTGGGGTGCAGCTTCCCCTATTCCTTGCTCCGTAGTTACAACATGTACAAAGGCCCTCCCTTTTCTTCTTCCTGGGGTATCCTAAGGATGCAGCTCCCCTTTTTCTTGCTCAGGAAAATTCGCTGTAGCTCCCCCTTCTTTCATCTCCCTGGGGTAGGATATTTTGCAACTCCCTGTTTACTTGGCCCTAGGTGATCGGACTTACTTGTGTGGGGGCAGTGTTTCCTCTCCTTCTTCTCTGCACCCCCCGCAGCAGACTGGTCACCTTTATCTTACTTCTTTTGCCGCACAGGTTCTTTTTCTTTACTTATAGAAAGACTGAATCGTCGTTAATGTAGAAATCAAAGATCCTTAAACATCTTGTGAAGGTTCCATTAATCAGTTTCTTCCATGTTACACAAGGTTCCCTTAAAATGACAAGTGTGAACCACTGGGTCCAATAACCCAGACCGGGGCTCTCCAAACTGACATACAATGGAACCTTCACTACTGACATTCCTACACTCACAGCTAAACATTCTCTCAGGCACACCAATATTCTCTCATGCATTCCCAAGCACCTGCATACACACCAAGCACATTACCTGAGAGGCTGACATAGGCAGGTGCACTGGCCACAGGAGTAGGAAGGAGGACAGGGGGAGCTATGAGAGAGCATGTTAGAGGTGGGGGCCAGAGGAGTAAGGAACCCTGTCTACCAGTCAGACCCAGATCAGGACAGAGCCGCGTCAGGGGAGACTACGCAAGCCGAGCGCCTCAATTGAGGATAGAGGCGCAAACTAACCAACCCTACTAACAATCTCCCTTTCTGCATACACCTCTCAAACTCCAAACCAAACACAACCAAAACCTACAGCACAACAAACCGCACAAACTTCACTAAATTGCAACAACAAAACAAAAACACACATAGTCTTGCACAACAGTACACAACGACTACCGGCCGCAAACACCCCAGGCCCAGCCAACGGACCCACCGGGCTGAGGCCGCCATCATCACATCACTGCTCTCTTGCACTTTTCCTGCTTCCTCCCACTAACTCAACCTCCCCTCCTCTTTCAGAGCCGCCAGTGCGCCAGGGGACCACTCCGGTGGTGATAGTGCGCGGTACAAATGTCCTTTAACATTAACATTAACATAACATATAAACCCTAATTTCTAATCCATTCAGGTAGATGGGGTAGTTGACTACAATGATGTATGTGCTATGGAACCCTTGGGCTGAGGTATTGGGTAGACAAGGTGAGTCTTAGGTCTCTTGCTTCTCCTCTCTTTTGGGGTCATTTCAGATTCTTCAGAAGTGTTGTGAAATCTCAGAGATTGAGCATACCAACCCCCCCCCCCCCGAAACACAATAATCACTTGTGCAAGGCAATCTGTCAGGAAGCAGGATATCGTTCCACATCATGGCTCTGTACCTGAATAACTGGGCGTTTTTAAAAGGGCATCAATATAACAAAATCACAAATGGCGGCAAACCAGTCCCCATCCCTGTGCATAATGATGTGCAACCCACGTGCCCTGCAGAAAAAACATTAAAACTCTCATCTTTGAGGATTCTATAACACCTCTTTCCCACACTTCCCTGGACTCTTTAGATTACTGTAGCACCAAGAGGCGGGTGGCAGCAAACAGATTACAACCATATGTAACAGTGCCCATGGCTTGGAGGATGCAATTCCAAGAAGGGACCCCAATTACTTAGCAGATATAGGCAGACCATGTCTTGCGGTGGGGGGTGGGTGAGAGGGAGAACATCTTCAGTTGCTCTTCCAGACGACAGCTCCTCATTCTATAGTGGCCTCCATTTCTGTTACCGGGAGGGAGAAAATTGCTTAAAGATCAATGCCCCATTATTCTGATGTGGTAATCTATGCATGCTTTACAGGTAGGAAAGGGTGGCCTGTTTTAAAGGAGAAACCAATGCAGCCACCGGCCACATGTGCACACCACAGTGTGCGGACTAGTTAATCGCTGTGAACATGATTATATAATCAGGACACCACAGCGCTAGGGTGACCAGACGTCCTAGTTTTCCCAGGACAGTCCTGGGAAATCGACCGTCCCGGGAGTTTTTTAAATTTATAAACCCTGTCCCGGGTTTGAAAGGTTGGGTGGCTACAGTCCCGGTTTTGCCGGAACCCAATTTCGAAATCCCGAAATTGGGCCCGGTGCGACACTTCCTGCGCGTGAATGGGGGCGTGAATGCTTTTCACGCCCTCATTTCCTCCCCCTTCTCTCCCCGGCCGCTCTCCTCCAATGAGAGGAGGGTGCCTGTGAGCACCCCCTCCTACCCTCTGCTACAGGCCAGCGACAATAGAAGTAGGATTACAGTTTTATTTGTTTACGTTAGTCCTACTTCTATGTCTATGGCGTGTCCCGTTTATTTTTATCTGGTCACCCTACGACAGCGCTCACATGACAACTCGAAGTAACCTGTAGAACAACCGTTTGTTTGTTGGAGAAAACCGCGCCAGATTCCATTGGTTTAAAATGACCACATTGCTCGTTGACGATTGTGGTGTGGCCGGGGTTCTGCTATTTGCAGCAAACGTGTGCATAAGGGGTGTTTGGTGTTGTGCAAAAATGTTACCTCCATGTTTAGGGTTTTCTAAAAAGGTGGTTCTGTGCTTTACCGTCACAACTGAACACAACCACATGAATCAAAATTAATCACCCAATAAGAGCACACACAGTGGGAATTAACTCACAATTAGGTTGTTCCCCAGACCGATAGCACAGCGAGTAGAGCACTCGCTTTGACATCTATGCAGCGCCTGCTGACGCAGGTTCGAATCCCGGCAGGGCCAAAATCAGCCTTTTATCCTTCCGAGCACCACACACCACACACGTGGGTAATAAAGCAGCGCTCAGATACCTGAGGGTTCGTAGTGCTAAATAATTATTGATAGTATGGCATCCCTTTCTGCTGGTTGCAGTTTGTATTGGCACACACATTAGCAAGCACCGCGACCTCCTCTCAGCGGCTGCGTTTATCCCAGCAGTACCACGTTGCCAGCTTGCTGCTTCTAAAAGCACTATATTTGTCTTTTATATAGATTATCGATAATCGAACAAATGCATTTTGGCGACACGTTTGATAAGCGCGCTCTTTCCAGGATACTTTAATGAAAATGTCCGAACACAGTCTCATATCCTCTGGCAGCCGATCGTTACCGAGGCGCAGAGTGGCTCGTCAGTGAAGGCCAGAGATAAGCGGCCAATAACGAGAGGAGCGTTTCACGCAAATGCGTCACGCCGCAAGCGCACCACGAACACGCATCACTTCGCCCATATCACAGGGGAAATCCCTTACCTGCACGAGGCGATCGATGATGGAGGGAGATTGGAATTTTAACCGCCTCATGATGTTTATATTAAGTATTCAATTTGGAGTTTGCACCCATCAAAAATGGTCGTATTACAAATGTATTTTACAATTAGATGCAGTTTTATGTTTCCTTCCTGAGGAACGTCATGTTGATGGAGTGATTTCTAAGAAGACTTTATTTCCCATCGCTTCATAACTGCTTTTAGAAATGTACCCATCCAAAGGTGCTGTAAAAATGCACAATTTTGGTCCATTGAGCCTATTCACTAATCTGCTTGGACATACACGTGTTCAAATTGCACCATTTTCGTGTCACTTAGCTGTGGATGGAGCCTACAATGAATACTCATGGAAATTCAGGACGAATATAGACGCGCAGTGGTAGAAGTGTACCAAAAAAGTACTGGAACTGTTAGGCTGAGTAGTGTGGGTTCACTTTGCTTCTCTTACCAGATCCCTATCTAAGCAATAAATCGCAGACAACTTATCTGTATGGAAAAGTTGTAGGCCGTAGGCATTTTATTTTCTTACAGAAAATACAACACAACAAAATAATTACACTGCCATATGCTTTTGGGCACCTTGTGTCCAGTCCCGAAGTTGCCCAAGGCTCCTCCTGAGTCCTTGTTATCCCTGGGCCTTCGTTCCTGGGCACATGCCGCCACACCTGAGCGGGTGTTCTTTACGCCCGCTCAGGTCCCCCCAAAAGCACCCTACCTACAACCTCGTTCTTCGAGTGCCCTAAAAATGTTGTCGGAAAAACCCCCCAACCCTTTCCTTGATAGGTGTACCCCGTCCTGGTGAAACATGTCCGGTGTAAGCCATGTCTTATGAAGTGCAGACCTGTGTTCCTGCCGTACTTTCCTACTGATTTATTTAGTTTCTTTCTGGCTATTTAAATTGTGTGCCTCTTCTGTGCCCCATACCGGACCCTTCTTGGTATTATTTCTGACATAAAGATCTCGGTTTTACCCTGGCTGTGGGTTATGCCATGCAGCGGCTCGCAAATGTTCCTCTGTAATTTACCCCTATTTGCGCTCGCCAGGTCGTTCCCCCCGAGGTGTATAACCAGGTACTCGGGGGAGGGGGGGGTCCCTGAAAACTATCTGGTCCGACAGCCAGTCGTGAATGTCCTCCCAGTGCATCCCCGGGAGGCCTCACCAGGATGTAATCTCTTCCGTCCCTATGCCTTGATAGCTGCCCGTCGACCTCTGGTCGGGGGTCTAGGAACTCTTGTGTGATGCATCTGGGACAGTGGTCCTTCTCTCTCCTGCAATTTTGGTCTGTTGCTCTCCCCCGTTTGGTCTGTTTTAGCTTTCTCTAGCATTATAGCCCTCCACTTGTCTCCCATACTAACATCCCTCCTTGCCAAACATCCCTCCTTGCCATGCCGTCTCTTGCCCCCGTATTACTGGCCCCCGGCTCCCCTACCCTGAAAGCCCCGTAATATGCCAGCGCGAGGTGCTGCCCTGAACCGCGCGGCTTTGCCCGTGCTGCTACGTGCCTCTCGTAATACTTTAACAGAATTCTCAATTTCCCAAAGCTCACCCGCCTTCTGTTACCTGGTTTCTTCCCCTCTAATTTAGCCCATCCTCTCATAGCATATTTAATTCTAGCGCTGTCGGCTGGGTTCTGTATGCCTGACACTTTTGTGGTGCGCCGCCGCCCCTCTTTTCTTTTTCCCTTTGGAAAAATTCCTCTTCAAAAATTTTCACACATTTCTTCAATTGCAATTTTACCTCTTTTACCTTGTTTCCACCAATCAGCTTTTCCTTTTCTTCTTTGGTAAATGCCCCTTCGAGACATTCACCCTTTTATCAATAAAAAATGTTTCCACCTCTTTTACAACACATCTTTTTACCACTTTTCTTTTTTCCCTTTGGCAAATGCCCCTTTGAGAAATTCACACCTTGTTTCCAATTGTAATTTTTTCCACCTCTTTTACACCTGTTTCCACCAACCCATCTTTTACATGCTCTTTGTACTGCTTACTCGTTTTGTACGTTAGGGCGTTCCTGGTCAGCTTGTCGATGACCCTTTCTTTTCTCCGTTCTTCTCCCACTTCTTTTGAGTCGACCTTGTGGCCAACCGTGCTTTCCTTTCTAGTGCCTCCAAGGGGACCCATGCCTTCCGCGGCGTGGGCGTTCTTTCCTTGCCGGCGTCCGGTCTTAGCTCCCTGAATTTTTCCCACTGCAAGCGTGAGATTGCATCAGCCACCACATTTGCTTCCCCAGCGATATGCCTCGCCTTTATGCATCTATTCATTCTTATACTTTCCAGCGTGATTGCCCTCATTACTTCCAACACTATTGTGCATGACGCACTTCCTTTATTTAACACGTGCACCACCGCCATGTTTTCTGACCCTACTGCTAACTCCCTGTTCCCTAGCTCTTCCCCCTATGCGCATAACGCGACCCATATCGGGAAGGGCTCCAGCCGCGTTATGTTTTTTGTCCATTCCGCCACCTGCCATGTTTTTTGGCCACTCGCCTGCACACCCTTGTTTCCCCAGTATTGCGCCAAACCCAAGGCCACCTGCTGCATAGGTGAACAATCCCTTTTAACTTCCTCGTTCACTGGTGATCGCCATATCACCGACCCATTGAAGTATTTCAGAAGTTCTGCCCACACTTCCAGATCATTCTTGATTCCTCCCCCTAACCTGACTCTGTGGTGCCCCCTTTGTAGCACCTCTCGTTTTCAGCTCAATACTTCTCTGGAACACCCTCCCCTGTGGTCTGACTCTTCCTGCGACATTCCGCTTTCCTGCCAGCACTTGCAATTCTCTTGCTGTCGCTAGCCGCTCCGTCATCTTGTCACCAGGATCCGACACCTTCCTTTGTTTGAGTCAATTTCTCTTCCTAGGAATTGGATAATCTGCGTTGGGCCCATCGTTTTCTCCTCCGCCAGAGGAAAACCCCACTCGTTTGTTATTTCCACGATAAAATATGCGCCTGAGATGGCACACCCCATCGGGAGGCAGTTGTCGACGATGTATTCCCCCTCCCAATGCCTACATAACCATCTTCGTGATCTGCTGTTGACTGGCTACCGGCGGAATGCCATCCATGCCCCTTTTCCCGCTTTCCTGACCAGTTCTACTGCCTCCTCGAAGTCTGAATATGATACCGTTGCATCGCTCTGGGCCGTTTCTTGGTCTGTGTATTTCTGGAGCCACCTTTCCATCTCTCGATTTTTTCCCCGTCGTTGCCCCCTTCCCGCCCCAGTTCTTATATCCGCGTCTCGTCGCTTCTGCCGCTTGGAGCTGCGGCCCTTGTGCACTTGGAGCTGCTGTGGTCACCCTTACATCTCTCGCACTTGTGGCTGAACTTGCACCTCCATCCCCAGCTACATGGTACCCCCTTTTCAAAACTCCTACATTGTCCTGGTTCTGCTCGTGTTGTCCCCGTGCTCCCATTGCCCCCCCCCCCGTGTTGTCGGGGGGCAGGCTGCTCTGCCACCCTCTCTGTGACCCATAGTCTCTGCTCTGCAAACTCTGGTCTCTATTTCTGTCATAGCTGGATTCGTACTTACTGCTATTGGATCTATAATCCGCTTTGTAATCCTTCTGCCATTACTGCCTTCCCTGCTGCCCCCCTGTGCTCCGCTCCTTGGAATCCCATTTCTCCTTTAGCACATTAAATATGTAGAGATTAAAGTTTTCTTCATCCCAACCCATATCCGGAAAGCAGTCCATCTCCTTTCTGAACTCGTGATCGTACTCCAGTCATGCGTCACCTCCAAACACTGCGTGTACCTTCAGCACCCTCTGTTGATAGGCAACTAATGCTACCCCGTCTTCCGGGAATTTTTGTAACATAATTGTAGACATTATGGTGAAGGCCGACATCCAGTTTTCAAAATTCCTTACTACTGGCCCCTTTTTAAGTAAACTTTTCTCGTCCTCCTTCATGTCCTCTAGGGCCACATTCATCCCCCTCTTTTGACAATCTAACAATGTAAAGATATCGATCAATTCCTTCCTCCATATTTTTTCCTTTACTTTGTCATTTATGTACCAAGCCATCGCTTTCATTGACCTGCCCTGTGCATCTTTACCCATGGTTGGCCTGCCATATTTCGTCATGAGTGGCCCCCCATTTTCTGCCGTTGCCACCGTCGGTGCTGCCCCCGGTGGTGTGTCCCCTACCACTATGTTTGGCCCTGCCGGTGCACCTTGTGGTGCCGGGATTATTGGTGCCCCTTGCGGCACCGGGACTACTGGTGCCCCTTGTGGTGCCGGGACCAGGGTTTCCCTGGGTTCTATTGGTGCCCCTTGTGGTGCCGGTACCGGGGTTCCCCTGGGTTCTGCCCCTGCCCCCCCTGCCCCTCTCTGTTTTTCCCTGCTCACCACTCCCCTCCATTTTACCCAAGCCCTTATGTGATCTCTTTCTTCGTCATCACTGCTTGCTTCATTTGAAGAACTCCCCTGCTGCTCCTCTCTGGATCCCTTCCCCCTTCTGCTCTTCTTGTCATTGGTTCTGGGCGACTTACCCGAAACCGTGACGCAATTTTTTACCATTTTTACGATTTTTTTCCCCACATTATTATTCACAGTACCTTTCTTTGTAACTTTTTTCTTTCTCTTGGTCGGTGCCTCTGTCTGTTCCTCTGATCTCTTCGACTCCGCTCTTCCCCTTTTCTGTCCTTGCGGTACCTCGACTTCTTCTTCGCTGCTGCTGGGCTCTATGAACCGCAGAGGTGATGTTGTCTTCGCCCTTTCTTCTTTCTGCATTATCTCCAGCACCCATTGTGCCCCGTATTCCTTCTCTGCGTTTCTCGCCCATTCTGAGAATTCTTGGGCCCTTTTTGCTCTTCCTTCCGCCATCCTTCTCGTCTGAATTCTGTCAGCCACGCTTCCCGTTCGACCACGGCGAAAGTCCTTTGTTCGTTCGCAGCTGGTACTTCTGGGTCGCTCCTGTTCCGGCACCGTTGGGCGACTCGTAGCCACTGCGTTTTGGACGAATTCCGAGAGGTAGAAAAATGCATGAGCCCGCAAGAGCAAACTTTTTTCCTTCCCCTTATCCAGGCACTAAGAGCCTACCCGAGAGAGTTGAGCTGTTACCTGGTTTGTGCCGCCTCTCCTTTTCCAGGCTTACTTATACCCCCCCCGGCCTTTTGTTCCTTCTTGGGGGCAGCCGGGTTACCCCCCTGACCGCTTGCTGTTACATTTCGCATCTTCCCAGGTGCTGTTTCCTGCCGACGCCCCTCCCTACGCTTTCACGCCGTTTTCCCCCAACCCGCGCCTAAACTCCCAGACCCTCTACTGTCCCGCATTTCATGCGGCCCGGGGCCTGGGTCAGACTCCAGCGGGGGACAGAGTGGGAAGCAAGAGATCAACGTGCATCTCATGTTTCAAGGGTTGCAGTCATGCCGGTTGACAGCCATCTGAGTTGAAATAGATTTCAGTGTAGCTGCAACTGATATCCGGTGGTAAAGTGTAGAAGTGTGCTTTAACTTCACAAAAAACAGTTCCGGAATGGTGAAAATGGTTGCAAAAACTAGTGGAGTTGTTAACAGTAAAACATAACAGTAGTGGGACACCGCTTCAGACCGTTCCCGCTCACTTAGACCACTGTAGACGAGGAAGGATAGCAATATTTCACAGAAATCGCGTGTGAAATGCAATATGTTAAACCACATCCTTTCAATTTCAAACTCGTTTTCTTTTTAGTGAATGAGGGCAGACGTCCAATACATTTTCACTATTCTTTTTCTTTTTAAAAATATATCTTTGATATTGAACAACCATACATGAATTTCAGTGGCGTCTCTATATTCAGATCCGTTCTCCAATACTTATGTGTATTGATTTGAAAATCTGAATTAATTGGTTAGATCAGCAGTACTGCAGATTCGATCTAGCGGAAAGTAGAGTATTGTCATTATTGGGTGCTCAGCAAAGATTGCACTGCGATAAGTGAACACTTAAACCAAGGCATGGGGACGGACGGGTGGAGGTGGAAACATGCAATGGGAAAGCACAGACCACCATTACAGCGATTATACAAAATGTACTATTAGCATAAAGATTCCACTCTAGACCTCCTCTCAGCCAATAAGAATGTTAGGAATGCAGTATATGATATGAAATTAAATTAAATTATATTTTATTTATATCGCGCTCATACACAGGTGTTTCAGGTGTTAGCAATAATACCAGATCGGGTGGTAAAAGCCTGGGCCCCAAGTTATAGCTAATATTTAACAATGGGCCCTGGCTCCATTACAACAGGTATTATTGCTAGTAGCACCCTGAGTTTTGAATCCTTAAACCCGGGTTGCAGACAGCAACATATTTTGTTTGAATGAACGGGACGCCTCGCGGCATCCCATTCATTCAACAAAATACTTACCTAAGATGGCTGCCATTTATCTTCAAGGCGGGACCCCATATGGAGCCCCTCTTCGATTTCCATGGTGGCCCAGGAGGCTGGAGCGGCAGCAGATATACAACCACAGGACTGAAAGAAATCAGATAAGTGGGATAGGGGTAGTTTAGTTTAGTTTATTTATTTATAGAGCGCACCTAACTCTCGGGTATCTGGGCACTTACACTTGAGCAATAGTTACAGGGACAAAAACAAATAGCAGTTGACTCTTGTTACATATCAGGTCAACATACCAGATAGATAGAGAGTGTACAAGGTGAGAAAGTGCTACATATAAGAAGAGATACTTCAAGTCATCGTGCCTGCAAGAAGCCATATATACAAAAACATACAAAATAGCAACGGGAAACAATTGGTACAGAAGAGCAGAAATTAGCATAGATCCAATTATCAGGCCTGAAAAAGGCTATGTATACAGGGCATATAGCATTGCATATAATCAATTGATACAGACAGGCCTGGAGGGAATTTAAGAGATTTTAGTTTTGCTGGGTGAATAGCCATTCTTTTACTCTGTTTCTGAAAGACCAGAAGGAAGGTTCGGCTCTAAATGCTGTGTGGAGGGAATTCCAAAGCTTGGCTGCTAGCACCGGGAGGCTGGACCCACCAGCTTTTTGTAATTTGTACGTAGGAATTTTGAGGCAGTGTAAGTAGTTTGATCTGGTAGGTCTGGAAGATTGGTTCCTGATTAATTTGTCAACCAGGTATTTTGGGGCAATGTTGGACAGGCATTTGTGAGTAACCTAGGGGTGCATTGAGGGAACACAATGATGATGGGACTGGAGGGAAAGGTGGGGGGAAGATGGAGTGGCAGGGAAGCAGCTCGGAATGTGGGCTGGGATCATAGGATTCAGCCAGTGATGTGAGCCACCTGATTGGTTGGTTCCCCCGCCCCGGGTGCTAATGTCTAGTATAGATCTAGTTCCAAACATTCTGACTTGAGCAGCAGCCAGACAAGCAGCACATGAGCTTCCTCAGCTGTGTAAAGGCACTGAGGGGATTGTTCAGTTAAAACCCCCAGACTAACAAACAATAAAATCCACATTTCTAAAGTATTAGTTCCATTATCATCAAACTAACATTTCAAGTTGCTTGCACATACTCATTTTTTTCCTCACAATAAATACGCTCCCTTTTTACTTGCACAACTCATACTAATAGCTGTATAGAATAGACCTTGTGAGGTATTTAGGGGGTGCAGGGTGTTATTGATGGGCATAGTTCCAGTAATAAATGCCATTTTTACAGGGCATCTATGATAAAACAAGCACGATAAGTGTTGTTATGTGTCAAGACTGGCATTTTGGTGTAGCCAGTCTAGCCATTTCTTGATGTGTCATGACATCAGATAAGGGACCCATGTCGAGGAATCCCTGCCACATTTGGGGTACATTCGTAAAACTCAATTTTGAGAGCCAGGAGGTTTTGAATTAATCATAACCCTGACATTGCTCTGGGCAACGCTTCAGAGATCAAATTTCCGTCTGCTATGCCATTATAGAAGGAGAAAGACCACATGCAGATCAGGCTTGATCCCTCCCCAAATGGACAGCCCTGCCCAAACTGCTGTTTCACATCCATTCTGCACAAGAACACAAGCAACGCTAGACAGGTTTTGTAGTCATAGGGCGTCATAAATGAGGTGAACCATGGGTCTCTACACAGAGTAGGCTCAGGAATTCATGCCTTTGCATACCCGTCCCACTCAGGGTGACTACCACAACACTGAAGAGTGACGGCTGCAATGTTCTGGAAGCTCTCTTCAGATTTGGTATGGGACGTTCAGGGAATAAAACCCCCTGATGAATGGCTTAAAGGTCTATTTGTGGCCTGTGTGTAGCTGCTTCATGGTGGGAAAAAGAAGGCAGCCTTTTTTGGAGCGCCTTCAAATGGGCAACTTATACACATAAAACCTCCTCGCACAGATGTATGCCCATGGAGGTCCAATGAGGCCTATATATGGAACTTCTGCAAGAAACTGCATAAACCAAGGGCTGAAAGCCAGTCCTATTTGCAATACATTGACATTGCTCAGGAGGGATGAGTCTTAGATGGAAGGGCATGAGACACAGTGACAATTGTGTTTACTGCCCAGTGGGGGGAGGCTGTAATGGGGGTAAAGGGTGCCCTACCCCCATCATCCACCCACAACATCGCATCCAGCCCATTACTCAGGTGCAGACCCCTAGTATCTGTTTCAAGTAACTACGCCACCAGACTGTAATGTATCTTTCAGTCTTTGGTTTGATAACAGAAGAACATCCAGAATAGGCGAGTTCAGTCTTGGCACTCATTAATTTATCAACATCTCTATAATGATCACAAGCACCACATGCTGGAGTCTTCGCGTCATGCCTGTTCAATACTTGGCCTCATTGTAATGATCACAAACAGGTTATAAAACACTTCAGTCTGCAAACCAACTAAATTCTTAGCTTCGTACACAGGAGGTGTCAGGAACGTGTGATTGATACAGGTCCCATTTCCACATTGGGTTGGACTGACGCATCTGATTACCGTCTTATAGTACTTTTGATAGAACTAGCTGACATCCAATGCTCAGGAACCAGAAAAGTCCCTGCCCTAGTGGATTAAGGGGCAGCAGGAACATTCATGGACACATGGGCACACCAACATGCCATATACACAGATCAATAAGACAACCTGGCACCAGTTGAAGGAGTGGATGGTTGTCCTTTATCGTCTAGTCATGTGACTCATTGTTGCGATCCCCTGCATATGACCATCGCTTAACATTGAGAAACCATAAGCTTTGACCTTGTTACTACGGTACTTTTTCCCATCATATTGGGAATTTCCTGGCTCAAATACCACAATCCCTTTATCAACAGGATAGCCTGAACCTTGTTTCTAGCATCCGAAATATGTGTAAAACACTGCACCTTATCTCATCCGCCATCAATTTCTGCATGGAGACATACAGTACAGGACATACCAGCAGCTGTACCAACCCTGCATTCAGTTCCTGACAAGTATTAGGATTTTATGGAAATATTCTAGGATGATGGCTAGAGAAGATTACCTCCTAATCGTCTGGATGAGTGTGGCATCAAGCTGATTCCTGGAAGCGCGGTGCCTTTTGGCTGCATGTTTTCTCGATCTGAAAGTGAAAAGACTGCATTACAGAAATACCTGGACGATAATATATGGGATGGTCCCATAACAGAATAACAGAGTCTAAATCTGCAAGAGGAGCTTTGTTATTCTTCATTACAAAAAAGGAGACTATAGAACTTCTGTCATGTTTGGAATTCAGAGGTCTCAATAACGTTACCATAAAAGCTAAATATCCCTTGCCGTTGATTCAGGAAATTCTTACTGCTGTTCAAGGATCCAACATCTTCACAAAGTTAGATCAGTGGGGTGCTTCCCACCTTATTCGCAAACACTTCAGAGATGAGTGGAAGACTGCCTTTCGAACACCTTATGGCCTTTTCTAGTACTACGTCATGCCAATTGGTCTAGCTAACGTGCCGGCAGTATTCCAACGTTTCACGGACCACATATTCATGGACATATTGGGCCATTGTGCCATTGTGTGTTTGAACAATATACTGGTCTTTTTGCAAGACTCAACCATCCACACCACTCACGTCATAGAGGTTCTGAGATGACTACATAAGCACAACCTTCTGGTGAAACCTGAAAAATGTGAGTTTGATGTATCTACCATCTTATACCCTTGCTATTGCTTATCTGCGGATGGTATATACATGGATATGAGAAACGTCAACAAAATTCTTGAGCCTGAACACACATCGCTGAAATACCAACAATGTTTTATCAGCTTGGCTAACATGTATAGGAAGTTTATTCCTCATTTTTACGAATACTGTTACCTCTCACTGATCTTTTAAAAACGAATCAGGATTCTGCATGGAACCCTGTTGTGGCCAAGGCCTTTGAACATTTAAAGATGGCCTTCACTACAGCCCCAGTCCTACGACAACCACATTCTACCAAGTCTTTCATAATAGAGGCTGATGCTTCCTGTTCTATGATAGGATCTGTCCTCAAGCAGTTGCAGGAAGACCATCTTGAACATCCATTATCCTTCTATTCCTGGAAACTCACTGAATCAGAGATCCACTACTCTGTAATTGAGAAAGAACTTCTTGCTATAAAGAAGGCATGTAAAGAGAGCAGCCAATTCTTGTTAGGAGCAGGTGAACAAGTCTAAATACGATCTGATCACCACATCCTTCAGGTGCTCCAGCATTTGGAATGTTACAACAGTAGACAAGCCTGCTGGGCATACTTCTTTGCACAATATAACTTCTGTATCACCAAAATACCTGGCACTGCTGATATGGTGGCCTACGCTTTGTCATGTAAATCTACAGACCACCCTGAAGTCACATATCCCCGCAAAATACTGGAAGGAAAGAGATTCATTCATCAAGGGTCCCATTTCTTCGATCTGGCAAGAGAGGAACAAGACCACTCCACTCCGGACACACATCTTCAACGAATCAACCGTCTCTTATACTTAGACAGACATCTATACTTGCCTTCGGAGTCCTTACAACAGATGGTAGTACAGTTATGTCACAATACTTGCTTGCTGGATATAAGGGAATCCGAAGTACCAAAGACTTGCTTCACAGACACTACTGGTGGCCTTCTTGGTGCAAAGACACCCACCACTTTGTCTCAACCTGCATGACTTGTGCCCAACATAAGACACCCTGTCTTCAGGCAGTAGGCAAGTTATGTCAACCGGAATTACCTGTGGCACCCTGGAGACAGATATCCATTGATTTCATTGTGGAATTACCACCCTGCAACTGACAAACCATTCTCATGGCGACCATTGACCGCTATTCCAAACTCACCCATTTTTTAACCTTTCCGCGTTTATCCACAGTGGAAGTTCATGTATTTCTGAAAGACATATATCGTCCTCATGGACTGCCTGACGTTGATTTTTGCTAATAGAGGCAGCCAATACACCTCCCGCTTCTGATCTTCTTTGTTTAAACATCTTGGAGTCCAACACCTTTTGTCTTCAGAGTATCACCCTCAGACTAATTGGCCCACTGAAGACTGAACCAAAGCCTAAAACAGTACCTTTGCTGTTTTGCATCAGCTACACAGGACAATTGGTACAAGCTGTTATCGCTGGCAGAACACGCCTACAACAACAGCCTACATACTTCCATTCAGACAAGTCCTTTTCATTGCACTTATGAATATCATCCTCAGTCTTTCCCTACCTCCTTAACCTCCTTGGATTCCATGCACACTCAGTACCGCAACACTACCAATCCATCAGGGATGGACACCTGACCACTCTGAGTTGTTTAACAGATTCTCAAAGAAGGATGAAGGTGATGGCCAATTCTCACAGAACCCAAGAACCCACATACAAGATCGAGACATGCCCTCTAAATGCCTACCCAGGCACCTTACTCCAACGAAATTGGCACCCAAGTATTTCAGACCTTGTCATATCATCAAGAAGATCAACCCAGTTGCAGTTATCCACAATCTGGAAACGGACACATCCAGTATTTCATGTCTCACTATTGCAAGCCTTTTCCAAAGTACTTATTACACCTAGCAATGTCATCCTCGTCTTCTGGTCCACGATGGGTTACCCGATGAGTATGAAGTGCGAGCGATATGTGATTCCCGGCTCCATCATGGCTGCCTTCAATATCTGATCGGATGGCTGGGTTATGGTTCTTCTGACAAGTCCTAGGAACCTGCATCTTAAGTTGACATCCAGCCCAGAACATAGGGCAGTTCAGTGATGTGCTCCTCACATCTTAACATTCTGGTTCTGAGCAGATGCTTTTCTTTGCCCATGAGTTGTCGTTCTTTCACCTTCCCGCTCCTTGTCCTTGTTCCTCCTTCCTCCATGTTGGCTCTGCTCAGGTCTTCCCTCTCCTGGGTCCTTCCTGTATTGTTGTAGGGACTCCTCCTTGGTCCTGACATCCTGTTGGGTGTCCTGACCCACGTTTGAGCTATCATGCTGCAACATTTGGTGCTGTGGGCTTAGAAAATCCAAGATGGCCAAAAAGCCCACATGTGCGCCAGAATAGGAGAACTGCGCAGTTGGCACGAGACCACTCCAAAGATACAACCTTCTTGTGGGGAATTCATTTTCTTAATCCCAAAAATGGTTGCATTACCAGTACTCACCACTATCAGAAAGCCGGCGTTTTAAAACCACCAGACTTTTGTGTAAAACTGAACAAATGAAACAAAACCAGACCAAGGAAAGACTTGCTAAGAGGTCGATACAATGTAAAACTATATTCTGAAATGGCTTGAAGGAAGTAATTATTTAATGTACATGTAAAAATTGTCAGTTTGATTTGAATGTAGAAAACTGGGAACAAAAAGTGACATTTAGCTGAAACCTGGCTTAATGAAACTGAATTCTGCCTGACAACTACCCCCGACAGGAGTTGATGCTGGATCAACAGCTGTGTTCCCAGGCCTGGCTGCCAGGCATGGCTGCATCCTGAGGTCACATGGCCCTGTTGATTAGATTAGGGGTGGAGCAGCTGGGGACTACAGGGAGTTGAACAAAGGCCTGTCCTGGACTCAGGCAAATGTTATATTGGGGGGCCGTAAAGTGGCTTCCTCTTAGGGGAAACTGGGAGGGGCAGTGCCACTGCTAGCAGCTGAGCTTGAGGGAAGTGGATAAAACAGTTATTTCACCCTGTGATGTGGGAAGCCACAACCCTTTTTGACCAGGGCATAATTTTAAAAAGATAGATAACTCAAAGTGCGGACTTGTCAGAATTATATAAGTAATATCATCATTTTTGTGATTTTTCTGTGAACATTTTGAGATGCGTTAGGACCCTGTGGTGTATTCTGGGGGGTTGCTAGCGGAAAATAGGGTCTCACTCCAAATGTCTGCATGTTAAAAATCTGACACTTCATCAATTAATGTCCATACTCCTTGCGCAAATGTGTGTAAATTTGGGTAAATGTCCGATATTGCAAAACCAGTTAAAAAGCGCAAAATGTTGTCATTTTTGAATGCAAGCCCCCAGGAAGATCAGAGGTGGACAAGCATGGACCATAAGGAATATATAATGTGCACATGTAATTTCAACAAATTGTATATCTGGGAAGGATGTATTTGAATCAAGTATAGATTTGTGGGCAAACTGACCAGGGGAGGATCCTCTGACCCATAAAACCTACAGCATCACTCTGACTCACATTTCCTTCCCCCAATCATGGGAGAGGGGAGAATTGGGCCAATGACAAGTAGAGAGGGGCAGGCTTAGCTAGGCCCAGGCACACACCCATTTTCAAAACACATAAAAAGAGACTGCTGGGACAGGTAGAGACATTCAAATCCAGTTGCTGCGGAGCGTTTTGCCGGACCACACAACATCCAGAAGATACCAGTTCCAGACTGACTCCAAGTACATACTCCAGAACCTAGAACTTATACTTTAGAACCTAAATCAGAGGCCTAAAACCACAAGCTGAGTTCTCTGCAGCAGGCCTCAAATCATTGCAAGCTACTCACAGCTGGGCGAGCTGCTTGAATCCCTTGCCAAAAACTTTTGCCAGGACCAGTGCAGAGATCCAGGAGCCGTGCAGAGACCGCTGTGAGCAGAACCAGAGAGCTGACCCAGATCACTGTGAAGTGCCGAGACCAGAACCGGAGTCCAGTCCAAAACCTGACCAGATCTGTGGCGAGGCCTACTTCAAATTTATATTGTGAGTACCTAGCAGAACTGTGCAGAACCAATCTCTTAGTTAAAATAATCTAATCCAAACTATTTTAACCTAAGTAGAACAGCCTCCTAGAAATCGTGTCATCTGTCATTTGTAAAGCTGCACAACTGTCACCTGTCAATTCTGAAGCTGCAAGCTGTCACCTGTCATTTTGAGTTTACTTTAAATCCGAAAAACTACCTTTATTTAATCGTCCGTATCTCTGAAACTGTTTAGGATAGGAACGAAATTTGACTTTCCCCTGAAAGCTTAGAATCTAAGCTTTCCAACGAACCTAAAACCGACTTGCTACTCCTTATACTTTTGCCGTAATCACGTTTCATGCACTCGCGAATTTTACCGCGATTTGCGATTTGGTTAAAAATCCAGCCACGTGTAACCATCAGCAGTCATTTCTTTCCTTGCTAAAAATTGGTTTGCCTCTTAATCACCATCTCTGAATCATTGCTAAAGTGAGCCCGAACTCATCCCAAGTATCTCTCACTCACCCTGAACCTCCTAAAGGGAATTAAAAGCATTTTCAGCATATTTCTCACTTCATTGCCACCACATTCAAAGCACTTGGGCCTGTGTTTTAAAACTCATACCGGTTTTCTCTAAGCTTGCTGGGGGGGAACTGAATTTCGTATTGTATTTGTTTGCATTCCTGAGAACTGTGTGCTCCTCTTTCCATCTACTTCCATGTCTTACATTGCATAGGGGAGGGGGGTGAATTGCCAGAGAAAAAGTGATTATATTATCTTTTATTAAAATCATCTCAAGTATTTCTGTACTGCATTTTATTCCTCATTGCTTTTCCCTTGAAATCATAAAAGTATTTTTGCTACTTGATCCATCCTATACTAACTCCTCATTGATTATAAAGAAGTGTGCTAGTGTCAGATTACCCATTGTTGATTAACATTATATTTATAAGGGCGATATCGATTATTAATTTATTATAAAAGCGTGGTATCTATATTTTGTCTTATTTCTCAAATAAACCTTTTAAACTTGCAAAACAGAACTACTTCTTGGCTCAGTGGGGTCAGGGGGATTCTAAGAGAGGGGTGTTATATAGGGGTAGTCATCCAGAACTCATGAACTGGACATAAAGATATATCAATAAGGGTTTCCATTCAGTATCCCAGACTGGGCATTGATTTAGCTGTAGTGTTGAATTGAATCCTCTTACAAATTGGGGGCTCATAGCCGGGGATTCCTGATTAGATCTATCACGTGTGCAGATTAATACAGTGTGCTAACTGACAAGATACATACATCCGGTCGGATCACCACGCTGTGTTACGCTGTAAAGCACTCCTCAAAAGGACGCTCTAAGGGAAAGGTCTGTTTTGCAAAAATAAAATACAAACTTCTGTAAGTCAGGAAGGAACTCAAATTCCAGAATGACGACCTTGGTAGATATGAAAATAGCCAGAGAGCACTTCTTACATAAGCTATTTGTGAGAGGTGAGTGGACTCATCAGGACCAGACGGTCTGGTTGCAGGCAATCGCACCCCAGATCACTGAAACAGGGTCAGATATATGGAGAGACCAGGGTCCCTTACATGTGGCCCTGAGTGAACTATATATGGCCCCTAAGGCCAAGGATGAGCACAACAAGATTGCCAGGGTAGCGGCATATTTATATTTACATATGGGAGCTATGCAGGACAAATGTGCTGAAGGCCAAGATCTGGCGAGTAGGCAACTGCTGGCATTACAGAAGGCCCAATCTGATCTAGACTCTTCTGAGCAGAGGCTGCACAGAAGCCAGGAGTCCGAAAATGAGAGTAGACAGTACATCATTAAAATAAAGAAGGATATGGATATCCTGCAATAGGAAAAGACGGACCAGGATACCAGAATTCTGGCTTTGCAGAAGGAGCACCAAGACAGTCTGGACTCCTTACTGCAGAGGCAGAAAAAGCTGGAGCAACAGATCAATTTCAACAGGGCATGCACAGAGCAGGTAGCCACCCTGCAAATCCAACTAGACAGAGAGAAAGAAGAAAGCAATAAATTGATTTTGAAAGACCTGGATACCCAGGCAGAGTTTGATGAAGAACACCAGAAAGCTGGTGCCTTCCAAAGGCAAAGGGACGACCTGGCGGCACAGATGCAGACTCTTAGTCAGGAAAGGGATACCTTAGGCCAGGAAGTCTGCCACTTAAAAAGGAAAATGGAAGAAAATCACCTGGCCCTCCAGGGACTGGGTGACCTCCAAAAAGAACACCAGAACTTGTTAGAGCACACCAGGAGGGTGGAGGATGCTCTGGCAAGAAAGGAACAGGCCAATAGGGACACAGCTCAGGAGGTAACCCTCCTGCAGCAGAGACTGGCCCAGTACTCCAGGACCAATCAGGAGGCACAGAGAGAAAATGAGGCTCTCTGTCAGCACAATGATAGGCTCCGGCAACAGGTAGCGATGCAGGAGAGACTGATAGAGTCTAGTAAGGCCTTAACTGAGGAACTGAAAGCGCAGGCTCTTGCATTGCAACAGGGAGCAGGGGCGGATAGAGACCAGGTTCGCTGGGAGAGGGAGACTCCTGAGCATAACCTCAGGAGCCCTAGTACCAGAGGCCTTCATATCTCTCAGTCCCTGGACTCTGCCAACCCCATGTCCCCTGGCGCACATGAGCACCGGGCCACAGGGATGGCAGATTACTATCCAACCAGAAGTATGGGGCTCATAGGCCAGTACCTCCCAGGAATGGAGGGGTGGGCATCCGGGTATGGGCACCCAAGCACAGTGCAATTTAGTGGGGAACCCCAGGAGAGTAGGCCCTTTAAGGGCATCCTGAAAACTTCTGCCCAGTTAGGTCAGTGGGGGGTACCCATCAAATCCTGGCAGTAAGGAGGAATCTGAAGACTCCTCTGAACGGCGCAGGACACATGAGACCAGGTCCCCACATTCTGCCAGCCATTCCCAGGCTCGCAGAATCCGGGAAAACCTGGAAGATCAGACAGGAACTTCTGGGAGCAGTGCCTCTGAGTCAGAGGATGAATGGACCAGGGTTACCCGAACCAAAAAGGCCAATAAGGCAAAAAGGGCCTTGCTTAAGGACCCATTGAAGCAAATAAAGGCAATAAGGAGTGTTATCACGCCTTATCATAAGAACGCCAAGTATTCTGTTTGGGAGCACTTAGAGTTGTTTGAGCAAATGATGGAGACTTTTCATTTGAAGGACAGCCAAAGCTGTATTCAATATGTAAAGTGGACCTTCTCACCAGAGTACTCCAGTTTCTTTGCGGGGCTGGAGGACCAGAATCATTCAAGGTGGTCCACATACAGGGCGGCCATCTTGAAAAAATATTCTGTGCACAGAAATCCCCAAGAGGCTCGCAAGGCAGCCTACAATTTGCAATGTGGGGAGGATCAGGCCCCACAAGAGTTTGTGCAAGAATTAAAGCGTGCTTGTGCGCAGACCACCAGAAGGGTGCGCACAGACAGCAAAGAGTTTGTCAATACATTTTTCCATGCTCTCCCTAAATATATAATGACCCAGCTCGTGAGAGATTTTCATGAGAAAAGATCTTTAGACTGGGCCATTGAACAGGCTACCCGGATCTATGAGGTGCAGAAGCCTATCGGAAATAAAAATAACGTGCCGAAAAACCCCAAAACCAACAGCACCCCTGCTGCTGCCAAGGTGGCAGAGGTAAAGGTTGCCCCCGTTTTAGATTTGGAGATGGGGGGGCCTAAAAACCTGCCTGCACCAAATAATTCACAGCCCAGAAGGCCCTCGGGCCAGTCACAGACAGGGAGTCGAGGAGGTAGTCCCACAAATGGGGTCCCCCGCTCCCCTGACTATGTAAGTCCCCGCTATAAGGGAAACCAACCAATCCTGGGTTATATGTGGACTCCTCCAGCCCAAGGGGGGGGATCCGGCCAAGCACCTAACCCAGAGAACTTCCCTCCCAACTTCCCACAGGAGGGCAGAAATTCTCCAAATCCTGGGCATAACTTTTTCCCCAGGTATCCACCCAATATCCAGCCCCAAAATCATCCATCCTTCTTTCCCCAATTCCCTGAGCCCAGACAACCTAATCCGGGAGAGGGGAGGCCAAGGGTGGAGGGGTACCAAAATCTTCCCAACCAGGGGTACTACCAGAGAAGGGATAGCTACCCTTCCCGGGATCAGCCCAGGGGAGAAAATAGAGCCCCGTATCAGCCTGAGCGGGTTTCACAACTTGAGCGCCAGGTCCAAAATATGGCACGAGATCTGGGTCACATACTGAGGGCTCAACAGAACCCTCAGATGAGCATGCCACCACAGAATGCCCCAAACTCGGGACCTGGTGCTCCAGAACAATGACGGGGGCAGCACCCCGATAACCCACCGGTTCCCAGGGAGGAGGCACAAGGGGAAGGGGGGTGTAAAGCCTTGGAAGAAGCTTCCTTCCCAACTTGTAAACAGCCCCTGGAAAACCAGGAACCAGAAACAAAACCTCCTGCCCCTGAAAGCCTGCCTCCCAAGGAGCAGAGGGGGGGTAGGAGAAACAAAGGACCCAAAAAGACCCACTTTGTGGAGGAGGTACAGGTCTTCCAATTTGAGGGAGAGGGATCCTCAGAAGGTCCTGGGAAAAGGATCTTCTCATTCAGAGATGGGGGAACTCCTCCCAAAGAAAAATGGGTCCCAAGGGATTCCAATCCAGACTGGGGAGATATGGAGACTGAGCGACCGCCGCCCATCATCTCATCCTGGAACCCACAATACCGAAATCCCCTGGTTCAAACCCATCCTGGTGACTGCCTCCAAAAAGGGGGGGGGGGCGGCCCAGAACCGGAACCAGGGGAACCCACAATGGCTCTGATCTCCAGTTGCCAACTTTTTCGTTCAGATTCCCAAGACTCTCCACAGAATTCTGCCCAAATCTCTTCTCTAGCAATGTCCAAAACCAGAAAGTTAGCCCACCAGTTGTCCAAAAATGTGCATTATCTGTGCCCCCTTGAGGAGAAGGAGGGAAGATACTATGCCACGGTACAAGTACAGGGGCAGGTTACAATTTTGGCACTGGTGGACACTGGATCCCAAGCTACCCTTCTGTCCAAAAGGGCCTTTGAGGAACTAAATGCAGGAAGGGGGGAGAATTACCGAATTCCTCTCACCTCTCTGCCTGGACAACTGCAGAACTTTGACGGGAAGGTAATTCCCGTTGAGGGGACTGCAGACCAGGACATTAAAATTGGGTGACACAAGGTGAAACACCCGGTCATAGTAGTGACTCCAGAGGGCACCCCTTGTTTACTAGGGAATGACCTCCTGAGAAGGTTGTCACCCCTAATAGATTGCGTAAACAAGGTCCTCTGGACCCAGACTAGCCGACCAATAAAATTAAAACAGAGTGTCAACCATGTTAGTTTAAACGGCACCTGCCAAATGGTTGAACAAAAATCTGACCAAGTAGAATTTCACTTCCAGAACAACCAAATTCCAGACGTGACAGTAATAGCAGTAGGGCAACAGACTGGTGATGGGGATTCCTCTCTATTTCTGAAAATCAACCTTCCTTCCAGTTTAAGGTGGTATTCCACACTGGAAGGAAACACCCTGAAATTCTTTACTAATCCACAATCAGAAACTCCCACTCCTATAGTCCAGAAAGATGTGAAATCAGCTCAGAGCCTGGCTGATATTCAGCAAATTGGAGAGCAGTTGTTCATCCCTGTCCAGTTAAATTATGGGAAGGACTCTGTTCTCGCTCGAGTGTGTGTGAACAATGGTAAGAGCTTCATCAGCGAAGCCATGTTCCGCCAACTCCCAAAAGATCCAGCCATTCCCACATTCAAACTGATAGACAAATGGGAAATGGACCTGGAAGCACCTAATTCCAAACATCTCCTGCCAAGCAGGTGTATGCTCAAAATCTCCATTGGCAACAAGAGCATAGTCCATAATTGTTGGGTCGTGCGAGACGTCACTGCCGCCTTTAACTTAGGCAGTGACATTCTCAATCGCTTTGCCATTAGTTTGGACTTAATAAACTTCAAAGCTTGGTCCCGATTAGCGGATAATCCCATGGGCTTTGATGATCCAGAAAAAGCATTTAGGTCAGCTCAATTGCCACCTTATGCAGTTGAAATTCAGATCAAAGAGGAAGTCACCATCCCAGGAAGGACCCGACAATTCTCCCTGGAAGTGAAAGTTAAAAGAGGACAACATTTGAAAAACCCTGAGGCTTACATACATCTAAACGCTTCTCTCCAACAGCAAGGGTTGGGGGTTAACTCAACTCCATTAGTCAACATAGAACATGACACCATTCTAATAGAGGTGGATAACAGCGACTTAAAGAGTATTACTCTAGCCGCAGGCACCATTATTGGAATGGCGGTTGATGACCGACATTTTTCCATTGATTTAGGAAATGAACTGTTAGGACCAATCCCCAAGGACTGTTTTGACAGTGACAGTGATGACAATACAACACCAGACAGGATTTTTACCCGGCATGGGGGGAACTTCCTGGTGTACACTTCCTGCCCCTATGGTAAGGAAGATGTGACTTGTGACTTCAGGAGGGATGAGGTGATTTTCCAGGTCCATGAGGGTTGCCTTTCCCACCTGAGGCCTCGAGTCCAAATCAGCACTCTGACCAGGGACTTCTCCACCCAGCTGGAGGAGGCCGCTGAGATAGCCAGACCAGAAGTCTTTCCAGGCTTCAGGCAGATGGTGGAAGAGAGAGTCAACCTAGCTGATGCCTGTGTGACTCTGGAACAAAAGCAAAAGTTGAAACAAGTTTTCTTGGATTTCCAAGATCTCTTTGCGGTAGACTCATATGACTGTGGCCGCACCGTCATCCACACAACAACAATTCCCACGGACCCTGGAATGACACCAGTGTTTGTGAAGCAATATCGTTTGCCTCTCGCCTCCATGGAGTCACTTACTGAAATAATTAAGAACCTTGAGTCCCGGGGACTAATACGTCCAGTACACAGCACCTTCAATAATCCGGTGCTGGGAATATTGAAACCAAACGGCCAGTGGAGACTCTGCGCCGACCTTAGGGAGCTCAACAAACGGGTCCATACTTCCCGATGGCCTCTGCCCTACATTGACCAAGGCCTGGCCCAGATTCAAGGGTTACAAGTATTCACTGCAATAGACCTGACCAATGGATACTGGACCGTGCCTGTCAGTAGGGAGGACCAATACAAACTGGCTTTTACCTTTGGGGGCCAGCAGTACACCTGGACCCGGACTCCCTTCGGATACCTCAAATCCGGCAATTAATTCAACATTTTCCTACATAAGGCCATGCCCGACCTGGGTGCAAGGGGTAACCTGGCTTATGTAGATGATGTCCTCATCAAAAGTTCATCTGTGGAGGAACACATAGCGGAGATCCGTTATGTTCTGACCCAGTTGAGGGCCGCCGGAGCAAAACTTTCCTTTCAGAAAGCACAGTGGTGTAGAACCCGTGTTAATTTCTTGGGGCATGAGATTACTCCTCAGGGTCTCTGTCCCCAAGAAAAGAAAGTGGAAGCACTCCAGAAACTGAAATACCCCACAACTCTGCAAGAACTAAGGAGCCTCCTTGGACTGACTAATTACAGCAGAAAGTTCATTGAAGGCTACTCAGAGATCACTAGACCCCTGATTCATCTCTTGAAGGGAGGGTCAAGTGGGAATGGGGTCCAGAACAAGCCGAGGCAGTAAGACAACTCAAAAGAAGCCTCTCACAAGCGCCTTGCCTAGCTTACCCTGTCAGAAACAAGGAGTTCTTCCTGGAGACGGGGTTCTCCAATACGTGCGTGACGGCAGTATTATACCAAAAGCATGACAAGGTCAATAAAGTAATCTCCTATGCGAGCAAAACTTTATCCTCTGTGGAGGAAAAATTCAACGATTGTGAGAAGGCACTCCTGGCAACGTTGTGGGCATTGAAGAATTACCGCCCGTTTATCCATGGGGAACACATCATAGTGGAGACTCCACACCAGCCGCTGCAATATCTCCAAAGTGACAGAATCCGGGCCGGAAATGTGAGTAATTCCCGAATTACTTCCTGGATTCTGTCAATGCAAGGCTTTCCTGTGGAGGTCAGATATGGCCAAAACAAGAAGAGTCCCCTCGCGCAAGGTCTGGCTGACTTGCATGATTGTGTCAGAGAAAACTGTCTCGAGGACGAAACTCTAAAAATCAAGGACAACATGTAGGCATACCTTAATTCCCCACACAAAGTCTTTGAAGAAGACAAGTGTGAGGGAATGCCCACTGTCTATGTGGATGGATGCTCTTACCATGTTGACAACGACGGGGAGAAAGAACTGGTGGCTGGCGTAGGGAATGCATGGGTGAAGGAGTTCCCAGAACCCTCCGCTGGATACAAAATTGGTCCCCGAAGTAGTCAGGTGGCAGAATTGATGGCTGTGCATCAGGCCATGCTCACTGCTGTCCAGCATCAACTCCACGAACTGGTCATAATCACAGATTCGGATTATTTACGGAACGGGTTCGTGGAGCACCTGGTCAACTGGAAAACCAGAGGCATGTTATGCGCTAATAACAAACCCCTGAAACATGGGAAGTTAATCCAAAACATTGATGATCTGGTCACCTCGAATGGGATGACCATTTACTGGAAGAAGATCAAGGGTCATTCCAAAGTAGAGGGACCAGACAAAACTGGAAATGACTTAGCTGATCAGCTGGCCAAAACCGGGGCCATCCAAGGGGATCTAATCGAAATAGAGTCCCTGTTGGGGGAAATCCAGGTCACCGCTATCACTAGGTCCCAGACAAGTGCTCACAATGATCTTTCAACTGCACAATGGAGTAAGGAGACCCCTGATGCTGATTTAATTACAGCTCAGAAGGGGGATCCAATTATAGGTAAGTTTTACCAACACCTTGAGGACCCTGAGAACTTTCCCCTGACGGATACCGATTACATTGGGAAAGAGGACCTAAGAGTGTTGATGAAATGTCCAAAAATGTTCCGAATCCAAGACGGTTTGTTGGTAAGGAAATCCCAAGCTGGCCATGATCAGTGGGTGGTTCCTACCTCATTCCGGAGCCTGATGTTAAGTCACACCCATGATGCGGCCACCGCCAGTCATAGGGGGTTTCACACAACACTGGAAATCTTAAGAGAGGTTGCATACTGGCCACACATGGGGCAGGACCTCGACCAATACTTGAAGGGGTGTCTTGTGTGCGCACAATTTCAGCCATCATCCCTCACACACCGTGCACCTCTCCAAAAGAGGGGGATGACACTGCCATGGTCAGATTTGCAAATCGACTTTGTAGGCCCTGTGATTCGCTCGTCTAGAGGAAACAAGTACATGTTGACTGATACATGCTTGTTTACCAAGTGGGTGGAATCTCTCCCAGCCCCAAACTGCAAGGCAGAAACAGCAGCTGCCCTGATGATTAACCACATCTTTTCCCGTTTTGGTCTACCTCAAAGGATTGAGTCAGACAGGGGTAGCCACTTCACCAGTGAAGTAATGACAAAGATGTGGGAGATACTGGGGGTCAAAAGAAAGCTACATATTGCTTACCGGCCACCTTCTTCTGGAGCAGTGGAGAGATATAACCGAACCATTGTGAGCATCTTAAAAAAGTTTGTGGCAGATTCTGGGCCAAGTTGGGATATCCGATTACCTCTGGTCCTAATGGCCATCAGATCTACCCCTTCATCTGCAACCAAAATGTCGCCATTTGAGTTGATGACTGGACGCAAGATGGTGCTTCCCCAGCATTTACTCTACAGAACCCAAGAGCAAACATTGATAAATGCCTCCACAACTCATGAGTATGTGGAGAATTTAAGGAAACACCTTCAGCATGCTTTTGCCTATGCTCAGCGGAATCTAGAAAGATCAGCCGAGAGCATGAAGTCCCACTATGATTTAAAAACTACCCGAAAGGAATATAAGGTGCGTGATCGGGTCTATCTATACAACTTCCAAAGAAACCAGGCAAGACAGTGCAAATTTTTGCCTACATGGAAGGGACCCTTTGAGATTATAGACAAGATCTCCCCTCCGGCCTACAAGATCCGCATCCCCAAAGGCGGTTTGGCAGAGGGGGAAGACAAGTGGGTCCACATAAACCAGTTGAAGTGTTGCCATCCCAGGCACACTTTGCAGCAACTGGAGGAGTCCTCTGCAATCCCAGAGGGTACCGCTCCAGAGTAATTCAATTCCAACCCTAAATTATCCTACATATAGCCTATTAAATTCTGTGTTTCTCAAGTTTATGTGTTCCTGTCTCTTAATTTAAAAAAATGTGCATGTTCATATCTGTTGAGTTCTAAAATATATATTCCACCCCACTATATCAATGGTGGGGGAGAAATGTCCATGAATAGGTATTGCCGCTTTTCCTTTGTCGTCCTAGGAGAAAGAAAACCTGGAGACTGGCCAAGTAGGACGATCCGGAGACCGGGAGCAGAGACCCAAGGGGCCCGGGGTACCGCCCAATCCTCCCATCAGGACCAGCAATGAGAACTGATTGATCGACTGGAGGGAGGAAAAGATGCTGAACTGTGCCATTTGCAGAATTGGAAGAAGATTATGCGGACATACCAGTGCGTGGGTCAAAACCTTCTGTGCACCCGACTCCCCATTGACTCAAATTCAAAGTGCAGTCGCGTGGGGGGGGCGTTGTTGGGTGTCCTGACCCACGTTTGAGCTATCATGCTGCAACATTTGGTGCTGTGGGCTTAGAAAATCCAAGATGGCCAAAAAACCCAAAGGTGCGCCAGAATATGATATCTGCGCAGTTGGCACGAGACCACTCCAAAGATACAACCTTCTTGTGGGGAATTCATTTTCTTAATCCCAAAAATGGTTGCATTACCAGTACTCACCACTATCAGAAAGCCAGCGTTTTAAAACCACCAGACTTTTGTGTAAAACTGAACAAATGAAACAAAACCAGACCAAGGAAAGACTTTCTAAGAGGTGGATACAATGTAAAACTATATTCTGAAATGACTTGAAGGAAGTAATTATTTAATGTACATGTAAAAATTGTCACTTTTACTCACTCTCCTTGTGCGACTCCCACACCGGATCCCAGAGCGACCCGCTCCGCTGCCCCACCCAGGGCGGTGTGCTGTCCGAGATCCGAGTAAGCACCGCTCTTGTCTCGTGGGGTGAGTGGCCCTGGCTTGATGTTCTTCATGCCCACTACGCAGCGGCGGCCCTATCCCTTGCCCGCCTGGAACTTGGAGGCCTGCTTCCTCCCCTCTCCCTCAGCCACCTGAGAGCTGACCGCCTCGGCCACGGTGACGGAGACGGTCGATCCATCCGGCCGTTAGACCTACTACTGCTACTGATCCGGCGCCTTGATTCTCTCCGCCTGCCCTCAACGACTCATACCGAGTGCCATCGACCCATCGACTACGCATAGGGTTGCCCCCCTACAACTGCGACACTGGTCTTTTGTACCTCATGTAGGAGCCTGATCTCCAGCTGGGTTCCTCTTCTCAGCCTCCTTGATCCTGCGGGGGTTGACATACCCGCTCCTCGGTCTGGCGTGGGGTTATCCCTACACCGGCGACATGTCGACACGGACCGGCAAGAAGCAATCCTCCATCAACATGTTCGCAAAACCCTCGATCCCCCCCGGGGGGAAGACATCATCACAGGACACTTTGCCCACACCGGAATCACCCGATTCCCAGAAGATGTTGGAGTTTATCCGTGAGGGGTTCACCACTATTCATAGCAAGCTGGACGATCTGAACGGCACGATATCTTCCATCAAAGCGCACATGGAGAGAACCGATGGTCGGGTGACCGAAATTGAGCAGTGGGTGAGCACTGCCGAGGACGGCCTCGGTTCCCTCCGTGCGGAGGTCTCCACACTATCCGCCCGAGTTGCCGAAGTGGAGAAAAAGAACGAGGACCTGGAGTCTCGCTCGAGGCGCAACAACCTCCGCATTGTTGGGGTGCCGGAAGACGGTATACAGGAGCCTATGGAGGACTACGTGGAGAGTATGCTGCTTCAGCTCCTCGATTCCCCGAAACTCTCCCCGCAGTTTGCGATCGAGCGGGCCCATCGCTCCCTCATGGCGAAACCCAAACCTGGTGCGCCTCCACGCCCGATAATTGCCAGGGTCTTAAACTTTCGGGACCGAGACACTCTCCTTAGAGCGGCAAGGGCCAAGGGAGACCTTTTCCTAGGCGGGGCCAGGGTCCATCTTTATCCAGATTTTTCGATAGCGGTCCAGCGGGAACGTAAGACCTTCCTGGCAGTGAAGAGGAGGCTACGCGACCTACAGGTGAAATATTCTATGTTATATCCTGCTAAGCTACGCGTTGAACACGCAAACCGCGTTTACTTTTTTACGCTGCCCGAGGAGGCCTCCAGGTTCATAGATGAACGCTTTCCCGGCTGAAGTACTATGCCAGCAGATGCCATCACCGGCACACCATAGTCTAAGACATCTGTTCAGCGGATACCTTTCTATCCTATTTCAGTACTCATCTGGTCCGTCGGCACTCTGTCATTACCTAATGTGGATCCGACGAGAACACTTGGCTGCACCGATAACTAATTCAGTTGCTATCTTTGTTGTTCTTTGCTTAGGACATTGTTCTTATACTATATAGTCGGCTTACCCCGACAGATTGATTTGTATTATGCTTGCCATGTTTGCCCCTTCCCCCACGGGACCTCTCTTGAACGGGTATCGCTATTAGCATCGCTATTAGTATCGGGCAAGTACTGTTATCCGTCTATCGCCTCAAGGTTCGGAGCATTACCGCCAGGCCACTTCGCAGGCCCCCCAGGCGTTGATGCCACTGTTCTGGTTGTTGTTGTTGGGTTATAGGGTGATCATCCCTCCGTTTGGGGGAGGAATGTGGGAGGGGGAGGGGGGTATGGGGTTTCATGTTAAAAAAAGCTTGGTGTTCACAGGGGGGGTTGAGTCCGATATACTACGACCCCATTGGCGATACAGACTTGCCCGCACGGGGCATCGACCATGGGGTGCATACTTCCATCCACCCGTATTCTTTGATGGCTACTACGGGAGGGCTTAGTGAGGACCCTTTGACGTTTATGAGCTGGAATGTGAGGGGGCTAGGAAACCACAAGAAGATGAGACTACTACAACTTCAGGCCGAACGTCACGGGGCTAAAGTCCTGTTCCTTCAGGAAACGCATGCATGCATTGAATTTTGTGACAAATTCGCTAAAGCGTGGGGCCCACAAAGATACTTTACTACATACTCCACCCAGAGCCGCGGAGTCATGACCCTCATCCACAGGAGCCTTAGATTTGTCCCCACTACTACGCTAATCGATCCCCAGGGCAGGTACGTTCTTCTTCATGGTACTCTACAAAACAGGGAAATTATCCTACTCAATATATATGGCCCTAACATTGACGACCCCGACTTTTATACACATCTCATAAATCTCCTAGTAGGCTTCCCCCTGATCCCGATACTCTGGGGAGGTGACTTTAACACGATATTTGACGTGGATCTTGATAGATCCGGCTCCAGACCTCGTCAACTCTCCAGAGCAGCATACACCGCACTTTCCTCGCTTCCTCGTCTATCCTTGTTTGATGCTTGGAGGTTCCTTTACCCCGACTCCCGCTCTTATTCTTTCTATTCCTCGGTCCATGATTCCTTCTCCCGGATTGACAGATGGCTGTTATCTGGCGATCTAATAAAGACCGTGACTGATATGGCGGTTCTCCCTAGGACTCTGTCGGACCACTCCCCGGTGACTGTCACCCTGTCTTGGGGCCTGGACCGGGATCGGACCAGGCACTGGAGAATGAAACCGCTTTCTCTCCTCGACCCGGTCTTTTGTTCGGAGATGGGTTCGGCAATTGAGGAATTCTTTGAGATTAACACCAACTCTGTTCCCTCACATGCCACCCTATGGGAGTCCTTCAAGGTCTATATCAGAGGCATCGCTCTCTCCAAGGAGAATGGCATCCTCAAAACAATCCAGAGGGAAATCGCTGTAAGCGAGGCCACATTATCCAGACTGGAGGCCCAGTACGCTTTGGATCCGACCCCGGAAACCCTTGCGTTAATTGGCACGGAGTTGGACACCTTCCGTTCGCTCGCGGACCGCGAGCTAAGGTTTCTTGATAACCCCGGTCAGGCAAGAAGATACGGTGAGGGTGAACGCCCCAGCCGTCTTCTGGCTAGACTTCTCCGTCGGGAGTTCGGCGCCTCACCTATTTCCGGAATTGAGAGACCTGATGGAACCCTGGCCACCTCCCCTGGGGATGTCAATGCCGAATTCCTCTCCTTTTACCAATCTCTGTACGCTCTCTCCGACACGGCCACTACGGCCGAAATAGATGCTTATCTTGACAAACTCCCCCTCTCGGCCCTCTCTCCCGCCACTATCGGAGCCCTCGAGAGCCCCCTCACCCCTGAGGAGTTCTCGGAGGCCATAGATTCCCTATCTTCAGGCAAGTCCCCGGGTTCGGATGGTATACCTGTCGAGTTTTATAAACACTTTAAATCGCTCCTGCTCCCTCATCTGGCAGCACTATGGGAGGAGTCTGTGGAGGCAGGTCAGTTCCCCCCCTCACTCTGCGAAGCCACCATCACAGTCCTGCTAAAACCTAATAAACCCTCTACTCAATGCGGTTCTTATCGACCGCTCTCATTGATCAACTGTGATGTTAAGATCTACGCCAAGTCACTCGCTCTGCGGCTTATCCCCTTCATGCCACACATAATTCATCCAGACCAGTCGGGATTCATCCCGAACCGCTCCACCTCCTTGAATTTGAGACGTCTTTTCAGCATTATAAGTAGAGTGAGCCCTGACATACATGCGGTGACCGCGGCCCTCGATATGCAAAAGGCCTTCGATTCGGTCTCATGGAACTACCTCTGGCGGGTACTTGACAAATGCAAATTTGGCCCCACATTTGTCACCTGGGTTAAGCTGCTCTACTCCAGCCCGGTGGCCAGGGTCCGCACCGAGGGCCGCTGCTCCCCTCTCTTCCACATTGCCAGGGGCACTAGACAGGGTTGTCCCTTCTCACCCTTAATCTTCGCTGTAGCGATGGAGCCGTTCGCTGACATGCTGCGCCAGAACCATTCCCATAGGGGCCTGCGCACAGCTGGTTCCTCAGATATAGTCTCTCTATATGCTGATGACGCTCTCCTCTATATCCGTTCCCCCAAGGTCAATCTGGCCCCTATACTGGCAGATGTCGCCCTATTTGGTCGTATCTCTGGTCTCACAGTGAATTGTTCCAAATCAACCCTCTTCCCGCTCACTCCCAGCACACTTCCACCTCCCGACACCATGGGATTCACATGGGCTCAAACCAAATTTACTTACTTAGGTGTCGTGGTGTCCAGGCACACCGAACGGGTCCTGGAGGAAAACTATCAGTCATACCTAGTCAACCTTGCAGTAAAAATACAGGGCTGGGACAAACTTCCGATTTCACTGGTGGGCAGGATAGGGGTTCTGAAGATGGTGGTACTCCCACAACTACTATATAGATTTGCCAATATTCCTCAGTGGCCGGGAACAGACTACTTCCAAACGCTGACTCGTACCCTAAACTCTTTCCTTTGGCACTCCGGTGCAGTCCGCCTTAAACTCAAGACTCTTTCCGCTCCCATGGAAGCTGGTGGCTTTGGTGCACCAGACTTTCTTAGGTACTGGCTAGCAGCACAACTCCAACATACTGCGCATTGGTTCACTACCATAGACCCCCCCCCCATGTTAGGCTTGAGAGATTATCAGTCAGCGACCGCGACATTCGATCTCTTGTAATCACACCTATGCCTATGATATTAGATTCCATGGACCCAGCGACATGCACATCTCTGGCCTTGTCCAAATCGTGGCGGATACTGGGCATCGCTCACCCCTTCCATGGTAATCTCCCAATCTGGAATTTTCTTCCTGAAGTCCCACGGGTCCCTCCCTCCGTAGTTCGTTCCTGGGCCGAGGCGGGGTATGAACTGTTACGTGACCTATTTGAACAAGGCATCTTCATCGAGTGGCCTGACCTCCCGGCTTCTCTCAGGCAGAGACCTTCTGTCTGGCTTCAATATTCCTCACTCCGTAGAGTACTCAAGCACAAGTACACATGCTTCCCAGCGCTGCCTCCCGACGAACCTGCAATTACTGAACTAACCTCTCCCGCCCCCTTGAGGGGCAAAATCTCGAGATTATACACCCTTCTTCAATCCAGATTGCCCCCCACATTTTCCAAACTACGGCGCTCGTGGGAGATCGATCTTGGACTTGAGGTGACTGATGAGCGCTGGGCTCATAAGTGCGCACGCACCCGGGATGTCTCCTTCAACTCCCGATTTAAATTAATTCAATTCAAGGTGCTCCACAGGTACCACTACACTCCGGCCAGACTACATCATATTTTTAACGACTCCTCCCCCAGGTGCCCTAGGTGTGCATGTGAGAATGCTGACTATCTCCACATGTTGTGGTCTTGCCCCCGACTTGCTCAATTCTGGACCTCAGTGTGCTCTACTATGTCCTCTATCCTTGAATTCCACATTTCCCCATCCCCAATGACATGTTTGTTCCATGACTTCCCCGACCTCCACCGTGACTCCAGAAAACTTGCCGGCCTCTGCATGCTACTTGCTGTGCGCACAATTCTGCTTTGCTGGCTTAGGCCTTCCATCCCTACCCACGCACAATGGCTCAGGGCAGTGACGTGGGCCTCCGACACGGAGGAAGCCTGGGCGATACAACAACCCACCCGTTCCAGGCCCAGAGATATCTGGCTGCAGTTTCGCTTATTTATGTCTGCCACTGACTCTGATTCGGATTCCGTATCTCCTCCCCCCCTCACCTAGCCCACCCCCATGCTGACCTTGTGATCCCTTTTCTTTATTTTCCCTCATTTGTGTATGGTCCGACCCCCCATAGGTCCTCACATGTGTATGTATCGACCCCCCTTTTTTTTTCCTCCTGATACTTTGCTTATACAAACTGTGTGTACTCATATTATTTGACCGACTTTAATCTAGTATGCTTTATGTCTACTCACCTGTACCTGTGTTACCGAGCTGAAAAATAAAAGTTAAAAAAAAAAAAAAATTGTCAGTTTGATTCGAATGTAGAAAACTGGGAACAAAAAGTGACATTTAGCTGAAACCTGGCTTAATGAAACTGAATTCTGCCTGACAACTACCCCCGACAGGAGTTGATACTGGATCAACAGCTGTGTTCCCAGGCCTGACTGCCAGGCCTGGCTGCATCCTGAGGTCACATGGCCCTGTTGATTAGATTAGGGGTGGAGCAGCTGGGGACTACAGGGAGTTGAACAAAGGCCTGTCCTGGACTCAGGCAAATGTTATATTGGGGGGCCGTAAAGTGGCTTCCTCTTAGGGGAAACTGGGAGGGGCAGTGCCTCTGCTAGCAGCTGAGCTTGGGGGAAGTGGATAAACCAGTTATTTCACCCTGTGATGTGGGAAGCCACACCCCTTTTTGACCAGGGCATAATTTTAAAAAGATAGATAACTCAAAGTGCGGACTTGTCAGAATTATATAAGTAATATCATTATTTTTGTGATTTTTCTGTGAACATTTTGAGATGCGTTAGGACCCTGTGGTGTATTCTGGGGGATTACTAGCGGAAAATAGGGTCTCACTCCAAATGTCTGCATGTTAAAAATCTGACACTTCATCAATTAATGTCCATACTCCTTGCGCACATGTGTGTAAATTTGGGTAAATGTCCGATATTGCAAAACCAGTTAAAAAGCGCAAAATGTTGTCATTTTTGAATGCAAGCCCCCAGGAAGATCAGAGGCGGACAAGCATGGACCATAAGGAATATATAATGTGCACATGTAATTTCAACAAATTGTATATCTGGGAAGGATGTAATTGAATCAAATATAGATTTGTGGGCAAACTGACCAGGGGAGGATCCTCTGACCCATAAAACCTACAGCATCACTCTGACTCACATTTCCTTCCCCCAATCATGGGAGAGGGGAGAATTGGGCCAATGACAAGTAGAGAGGGGCAGGTTTAGCTAGGCCCAGGCACACACCCATTTTCAAAACACATAAAAAGAGACTGCTGGGACAGGTAGAGACATTCAAATCCAGTTGCTGCGGAGCGTTTTGCCGGACCACACAACATCCAGAAGATACCAGTTCCAGACTGACTCCAGCTACATACTCCAGAACCTAGAACTTATACTTTAGAACCTAAATCAGAGGCCTAAAACCACAAGCTGAGTTTTCTGCAGCAGGCCTCAAATCATTGCAAGCTACTCACAGCCGGGTGAGCTGCTTGAATCCCTTGCCAAGAACTTTTGCCAGGACCAGTGCAGAGATCTAGGAGCCGTGCAGAGACCGCTGTGAGCAGAACCAGAGAGCTGACCCAGATCACTGTGAAGTGCCGAGAACAGAACCGGAGTCCAGTCCAAAACATGAACAGATCCGTGGCGAGGCCTACTTCAAATTTATATTGTGAGTACCTAGCAGAACTGTGCAGAACCAATCTCTTAGTTAAAATAATCTAATCCAAACTATTTTAACCTAAGTAGAACAGCCTCCTAGAAATCGTGTCATCTGTCATTTGTAAAGCTGCACAACTGTCACCTGTCAATTCTGAAGCTGCAAGCTGTCACCTGTCATTTTGAGTTTACTTTAAATCCGAAAAACTACCTTTATTTAATCGTCCGTATCTCTGGAACCGTTTGGGATAGGAACCGACTTGTTACTCCTTATACTTTTGCCGTAATCACGATTCATGCACTCGCGAATTTTACCGCGATTTGCGATTTGGTTAAAAATCCAGCCACGTGTAACCATCAGCAGTCATTTCTTTCCTTGCTAAAAATTCATTTGCCTCTTAATCACCATCTCTGAATCATTGCTAAAGTGAGCCCGAACTCATCCCAAGTATCTCTCACTTACCCTGAACCTCCTAAAGGGAATTAAAAGCATTTTCAGCATATTTCTCACTTCATTGCCACCACATTCAAAGCACTTGGGCCTGTGTTTTAAAACTCATACCGGTTTTCTCTAAGCTTGCTGGGGGGGGAACTGAATTTCGTATTGTATTTGATTGCATTCCTGAGAACTGTGTGCTCCTCTTTTCATCTACTTCCATGTCTTACATTGCTTACATTGCATAGGGGAGGGGGGTGAATTGCCAGAGAAAAAGTGATTATATTATATTTTGCTAAAATCATCTCAAGTATTTCTGTACTGCATTTTATTCCTCATTGCTTTTCCCTTGAAATCATAAAAGTATTTTTGCTACTTGATCCATCCTATACTAACTCCTCATTGATTATAAAGAAGTGTGCTAGTGTCAGATTACCCATTGTTGATTAACATTATATTTATAAGGGCGATATCGATTATTAATTTATTATAAAAGCGTGGTATCTATATTTTGTCTTATTTCTCAAATAAACCTTTTAAACTTGCAAAACAGAACTACTTCTTGGCTCAGTGGGGTCAGGGGGATTCTAAGAGAGGGGTGTTATATAGGGGTAGTCATCCAGAACTCATGAACTGGACATAAAGATATATCAATAAGGGTTTCCATTCAGTATCCCAGACTAGGCATTGACTTATCTGTAGTGTTGAATTGAATCCTCTTACAATCCGATTCTTCACCTACTGGATTATTCGCTCAGTACCTTACCTGCAGGGAACCCATGGAATTGGATCCTGTCCACTACCTTCCAGAAACGACTCTACTTGGCGCTTTTTTCTATTGGGCCTGCTTTTTCCTCCAAGTCCTTCTTTCCTGGGAGTCAATCTGCCTGAGGGTATCCATTCACTCTAGTCAGAGTGGCTTCTGGGAGGGACAGGCCTTACCTCACTCAAAAGAGTCAACAGCTTCCAGACGAGGTAAAGTCTGTTGCTGACAAGAAGGTATATGTGCAGGTCATTCACCACATCCATGTTCTCATTGGGCTTTCAAGAATGATTGCAAACATGCAATCATTGTCTTGGGGGAGCATAGGCCCTCCTAAATCGAGCAAGCTAAAGGCAGAAGGTAGCACTTTGCAATAACTCAGTCTATTGCATTGGTGGGAAAGGGGCACTACAGCAAGAGCATGTCAAATATTTCACCTGTGAGAGCACAGTGTTTCATTTAACAAGCAGAAGTAATACATGTATAGTGTCAGTGGACAGAAGCCTGCAATGTCCAAACCAATATACCCCTCATGCAGCCAAAGACGTAACTGTTTTACTCATATTTAAGGCTCACATCAACTGATGATTAGCATCACCTTGTAGAACAAAATATCCTAGGGTGAAAGATGATTCTGATAGGCCAGAAGAAGGCATAGTAGGATTCAGACCCCTGATCTCAGAGGCTGGGGGATTGACAGCGCAGTGGGGTAATAGACCTAATGCAGCTATCCATGTGTAACCTACAGGCAACACATCCAGTTCCTGATGAGATACAAATACAGGATAGCTTGCATTGCTGGGACATGTTGTCACCTCACATCACCTTGAGAAGGCGCCCTGTTTGATTAAAAGAACAGGTAAATTATCAACACAGTCCCCTGTGCTTTACTTTTTCCTCGCAATTTTTGGGAGGACAGTTAGAAGCAGAGAGACAGCTTATGTATGAGGTGTACCGAAGCCAGAGTGCACAAAGCAAAGTCGCAACTGATAGTGGGCATACCAGCACTTGCATTGGTTATTGGGAGATCACTCAGGCCCATGTGCAGCCTGATTTTTTAAATTGTTCTCCGACCCACGAGTGGTGTCACACAAAAAGTGGGGGATTCTGCTAGGATACATGCTAATGGCCCACACAACCGTGCCAATTACGTATGGGCTGCATCATGCTCCGACTGGTCGGGACCACCATCCATGTGCAATGGGCAATGTGCATAATGCCCCTTTCCCTGCAGGGGCATGCAGCCCATTGCACTACAGAGTATGTGCTTTACTCAAACCTTACTCAAACCTTACATCTTTCAATTAGTGTGGAGACAAAGGGGCTGTGTCTATGCTGAGGTACCCAAATGTACCAGCCATCCCTGTTCTTGGCCGGCGATATTATACACAGTAATGATAACATAAGAAAACATGTTCCTGATGGCTCTGCCAATATATCCCCATGTACAAACCTTTCCAACATACAACATACACCTGTTGGCTTTGCCTTTATTGTGAGTAAACTCTCTGCCAGAATACATGATATTGCTGATTGCACAATTGCTTCTTCCCACCACCATGTAAGAAGACTCTTCTTACATGGTGGTGGGAAGAACCTTGCCCGTAATGCAGTGCCACAGAAAGGAATCGTCATGACCTTGCTGCCTGCACAAATGCCCCAGCCCTCATTTAATAGCACTCATGTTGAATTTGCCCTTAGAGCCGGTAGAAAAGCCACGCATCATCAAAACAAATCACCTGCTTGCTAGCTGGATGAAAAAACATCAGTTAAGAACACTCATCATGATAAATTTGCTCTTAACGCCAGTAAAACATTCTATGCCACAGTAAGAAAACATGTCCATGCTTGGCTGCACAAATGCCTCCCCTTCCCATGTAAGATTAGTGTAGAGGAGCAGCCGAATGCCTCTGCTGCAAGTCCCGCCCCCATTCTTCCTATATGTTGGAAAATGTCATGATGCCTACCCCCGGGCATCCAGACCAAGTCCATCAACCCCGGAAGCAGGCATCATGTTACCTGGAGCAAACCCAGCAACCCCTGTTAGGGGCTATCTGGGTACAGTTCTGGCGCCTATGGTGCCAGGCTCATATGGGACATTAGTCCTGGTGCCATAGGCGCCAGGCTCATATGTTAAAACTTACCTGATGCAGACCATGCTGCAAGGGATCCAAGCATCCAAGCCCATGTGAGGCTTGAAGGGACTATTTTATCTTAGAAACTATTTTGTTACTCGGGTGTGGTTGTGGAGGAATACTTACCTGGGACTACTTTGAAGGCTATTTAAACGACGCCCGAAGAGCAGCACATGCTTCGCGTTATTCTGCATCCAGCAGCGTAACGCTCACCGTGTCTGCAGTCAGCATCCAGCATCCTGCCCCGCCCGCCTCGAGTCCAGAGTGCCTAGAAAGAAGGGAAAGAAGAAGAAAGGTTAGAGCAAGAACTTTACTGGATTTCTTACCTGATTTCGGATTCAGCGCATCTTTGAACCAGAAACAGACTTCATTTTAAATGCATCGCATCGCCAGCAGCAGCGCCGCGCCATACTCACCGTTCCTCGCAGCATCTCTACGATCCAGTGCTGTCTCCTTCACCAGGTTGCCGCATTCCAGCACCTAAGGGGGACAAGAAAACAACAAGGTGAGCCAAGGGAACAAACAAGGACAATCTCTTGCCACCATATGCTTACCTGATTTTACCGCAGGAGGTATTATCCACCAGCACGCCAAATCTTCCTACGCTACACCTGCAACAAAAGAGAAAGCAGCGAGTTAAACCTTGGCATCATTTACCGGACAGTGATACAAAACACAGACTCTTACCTGAACGCTTTCAGCTGCCACAAGACAATCATCTTTTGGGTCTAAGCTGCAAAAGAAACAAGGAATTGGACAAGAGTGATTATTCAGACATTTTGAACTCTTTAGAACTATATACTTACGGCCTTTCACTCGGAGGTTTGGAGCCAAGATTTGTCCAGAACTCTTCCAATACCCTCAAGCCAGTGAAGTAACTGGCCATCAACGCGCCCCTGCATTCTTCGCAGGGTGGAGAGCTCATCATACAAAACTATAAGGTGAGCTTTGTGAAAGGGAATGTCAGAAGTGATAAGTGGGGACGCAGTGAGGTGTTACTACTCAAATCCACAGGTGGCTAATTTCCTTTCCCCGTCTTTAGGAGACTACTTCTATGGGTCAAGCAGACGAAGCTAGGTGGGCCAGTCCAGTCAGTCATCTCTGCACTACGCATCACGTTTGTGGAGACCGTGGCTGTCCAGTTCCGCTCGACACCCCTGTTGGATCCAGGTGAGCGTAACAGAAAACGGAAATCATGACATGCACGACACCAGTGATGGTGCCAATTCCACTGAGAGTCTTTGAGAAAAGGTATCCATTGAGAATACCCTATATGATGTACCCCGCAGAGATGACAATCTCTTGGAGGATTTCCCGAAGGAATATGAAGATGAGAGAAAATGAGGCTGGTGACGTCACAAGAAATGAGCGTGATGCACTGAGAAGAGTGGTCGACGAAGAAGATGCATAGACCTAATAGAATCTGATGACGAAGTAAAGAATCGAGTAAGCTTAGATAGGCGGAATGAAGATTGCATGTGTGAAGAGCACTGCAGAAAATGCAAACCGTTTTATAACTGTACAGATGCAGCAATGCAAGTAGACTAATTAATCATAAAGGCCAGTTATAGTTAGTGAATAGACTTCAGGTGCGGCCGTCATTATATAGAATCTGGACATCATTGTCACATATTTAGTAAGCTTAGACCTGTGAAGAAAGAAGGATCGGAAAGCTGTGTCACAGTAAGGAAGCAGGTGAAGATCAAGGAAAGGACTGAAATAGCTGTCTGGCCTGGTGTCAAAGGATGGAGCAGCCAAGAACTGGTTATCTATCCTTGAAGAACAGTGAAGGTGAGAAGCTGAATCAGCCCTTCTTAAGGTGCAAGAAAGAACACTATGAGTGCCAAGTTTATTAATTCAAGACAATTAAATGCTGCAAAACGGGCTAAAATACAGACTCCTGTCACGTGAGTCCAGGATGGAAATAAGAGTTGGGCATACAGACCTGAACTGCGATAAGAGCGTGCCTATACTCTCTTTAATTCTCAGGAGCAATGGTACTTTGCAAGGACAAGTTCAATGACAATCTGAATGGCAGGGGGCATGAGCGATGATGGATGTTGAGTTAATTGGGTGGGGAGACATGGTCAAGTCCACCCACTGGCCCCTGGGGTACCAGATTATGTGCTGCTAGTGAGCCGAATGTTCCAGAAGGGTACAAGCATGCCAACCAATAGTAGAGGGCCATATAATGAAGGGCCTTACAGTTTGATAACCAATGGTTTACGAGTATCTAGTAACTGATGAAGACGGCTTGTACTAGGGGTGGGTATAAGCTGTCCACCTGACTGTAGAGTCCTATTCAAAACCCGATCCCTTAAAGAAAGTATACTTCGATGTTCCCCTTAAACCAATCACAACCTCCCATAGGTTTTCTTAGTTTGCCATGTAGTGTAATGTCACGTATGATGAGTTTTTGCTATAAAAGAACTCTTTTTCATGAAATGCATTAAGATTATGCTGTGCTCCATCTGTTGACGTCCGTTGTAACACCCTGTTTTAGACAATTGAAAATAAAACAGCCGGGAGACACTTTTTGCCAACTTCCTGAGTCAGTCTTATTATTTGGTTTAAGAGTTATTCTACTTCCCATCCTGAGTATGACATGTTACTGATTTAAAGGGCCCCTTAAGGGTACATTGGCCTTGTTCTTAATGTGAGCAAACATATTATGCCACAGAATGTTAATGTCCATAATGCCTGCCCCATTGTATAATAAACACCCCACCCCAAACCCTACTCCATGAAATAACTCTCATCAAGTTGGCTTTGCCCAAAAATGGCACTAAAACATGTCATGTCACTGTAAGAATCCATGTGCTCCAATGCCTCCTGCCTGGTCCGCAGCCTTGGGCGTACACATACATAACCATTCACCTACCAGTCAGTCACACATACAGCTTCTCTCTCTTAATCATTAACACACACCCACACTACATTCTCCACACAAACACCCAGAACAGTTACACTGCATTCTCATTCTCACGAGCACTCACACCCATGCATACACACACACACCACTCACACTGAACTCTCATTTATACACACACTTACACAGAAACACCTTTGCAAGTATGCACACACGCATACACACATACAAACATACATAACCTTGCAACACACACACACATACACACACACACACACTCACTCACACACATACTTGCAATATCAGCTGCACCACTATCAGCTGCACCTCCTCAGAGGCATTCTCCCTTTCCTCACCTTCCCCCAGAAACTCAATGTCTCAAGAGCTCTGGCCATCTGTAGGCTGGACTACTGCAACAACCTTTTCCTCAATCTTGCTTCATCCTTCCTTCGCCCCCTTCAACTAACCCAGAATAGGACTGCAAGCCGAGGGATCACATCTCTCCAGCACTAAAATCTCCTGGTTGCTGCTAGGATCAAGTTCAAGACCCTAGGCATCATCCACAAGGCTTTCTGGGCCCTGCGACCCCGCTACATCCAACTCTCTCTCCCTAAATACCTCCCTGCTAGAGCCCTTCGGTCTTCTAGCTCCAACTCTTTGCAGGATTGACATCGCAGTGGGGTAATAGACCTAATGCAGCTATCCATGTGTAACCTACAGGCAACACATCCAGTTCCTGATGAGATACAAATACAGGATAGCTTGCATTGCTGGAACATGTTGTCACCTCACATCACCTTGAGAAGGCACCCTGTTTGATTCCAAGTACAGGTAAATTATCAACACAGTCCCCTGTGCTTTACTTTTTCCTCGCAATTTTTGGGAGGACAGTTAGAAGCAGAGAGACAGCTAATGTATGAGGTGTACCGAAGCCAGAGTGCACAAAGCAAAGTCGCAACTGATAGTGGGCAGTAGGCAGAGAGTGGGGGGTAGATCTCTCTCCTCCGCAGGAGCCTCTCTCTGGAATGGTCTTGCTGCCCCTCTCAGGATTGAGCCCAATCTCCATAAGTTCTGGAAGCTCCTCAATTCCTTCCCTTTCTCTTCTTCCATCCCTCTCACCCTCCCCTGCTAACGCCCCTGTCTGCCTCAGTGACTGGCTGCCTGGTTTCCCTCTGAGTCCTATAGGGCACCGGGCGGGCCCCCCCGCCCAGTCCACCCCACTTCCTCGCACTTAGCCTGTGGACCTCTTCATCTCTAATTCCCTCCGTCCTCCACACACCCTTTCAATTGCATCTCCACGTTAGCACTTCGCACTTTGCGCAAACCGGCACACCGCCTCTCCCTTGCACTTCTTGTTACTGCACTTGCACGAGCCGAAATTCACAAGGCCTGGTAGGACCGCTATAGTTTTCTTTTGCCCTTGTCCCCTCCCCACCTTTTTTTGTCTTGTGGCACCTTGAAACACCATATCCAGTGAAAAAAATAAAAAAAATATATATGTTTTGTTTTTCTCTTAACTGTTTCCTGCTTGTGACCAGCTCTGAGGGACTCACTGCTCCTCTCCAGGGAGGCTGCTGGATCCCGCGCTCCATGCAAACAGGCATCAGGAAGAGCTTCCTGATTCCTGGCATGTGCGGTGGAACTTGAGTGTCACCATCCCGTGTCACAACTCTAAAGTTAGAATGCTGATGGGGCCTCGCCCCAGGGCATAGGACAGCAGCCCACCACATTGTGGTGGATGTGGGGGCCCCTTCTACACTACTGAAAGTGAAGTTTGACAAAATATTGAGGCTCTCTCCACTCCTGAGTGCAAACCCCTCAATGTCTACTTGACATGTTACTTAACAGAGTTTATCGAGCAGCTTACCCAAAAGCTTTTCATGGCCCTCATCACCCTCATTGTCTGCATACGTGATGTTAAATATAACCACAGAGTAAAGTTTTTAGGATTAAACTGAAAAACATTTTGTTTTTTGCTGCTATTAACTTTTACAACAACACTTTAAGTGGGTGTACAGTGAATTCCCCAATTCCCATTAAACAAAGAAATGTCTGCAGCACTAATACTTGTTAGTATACAGAGATGGTTAGAGGCTGCACCAGAGCTAACCAGAACGCCTGGAAATACATCTCATAGCTCATGATACAACTAACATTGTGAGCATTCTGACTGAGTCTGGCTCGCGAATCCCCTGCCGCGCGCATCGCCTCAATCCTGCTGCCTACACTTCCCTATTTAATAGGATAGTTCATCTCCTTGTAAGATACCACATCACTGCGGCGCATGCTTCTTTAGGAGAGAATGTCTCCATGCATAACGATATTTCATTGTTGATTGATTTTACTAAATGAAACGAACAAATCGGGACAGTGGTACAAATGGACATAGGGCCTCATTACGAGTCCGGCGGTAACCGAGGTGGTAAAACCACCTGGTTACCGCCGGACTCGTATTACCATTCCGCCTCCGTGACTCCCGGAAATACCAGGGCATTACGACCCTGGTGTCCTGGGAATCCTGGAGGCGGAATGGTGTAAATCCCCATACCCATTGAGTCCTATAGGACTCAATGGGAATGGGGAAGTGGAAACACTGGCACCATCTCGTGATGGTGGTGGTGTTTCCACGTCCGCCTGCAGGCGGGCGATGTTAAACCCGCCAGGTCAGACCTGGCGGGAAGATCACCTCCCGCCTGCAGGACTCGGGATCAGGCGGTCTGGAATTAACAGTGGCGGCGGGTTTACCGCCACTGTTAATTCCGGACCGCCAGACCTGTAATGAGGCCCATAGACTCTTGGTTAGAGAGGAGCGTAGCCGGCTTCATCAGTTATCGAGTACAGAACGCATAAAGTGACATGTTACATCTTTTAACATTGGAATGACAACGTGCTGTACGGTGGCTGTACAGCCAGACAAAAACCGCCCAAGCAGCCCAGATTCTTCCAAACGTATCGGGGCACCCCCTGTCCCTGTAAATTCTTTCCTCCACAGCCAGACATCCATCCATATCCAATACCCACTTGGACACCTTGGGGGTTTCCCTTGCTCCCCAGTTCATGGCAATGTTACGTTTTGCGATTATCAAGGCGTTTCAAATAAATCGTTTTTCGTATCTGGAATACGTGGTGTCTCCCCAGGCCTCTGACAGCATTCACTTTGGGTCCAAAGGGACCGGTCCTAATATTACAGCAGACACTTTCTCAGACACCGTCCCCGTCATGCGCAGATAGTGTGATACAATTAGCCCTGCGCTGTGCGACATCGTAAACAGGTAGAGTCAGCTGACCGGCCCCAGCTAAACAAAGCTTCCCTCGTGTAGTACGTTCTGCACAGGATTTTCATTTGTACAAGTCTAAATCTGGATGACATAGCCACTTAGTATAAGGGCTTCTTGCCATTCTTCTGCTTCCAAGAAACCCGCGTTTGCTTCCCACTTGACTTAGAGACCCGTCAGCGGTCGTCTGGTGAAGCTGCATAGCGAGTGGTACACGGTCAGATAGCTTTCTCAGATAGTGGTTCAATTGTAACATTCGCTTCCACAGGGGACTGAAACGCCTTTGGAGCCACGATATTGTGCCCACATGGTGGTCCGGAACCCGACGTATTGGTATAGATCCCACTCTGTTAACTGGGAGCTCTGCAACACCTCCATAATGAGAGGATGTGCTCCTCCCCCAGTACATCCGCCATGACCCGAATGTTTTGCCGTACCATGGAGAAGGGAGTGTTAATTTACCAACTCAGTCAGGTCTCAGTTATGCCATAGTTGAGGTTTCTGGTTTTTGATGCCCTTCCAGCCCATTTCCTCCTGTGCCTTGCCCCAGACTCTCACCGTTTGTTGTGATATTGGAATATTGGAAGCCGGTCCTTCCTGGTCATCCCTCCATAAAGTGTCTGCAGCGGGTCATTATAGCTCATTTTGGCGTGTTCCAGCCCAATGTGTGGGCCATGTGCATCCCTGTGCACCCACCCATCAGCCACCACCAATGGTGAAACCCAGTAATATTTCCTAAGGTCCGGGAGCCCTATCCCACCATCCCAAACGGAGTTGTACAGGTTTTTCAGAGCTATCCTGGGTTGCGAGTGGCTCCACAGTAGCTTCCACACTGTTGATTCAATGAGTCAAAATTGTCGTTTTGGGACCCTTAACGGGGTGTTTTGTGCAAAATGTAAATAATTCTTGGTAGCGTCATCATCTTGAACATTGTGACTCTCCCCAACAAGGAAAAGGGCATAGACGACCAGAAACTGGCATCCGCCACGGATCTCGCAACCACTGGTTGCGTGGTTGCAAGTTGCGTTCAATAAATGTGTCCATGCCTATCTGAACCCCCAGATACTTAAAGGACCCCGACACAATCCAAAAGGTGTCACACTCCTCGATCACTGCCTGCCCACCCTTCCCTGGTTTTAGGACTGACTTTGACCAGTTGACCCGAAGACTGTTCCCCTCCTGTTGATTGTTCTCCCTTCGGCCGGCTCCCAATGTGTCTATCCAGACCCACACCTCCTCAGGTCTGTTGAAAAAGAAGGCTCTGCAATCCTCTAAAACCGTGAGTTTGGCTGGGTAGAACATCATGTATTTGATGTTCATGTCCCTCAATTTCCTTTTTACCGCAAGATAGGATTTCCTTTGCCTTTGAACGTCTTTGGTAAAGTCTGGAAAAATAAGGAACATGGCATCATCGATCTCGTAGGCCCTTCTTCTCGGATTGTCCTGGAGCATCCAGGTCTCGAAAGTTGAAATGTTTTGCAATGACCGCACGCAGGGGAACCCCCACTGGTGGTGGAATGCCAGGGACTCGGTGCACCCCTTCTATGGTGAACCATTTGGACAGGCCCTTGATGCCTATTTTGTCCACAATGAGCCACTGCCTTCTCTTACTTCTGCAAGGCCATAAATGCAAAATTGCATCGTCTGGAGCGGCCCTCGTCATGCTGGCCTGGCCGGGCTTAGTTGCTGCCGCTAGCGCGTCCATTTGAACTTGGAGGGTCTTCACTGCATTTTCCTTGTCACCCACATGTTGTTTAACCTCTCTCATCCTCTCATTAGCTTTTTTGAGGTCCGCTCGTAGTAAAGACACCTCCACACAGCCGGATTGGACCTTGGTCTCCAGGGAGGAGCGCAAGTCCTGAATGGCTGCCATTATCTGTGCAATTGTCACTAGGGTCGTTGTTGGGAGCTTGTTTTTGTGTGTTTTCTGCCCATAAAACGTTTCATACATTGCTGTTGACCCTTCACCATGTTCAAACTCCTCCCTGCAGTGGTGGTATTTGTGTTCTTTATACCCCTGCCTATGCCACCTCTACTCTAAAATGAGAAAGGGGAGGGGAGAACGTCCCGCTGCCCTGCACTGCCCCCATCTCACTGCCACATCTCCCAGGTCTGCCTCACACAGGGGATTCAGGAATAGTGCTGCCCGGTGTGTCCCCTCTCCAATCAGCCTGGGCAGTTCGCTCAAGTCCCTCCTCTGGCCCAGCCCCCAGGCCCAGGCGCCAGTCCAGGTGGGAGTCCCCCAGCTCCCTTCACGCTCCTCAAGGGGAAACTCACTGAGGTATAGGCCCTGTTCTGCTAGTGCAACCAGACAGGTGCAGCCGTGATCCTAAAGCCACACCATGCCCACTGTGATACTATGGGCACACCAGATGGGCCCAAGCCAAAAGTATGTGGCTGTACCTATGGAGAAGCTGCTTGTGTCACTGCTTCTCACACCACTTTCCTCTTGTTACTTGGGCCGGTGCCCTCTGCTCCTCTCCGCCCCCACGCCCCCCGGGTGAAAGTCGGAGTAGGGGTGTCACTACAAATGCCCATCTTAGCGGTGCCTGGAGGATGTCACGCCGCCACACTGAACACTAGGGCATGCTGTCGGATTCCTCAGCAGGGGCCGCTGGGGCAAGTCCTTCAGTAGTGTGGATGTTGGCACCACTGAATAATGGGCGCCCTGGGGGTGCTCCTCCAGGATCCATGGCCATTTTGCATACCCTCTGCTGCACCAAAACGGATGGCGGGCACCTCAGGGGGAGGGTGTCTGCTCGATGGGATCACGATGGTGGCCCTGGCCTAGTGCAACGCACCATCGGCTCGACTGTGTTGTCCCGCACAGCCTTTCTTTCCATTCTGTTCAGTAAACCATATGCTGCCCACACAGCGCACAGCGTCTTTGGGTTCCTAATCCCCTAACAGGTGGGGTATCGCAGAATGTGCAGGATCTATTGGCGGGCAAGAGCGGAAGCTCCAAGAAACTATGTCTTCTCCATTAGACTCTTGGCCAAGGCTACAATATTTCTGATTTTAAAGAGTATTCCATTTTATAGGGCACATACAGGGGAGAATCCAGTGTGACAGGAGTGGAGAGTGCACTATGGAAAAACTCATGATTTTTATTTTGTTTATAGGGGAAATGAAGTTCTCTCAGTGTGTGGTCAAAAAAGGCAGCAATACCCAACTAGTCATCTTAATGGGCTTCCATGCTCCACTCAACAATACCACTACAACCTAGTAGTTGCAGCTGATGCATTTGGATATTAAGGGGTGTAAATTGATTCCCTGAATTGAACTGAGCAAGCGCACCTGAACTAATCCAACAAGGTTTGGGCTGATGCATCTTCCCCTTACACATTTTATAAAATAATTATTTGTAATCATGCATTTCACAGGAACAATTGTGCAACAATGTAGAATTTACACACTGATTTGCAAGGCCCACATACAGCTCTTTTAATAGCTGTTGATTTTTGCTATCCCCCAAGAAAAATTGTAGGTCTCTCTCAACAATATATGTCAGCATTTCACCACTTACAATTAGTTTCTGCCCAAACTAAGCAGGTTCAGGAGTATGTCCCTCTTTCATGCATTTTGTGTCCCAAGAAAGTAATGAAGGTCTCAACAATGCATGCCAGAATTGCGCCTGCAAAACACATGTGCATACTTTTAGTGCCCCAAAAGACCCGTGCCAACAATGTATACCCACAAGGCACACCTTTGATAGTGCTAGTGCCCAAATCAAATCCTGCATTTCATCTTGATATATGCCCATGCTGACTCCAGTTCTGCTTCAAGTCGCTCTCAGTGGACACAAACTGTGCCTTTGACCCTGACCCACAGAACCACATGCATACACAACACATTTGCACCTGAGAAAGACAGATTGACCAATAACTATCTGCCTTTCCCGGGCACGATTGTGCTTTCACTGCCCGCACCACCGCCATTAAAATAGAAAAGGGGCTAGGTCTCTTTTCGGATGACAGTGGGCATTTTGGAACATTTTTTCCATGGCTGCCGTCATCCGAAAAGGGACTTTGTCTCTTTTCCATCTTAATGGCCTTTTTTTCTCCAACGTGGGGTGGGCTCGTGCTGAGTTGATCACCCTTTAGATGAAAAAAAAAAGAAAACTATCCACACCCTGATAAATCCTGGGGTGTGAATAGCGTTTAATCCCCGGCGGAAGGGTGGACCTGGGCTTTAAAGGCCTGCAGCCCGAGCTGAGGTCCTCTCTTCGTTTGGACCTCCCAAAGCTCGGGTTGCAGGGTGTTATAGCTCATGCCCCCCTCACCAACCTTGCTGGGGCGTGAAAGCTATATTCACACAAAAAAAACTGTTTTTTTAAAATACAGTTTTGGTATGAGCCTTAAAACCAGAAATGGTTAATTATTTCACACATGACATTGGACAACTTGAGACCTCCTTAAACATTTCAATGCAACTTAGTAATTTCAAGACTGAGGCACCTCCAGAAGAGCCTTTGTGATAAATGTATCTGCTTGTAGTCATTGTTTGACAAAGGCCTGCATCATGTACACAGCATTTGCATATAGAACAATCATCTGTAACACTTAAGGAGAGCTGAGATTTGTTAATCGGAAACGGCAGCCGCTGAATTGTTTGACGTGTTGTCTGCCAGGGCAGCAACTCCACCGTAACCTGGGGATGCAGCTAGATTAGCATTTTAAATTGTGGCTTTATCAGTTGCTAGTTCATGGTCTATGTCCATCTGCATTTTAACATACCTCCATGTGGTAGTAGAGTTGAAGTTTCTTTGAGGTGTTAGTGGGCAGTCATGAGGGAGATCCTGGGTAGCCGAATAGAAACTGTGGGCCCTGAAGTTAGTGGCATAGTGCACCCTGACATAGCATCACTTAGCCCAGGGGTCTGCAACATTTAGCTCTCCAGAAGTTTTGCACTAGATCTCCCTTAAGCCATATCCAGCATAGTCAATGGTGAGGGATAATAGGAGTTGTAGTTAATAGCATCTGGAGAGACACAGGTTGCAGGCCACTGAATTTGCCTAACATCATATAATATGGCATAATAAGGCATAAAGGCTGAAGGAAGAATAATTGTGACCATCTGTCATGTTTCCATAGGGTTGTCCGCAGTTATTGGGTGGTTTATTGGGCAAGACGTAGTAACAATACCCACCTCAACTTAAATCTATGTCCCACCCTAAGAGACAACACAATTCCCACAACTTGAGAACCAAAACACAGGTTAGACAATGGAATGCACACCGCCTGAAGACATGTGTCAACACAAAACGTTCTTAAAGAGCGCACTAATTCAACACAGGTAGACAAACACAACTCCCCAACTCCTTAAACACCACTCTGACACACACCACATACAAAGACACAATTGACATTAGCAACCCGGAGCACACATTGACCACTGCTCCAGATAACTCACAAAACATCGAATACGTATACACCACAGAAAGCCCCATCTTTTCAAATCTGCACATATCAACATTGCAACAAAGCAACGTTGCCGTAACCCACCTATCCTGGCTTCTACATTAGTCCCCTATGTGATCTCTTGCGGATCAAGAGGTTCCAAGAGACTGTGAAATCAGCAGATGGCAACCAATGCATTACTAACTAACATAACAGGACACCTGTGGGGCAGTACTCTGGACGGCCCAACCAACTTCAGTGATTGGCAGCAACAGGGGAGGAAATGAATGATTCTTCTTCCACAATCAATCTGCTATCATACAATCAGTGGTGCGCTATCTGCCGGTCAAATCAAGTGTTATGGGACAGAGCAAGAGCCAGTACAACAATAATGCAATTCTAGGTGATGGTGTCAGGGGCCACTAACAGGGGAGCATCAGCATTTACTCTATAGCAGTGTCTCTCTAGTGTGAACCTAATCAGTTGTAAGGACTCCAATGTTTGTAGTTAAGACATTGTGATATTTAAGTATCAGCCACATATTACACACTTTGGTTAAGCAGATAAGCCAGGACTGTAATTCACTCTGCATTTAAAGTACTTCACCACATACTTTTCAAGTTTTATTTGATGCAACTATTTAAGTGCGCTGGCCAGTCTCTCTATCCATTTAGTTCTTGACCTCTCTAGCTGGATCGCATGCAGACGATACCGCAGGTCAGTCTCCATAAGCATGTATTCCTTGGCCTTCCATCAAAGATCACATGTGGATACCAGTGCTGGCCACTCTCCATGTCCACTTCTTGGCTTCTCTGGAAGGACCATGCAGGGCCGGCCATAGAATTTGTAGAAGATGTGTGGGCCCCCCTTGTTTGCACAAATAGTGATATCAGTGATATTACAGAAAATGATATCAGCGAATGAGTCTTTAATACGTAAAAGTATCATAGGAAGTTACATTAAAACACGTTTCCAAGAGTAAACACAAACACACTGTGATGTGCAGCACATGAATTTTCAATGTTAACATTTACCGATGTGGCAATATCAGAAGTGAGGCTTTTTTTTTTAAGTAGCTGACAGTGTGAGCTGATTACTCTGTAGTAGTGAGATAGAATATTTTGCCCAGTAGCACACCTTTTGGCTATGTGGCGAAGCCAGGATTTGAGACCAGTCGGCAATACAGGCACTTGAACACATCTCTTTGCCAATGTAATTGGTAGAAATACTGTTTGCAAAAGGTCTTTTGGAAACTTTGGCTTGAAAATACCATGTGACTGTGGAAGACATTGCAAAAATATGGTGATTGTGTTTTCTAACTGAAGCTGTTATTTTTGCAGAAGGTTCACAATTGTCTTGTTTTCATTATGTATATTTGGCCATAATAGCAACTTCATAAGCTACAGATAAGCATTATTTTGGCTGTAAAAGAAAGGGTAAACTCTACACAGGTTGCAAAGATGTCATGCCAGGGCATGGATTGGCCCTGGGGGAGAAAGGGCAGGTTGCTGCTACTGCAGGATGGCCTTATAGTGCAATAGAGCGTATTTACCTTGGATATCCTGAGGCAGTGAGTGTTAGCAGTTGTTTCACAGGTCTTCAAATTATACATTTAACAGGGCTCATGTCCTAAACAGGGGCTGGCGGTGTAATAATATACACATAGGAGCTGAGCACACAGGGCAGAGGGGACAGATGCGCCCTTTCTCCAGCAGTGTCATTTTGCCGCTGTGGAGATTCTGCAAATTATTTGCATCAGGCAAGTAAAAACGAAGACAAAAAATCCAGATTGAGTTCCTTGCTGCTCTAAATCACTGGGTGTGGCAGGATTTCTATCTCCTCTGTGCTGGATTGGGGTGTAATGAATTGTTAGCATGAATCTTGCAAGATTATCAAATGCTGCTCACTTCAAAATGGGAAGGGAGCCTCATCAATGTACCCCCTGAACCTTGATTGGAGGGGGTGAGCAGGCCAACACTGTTTAGTGGAATAGCAGGGGGGAGGGGGCATCCTATAGCCAAATGTTGCAAAGGCAACTCAGCAGGTTGGTGGACTGTTCCTGAGATGTTATATGTTTTACCTTTTTCTGCATTATATGGCTTTTTTCCTATTCCTGCTGCAATCTGTACAGTAAAACGTTGTTTCGAGCTGGGACTGGCTACGTGTCCCTCATTTCAATTGGTGTAGGAACCTCTGCCCCATAGCAAAAATCAAAAGCTGGCAAGTGAACTGTATAAGTTTAGTTCAATTCTCTTAGAAGAAAGTGCACAAGACCAACAAACATCAGCCTTTCAAAAAAATGAACCAAACCCGGAGCGGGGAGATTTTCCAGTAAGTATGCTGGCAAAGTATAAACGTTGCACACCTTTTACACCCAGCAATCTAAAGCCAGAAATTCCCTGCTAACCAAAATCTGAATACGAGACATATGCTTTGAGGACACTTTTACGTGGTCGTGTGCATAAGCATCTGCATTGCGAATATGGCAAACTGGGTGAAATACTGGAAGCCAAACACTTGAGCAAGCTTGCTGGCCTCAAAAACACTGTACGGTCTTTCGAAAAAGTGGGTGAGTTCACTACTTGTGCCCCGAAAAGCAGCATATGGCCACACCAAGGAAAATAATCTCTACAGTTTCCAGGATTTCAACCTCTCTTGCCACATCCTGGGCAAATATTAATTGCTCATATTCCCTCTCAATGTTTCACCCAATCGCCGCCATGTTTGGCTTTCAACAATACTCTGGTTTATAAATAATCAATACAATACAAAAATAAAGTACTCACTCAAATATATAAAACCTTTTAGAAATATGTTAGGCACAACGCGTACGATTTTGGCATTATTCCCCCAGTCTTGAATGGGAGACTACAAATACCAGAATGCATATCAGCAGAAGGCACAAAATGGCCTTTGGTTTGTGAAAATGTACTTTCAAGACTTACAGTCTCATAACAAAAGATAATGTGTTAAAAGGTTACCTGTTTGTGTGTCAATGTTTGACCAATGCAGCCTTCAAATATAATGTGATATAAATGTTACATTATACCAAAAATAAACACTTTTTGGTGTGTTAAATGTGAACACCTGAAAATAAAGTAGTTAGTTTAGGAGGGCGTGTGTTTCGGCATCTAACTGGTGCTTTGTGTGTGCTTTAAGAATGAAACTACCCCTTAGCATTTCTTAACACAGAACGTCTTGTTCAAACAATTGTCTCTTAAATGAGCCATGATTTATAAAATCGCTTCTACTCTAAAATCTGTGCTAGAATAAAAGTGGTAAGCAATAATTATGGGACCTGCAGCCTCTGATGAGCCACTGGGGGAGTGTTGGAAGGGGGGGTGTAATTTGTCTCTAGCATCAAGGAGATTGGGAAGTGACACCGTGGCCTCACTCGGACAAACAGAAAAGCGAGCCTCTTACATGGAAACAGCACAGCCGCTCTTTAAAACAATGGTGCTTGGCATAGTCAAGATGGGCACTGATGCCTGTGAGTGGCAGCGGGTCCCTGTGCAGAGACACAGACTTCCCAGGCCTCAGGCCGGCCCTAGCGCTCAGTCTCCGTGACCATGCCAGTGGCGGCCTTCCATGAGTGTTCATAAGCAGGCAGCACCGAAGATCCCTTTCTGTGCCCAATGAAGCCTTGCATCTCTTTAAGCACCATATGTAGGTTCTGGAAGTTCCTCTTAGATGCCCATTCGTTCCTTGGCCTTCCTTGGATGATCACAGGTGGGCAGGGGTGATCGTCAGTGTCCACCTCCATTGATAGGTTTTCTTGTGAATTACCCCATGCTCATTCTGCCTGCGCTATTTGTTCCCTTTTTCACAGAGATCATGGACCAGGCGCGCTGCTGGTTTGTAACCGCAGAGTGTAGCGTTGCGTGCTGCTAATTTGCGGTGCTCATCAGGGACGAAGGCTAGCCAAGCCAATCAGCTGTCCTCATTGGTCCCGTTAGAGAACTAACGGGATGAACGCATTGGGGTATCTAGTATATCCATCGAAAGTCTATCCATCGAATGCATTTGCATCGAGGGATTTGCAACGGAAAAATATGCATCGAATGCATGTTTCTGAGGGGTAAAGGGTTAAAAAATGGTGGGTTTTAAAGGGTACAAAAGCATGGAGGTTCGGGGGGTACCCGGGGCGACCCCCCATTAAAAAACAAACAAAACAATTAATACATTCGATGCACATTTTCTCGTTGCAAAAAATGTGATGGAAATGTCCCTCGATGCCAAAACATTAGACCGTAAACCACGCATTGGTGATCGCTATAAGATAAATAATGCCAAGTAGCATGCGCCGCTATTCAAAAGACCACCAATAAATAAATAAATAAGTTCCCAAAATAATGTTGTAGTGCGCAGTAAATGTTCAACATAATACATGATATACAAATAAATTAATACATGAAATGGTGGAACAATCCTGTTGTTGAATATTGATTGATCTGGCCAATTTTCAGATTTCATATATGTTTAGAATCGACACAACATTTTTACTTTGAACGCGCTGGCTGAAGTTTGATAATAAGACGTGTAAGCAGATACATTGAATTCAATCCAAAATTCACTGTCAGGCTTTTCTTGGTCACTTGAATAACCAGGAGATGCATTGCCATTGCTCTGCTAAGAGATTACCCATTAATGTAAATATTTGAAAATCACTTTCTCTCACTCTCACAAATGTCTTAGCAACTTCAGACAAGGCTTGGCTCCTTTAGAACAAATCAACTTAATGTGACAGCTAATGGACTTGGAATGGCGATAACAAGTCAGTCATCTGGTAAGCAGCGATGGAAAGACACACAGTTCCTCCATTTCTCTTGTGCAGGAACACTCATAAACAACGGGTGCATTGTTCCCTCTCTCCCAGATATGTCCTCTGCCTGTGGCTCTAGCCACGGTCCGGTGTGAGTACCCCTGAAGCATCAGTCATGAGGCAAAACTAATGCCTCATTACGACCCTGGCGGTAAGGGGTTAACGCCAGCGTTAGCTGCGCCGACCCCTTACCGCCAATTACGAGGTCCCTTAGCGCCATGGCGCTTTTAACACCTGCTTTTAGCAGGTGTTAAAATCCATGGCGCTAAGGGACCATGGAGTTAATTACGCCACCGTAATTTACGGTGGCGTAATTAACGCCTTCCCCACTCCCATTATGCCCTATGGGGCAAAAATGGGAATGGGGAAGGGTAAATGGGGATTGGGGACTTACCGCCCCGCCGACCTCGGAATGGGGCGGTAAGTCCGCCAACCACCATGGCGTAAACATAGTTTACGCCATGGTGGTAAAGTCACGGCCCAGGCGGTAACTTACCGCCTGGGTCGTAATGAGGCTGACACGTTATAGGCGACGGATGATGCCATTTCCTGCAGAGACATGCACAGAGCGTACTTGGCTCTTTTAGTCTGTCCCACTCGAGCTCTGATGAAAGACAGAGCAATACCTCTGGAAGTTAAAGTAAGCACAACGTGCTACTTATCTGACTTGCAGTCATTTGTGTTTACACATGAGAAAGACATGGTAAAGTTGTCGAAAGCACAGAAGCAGGCACATCCACAATTCTAACAGAAGAAGGCAATGCACAAGGCAGATCTGAACACATACGTTTTTTGTTTTGGCTGTTAGGTGGGGTTAAAAGGCCGCCTATAAGCTGAACGTATTGCATTGGAGTACAGCTAGGAGAGTGATGGGATATAAGGAGGGACACAAACCTTGTATGCGTCGTTTGGGTATTTACCTACCCATTGACTGCTCATGGCCATGCTAATCCAATTGGGCAGCCCCACCCAATTCCTGTCCATGCTCTGCTCAAAAGAAATTCTTCTGGGATCTCTTTGAGGTAGCTTTATCAAGCAGTAAGATCAAAGTCTGTGCTGGGAATTACCTGCCAGTGTTATCTCAAAGCAGTCTTCTGAGATTTAATGGCTTAATTGGAGCTGCATATGCACTACTGGTATACATTTTTTTTAACAAGTCTGCCTTCAGCCACTTGATTTATAAGCAGTGTGCATGTCGTTCACTGAAGTCCTGTTAAACACAAGCCTTTGCAAAGCCAACCATTTTGGTTTCTGTATAGGTCACTGCAGAGGAATTTGCCAAGCCCTGCTATTATATGTCCATGCACTTGTACCATTTTGTCGCTCTTACCATTAATAGACAGTAGCACATTACAGCAGTGCCTGGCCACATGCTTGTTCAATGCCTACATAAATGTCAAAACTGTTGGAAAAACTTGTTTAGTCATTGCTGCCACTACAAGCAACGGATGGTCTAAAACGGCTTAACCAAAATGGGTGTAGAATAGTGCTCAGATGAGTTTAGAAGCGTACATTAATACAGTCCTAAAATATGTGGCAAGCGCCTTTGAATGCGATTAGCAATGTTTTTGATTGGTGATATTTTTCTCAGGGGATATTATTGCTATTGATAACATTGGGCCATTAATATCGTTGGCAAAGTTTTGGTCTGATATATTTTCACACACAGGCCTTTAAACAAAAAAAATTGGGAAAAAACATTTTAGCTTCTAAAATCCCTAGCACTAATTTGCGATTGCGCTTTAGAAATGCAGTTAGACGCACACTAGCATAGGCCCTGGTGCCGTGGAAGAATCGAAGCCATTTTCCACAATGAGATGCAGCCAAATCTATAACAAAAAGCAATATTCCCCGGTGTTGGGTGGAAGCATTTTCAGATATATACTTAGCACACAAATGAGGGAGGATTTCGACTTAGTTTTCCTAATATGTTTGGTTGAAATGTTTAGGAGTTTATCTACCAAACACCGAGGAGTTAGTGTCCTCCAAATGCTTCTACCCACATCAAGATGCTATGGTTACTGTGGCCTTCATACGATCGCTAGGTCCCTGCAATCCTTCTGAATCAAGAGGAAGTGTGATCCCGGGGTGAGAGGTGGAGTGATCCATTGGAAAGGCTCCATCCAACAATGAAGAAAGCAAACTGTCTGAGGGTATAGATCAGGCTTCATGAGGTCATACCTACAGCTGTGATACTCTTTAGATCACACAGACTTGCCAAACTTAGACAGCAGAACTATTCCTGAGAACACGCAGGTCTTAAAGGGCAACTTTACAACAGTGATGAATCTGAACTATTCGTCTCTTCTCCTGAGCCTGCTACGAAAGACCCTCCTGAGGGGCCTGGGAAGTGGGACCTCACTGGGAGTGACTCCCATTCATATGAGGGACTCCCTATCAAGAATGCATTGTCTGCATACATGGGAATCGAAAAGACTGATGTTACTTCTGTTTTGGATTCAACAAATAGTGCCATTTTTCAATATCTTTGCCTTCAGGTAATGTTGGATTCCCCTGAGCTCAACAGTCAAAGAGGAACAACACACACCTTTAGTTTGTGGTGGTAAACATAAACATTCTAGGAACCTTGAATGGAGGTGAAAGAATCCTACACTGAGGCAAGCCTCTGACTGGAAGATGTTGTGGAGGGGCAAAGCCACGCTAGAATGCAGAGCCAGCGGTAGCATGCGGAGCGAGCTGATCTCAAGGGAGACACTGGAAGGCTGGTGTTATGGGAGACAACAAAGCCGAAGCAGAGAATGAGACGAGAATGGTAGATGGATCGTCTCACCTGGTGGCATGACCACACCAAAGCCGTCGTGGGCCTGGGATCCATTAACTAACGCAAGACTAAACCGCAGCAGAGCAATCAGACCACAGACCTCTGCATGAGAAGGGCGACAACTGCTGAACCGGGCAGAGAAAGGGAAGCAAACATTCCCAAAAATGTAACAATGGGGAAACGGGAAAACAGTTGTGTCCCCAAGTGCTGGAGAAGCCAAGGGGGTAAAGGGAGCCCCAAAAACCTGAATGCTAGGCATGGGCAGTCACCCAATAGAGACCCTGCTGAATTAAGCATTTCAGAGGGCCAGACGGCTTCGGGGAGCACTAGCAAAACAAGTGACATTGATATATGAGGCTTGGGAAGCCAAAAGAGTTACAGGAGCCAGAATAAACCAAACATTGGATGTGGGCTGACACCCATGAGGGACTCTTTTCAGTTAAATACATCAGAGGGCCAGATGCCTTTGGGGAGCCATTGAAATACAAATTGTAGTGATCAAGACTGGAAACAGAGAGTACCTGGAGGGTTCCATTGCTCAAACCCAAACCAAGAACAATATCAAAGACAAGGTTGGAAGTTGTGGAATCACGCTAAGAAAATCCTTTTCAATTTAAAGAACAGAAAGTATTGCATGTCTGTCATTCAGAAAAGAGGATGGAGAACTGTATTATGAAAAATGTATGAACTTTGACCATTTGATGAACATTATTTGGGAGTAACCCAAGTAGTCTAGCCAGGAGAAGCCCAAGTGGAAAGGTTACTGCTCAAGTCTATAATTTTGTTGCGTTTTTCTAAAGTGGTAGGGCCAGATAGCAAGTAGGTTTTGGATGGAGGACTATTTTTGTTTTGGACATTTGATAAGCACCCTTAGCTTAGTACTGGGTAGGGAATTGCCCTCATAGCAATCAGGTCGGAGAGGCATGTTCTTATTATTTAAATAAAATCTCCTTGAAGATGCTAAGTCCTAGTCCGACTTCATCTTCTGGTTCACCACACCCTACAGTGTATATGAAATGAACCCTCATGTCATACATATCAAATAACCTGAATTCTTGTACTGCATTTCTATCACCCTGAGTGTGCAGATCTGACCTTCACATGCTTCTACTTCAGACATCAGGAGCAGTATTACAGGAAATTTGCACCATTGCCAAAGCAATTTTGCATGGTATTAGCAATAGAGAAAAAACGTAGAAAACATATGTTCCTTCAAAACATTTTGGCACCAAAGCAATGTTTGCCCCATTGTTTATAGGGGGAAAAGTCTTACGACTTACGACTAGGGCAAAAACTGTCCTCGTGCAAAAAACATATTCTATCAGTGCATTTTTGAACAATACAATGCTTGTCCTAGTGATAATATTGAATATTAGCTCTAAGGCAATTGCCCACACATCTGGAGCCTTACCAGGGAAGAGAGTTACTCACCCAACATGGACCTTTTATTTACAGCACATAAAAGGTTGGTAGCCACTGTTGTGTGTTCATTTTTGTACTCCAAAAACAAATATTTCCTTTAACTCCCTCTAAATTTCTAGAAAGGCGAGTGTGTGTGCCATCTAAAGGGGATACGATACCCACAACCAAAAAAACAAAAGAGAAGACGAAGGATACTCAAATAAAAGTAAGGGGGACATGTTACATTGGCCTAACTTATCAAGCATCTGGGTGCACTACTAAGTGCTTTGCATATAGTTAAACTGTGATGGACATTCCAGGTTAGAATGAGTGAGAGAGAGGATGTTGAGACAGGTGTTATGATTAGAAGTGAAACAGTTGTGGTCAGGAAGAGTGTGCAGCACGAGGTTGATCTGTGGGTCTCCAACCCTCCAACCCTATGTAATCGGCAGAAAGATTGCCCTGTAGCCACGTCTTATATAACAGGACCTACATTATAGCCCATTACAGTCTATGTGAAACGGTCCTGAGGTTATTCTGCTATCCTAGTCTATGGGCTGGAAAGCTCGGAATAAAATGGGACAGTCACCCACATGTTCCCCAGAACGTGTTGACCGGTTTTTGCAATACTGTTAGTTCCTGCATTCACTAGGAAAGGAAGTAATTTCCTGACGTTACTGATGTTCACCGACTGTATGTACATTGACTAACAATGTAATCTTATTTTCACCTAACAATAAAAAGTATATCATTTCAATTGTCCTTTAGTTCTTGAATTTAATACAATTCTAATAAACACCATATTTGTGTACAATCATCAGTGGATACCTTATGCAGCGGCGTCTCTGGGTACGTTTTATAGATGCTGCAAAACAATTTATAAACAGCAATTCAGTATGTTGTAAATATAAGTCTTCTAATTAACTTATTACAAAACTGTCTGCATGCTCCAATGAATCTCTCATTACGCTCATGTGTAATAATATACTGAGTGATCAGACGTCATCCTAATTACGAATACCATGTTGGGGCAATCGACCATTGTGGGTACTTAAGTACCCACAGAAATTAAATAAAATCTTGAAGTTTAATAACATTTGTCGAGACTTATCTAAAACGTTTTTACGTAAAAAGCAATGTAAATTCATAATCTGTAGTACTGTCCAGAAAATCGCACCAGCGTGACTTAGCGGTCATTGGTCAAAGTGTAATTAATCCTCCTAGCCAGCGCCATTCATGTTAGAAAATGACAGCTCACCGGTGCCACCATCTTGGTATAAAATAGGCATGTTATGCATCACACGTAACTAATGCCTCATGAAGTGGCTAACATGATATTCGGAGCTGCATCTTGTTGTGTCTGGCGCTAGGTAAGAACCGTTTTCAGAAATAGGCTTTTTTAACACATATGTCCCAATGCCTGGCTTTATCTTAAACTACAATGGAAGAAGAAGCATACATCCTCATGTATAGACTTAATTAGAAACCAAAACTAAACTCAGAAATCAAAAACAAATAGCTAATGATTGACATTGAATGGCCACTTTAAGTCCCTGTTCAACCAGCTTTAATCTACAGATCCATTTTGTTCACACTTAAATAGAATTCATGGTAAACCCGCTTCCCCCTTTGTGGGTATTACTTTTTCTAAGACTGTCCATGGAAACTCTTGTTCTGTATGAACTTTCTTTTTTTTTGTTTGGGTCGGTATCCAGTTAATATGTGGAAAAAATAATTTCAAATGACAAAAATGTTGAAAGAATTATACCTATTTTTTTATGTCTTATTTTTTAATTTACATGTTTTTTTTGTTTCACGAGTAAAAAAAAGGGTTACAAAAAAACAACAGAAAACAGGGGTTGGGTGGAACCCCCCCATTTCAAACAAAAATGTTTTAAAAAAAGACATTTGAATTTTATTTTTTAAGTATAATTTTTTGACATTTTGGCATTCGAAATTATGTAATTCGAAATCGTCACTATAAACCGTTTGGTTCAACTCTGACCTTTACAAAACAATTTTCCAACATTTAAAATGCATGATTAAAAAACATAATTACATTTACATTTTATAAAAACGAATAGAAAACTGAATTGATTCGAGAGGGCACGCAGGAGATTTAAGCAGACAATAACCAGGCAAGAGAAAAAAAAAGGGAAAAGGAAAAGGGAAAAAGGAAAAAGAATAAAGGAGAACCCGGCAGCCAGACCGTGCCTTAATGACTAAAGTAGCCCTCCCTTAACTGTTCTCTATTCAGTCCAAATATTCATGCAGAGATAGTGTAATCTTAGATAACAATCAGTCCTCAAAACTCCCCCCGTCTCTTTTACTTCCACTTCAGGTTGGTGTCTGCATTATGTCAGTCTCCCTTTGATAGCAATCCAATTTTTGCTAAAACCTGGCCAACTGCTATAGTTAAGGCTCTATTGTGCCCCGGGATCAGCAGATTCCAGAAACTTTCTGAAGACAGCCATTCTACTTTTTACACGAATTTGGAGAAATGGCTTACTCTTGCGTCCCGGGGCCCTTCACAGTCTCGAAGCAGATGACTTAGATTTTGCTTAATTGGTTCTGCACAAATGTCACACAAACTGATGCCATTATGTTTTAGTCCTCAAATATTTAAGATTTCTCCTGTATGGATTAGGTTTAGGCGAGCCCTGAGAAATATATTTCGTGACTACACATTCGGATGCTTTTGTAAGTATTTTGGCAACTGTCCCAACTTTTTCTCCACTATTAGAAAGCTGTTTTTTGGTCTTATGTGCCTCATTTTTGTCCCGGTTCTGATCCAGTCTAGTGTTTCAGTTTCTTCTTTTGCCTTCAAAGGATTAGCCTTCAGAACTTCTATCGATGAATCATCCTGCATCAGGATTCTATGGACTTTTGCTTCTAAGTGTTTAAGTATCTTTGACTTGCCCGTTTGCATCTGATGTTTTATATCCTCGTATAGCGAGTTTTCTTGTGGTGCTTCTCTCAGCCTGTAGTGTGAAAGCAATCTCCAGTCTATTTGTTGCTCCAGGGATTTCAGCCCGAGTTCGAACCTTAGGGCTGTCATGGAAAGGCAGTTTGGCAAGCTTAGCGATCTTTTCCATATCTGTCCTTCTACTTTTTGCCAATCTATCTCCCAGAGTGTTGGTTTGGCCTCCAGGCCGTATAGTATGACCAGAGTTATTTTTGCAGCATAAAACTTTACTAGCGGTATGATAGAAAATTTACAAAGTTCCCGTAGAATCTTTTTCATTTGTGGCACAGCTGTCTCGACTTTAATCCTTACTTCTTCTTCAATTGTATTGATTGATGGAGAAGCGTGTACCACATACCCCAAATACACTAGCTCTTCTGTTCTCAATATCACTTCACCTTCGAGAAACCAACTTGTGTAGTTTAAGCGCTTTTTTGGGTGCTTCAATACTAGGATTTTTGATTTCTTTGGGTTCACTAGGAGACCATTTGCTTTAGTATACTTACTTAAGCCATTCAGCAGATGTTGCAACCCTACCCCTGTTCTATCGATCAGGACTATATCATCCGCATAGGCGAGCCAACAAACCTTAGTTGTATTTAGTTTGGGGCTCGCCATTGCCCATGATTGCAGAAAGAGCCCTAGATCTGACAGATACAGATTAAAAAAGAACAGTGCTCCCAGGCAGCCTTGTCTCACTCCTTGCTCAACATCAATTGTGTTGCTTAGATGTCCGGCCTCATCTAGTCGTACCATCAGTGAGGTATCCTTATGTAACTCAATTAGCATTGATAACAATCCTCTCGGTGCTCCCCAATCTCTCATTTTGGCCCAAATGCGTTCTCTATAAACTAAATCAAACGCCCTGGAGAGATCTATCCATGCTCCATATATAGGACCTTCACCAAACTCTTTTGAGTGTTGTGCCAGAAGGGACAACAATAGGCCATTTAACGTAGTGGTCATACCTTTTCTGAACCCTGTTTGAAATTTGGAAACTGTATTTGTTTGTTTTGCCCAGTCCTCTAGCTCTGTCAGGATTAGTCTCATGAAAATTTTACTTTCGATATCAAGGAGGGCGAATGGCCTAAAGATCTCTGGTAATGACCAATCTCCCCCCTTGTAGAATGGTATAATGACAGCTTGTTTCCAAGAGGAGGGAAATGTTCAATTTTCCAATATTTCATAATAGAGGTTGAATAGAAGGTTCGCCCAGGTTTTGACGTTGTTTTTTAAAACCTAGTAAGTTAGCCCATTTGTGCCCGCTGCCTTCGAAGATGAAGCATTTTGGATTAGGCCTTCTATTAGCTTAATGTCATATTTGAGCTCTCATTTTGCAGCTTCCTTCTTCCCTCCTTGGATCTCCGATATATTTTTAAAGGTATTTATGAGATAATCTACCCAGTTCTTTTCGAAGACTAGATTGCACTGATTGCTGTTACTGTTTGGTTTCTTGCCCAAGTTATTTATAATGGACCAGAAATTGCGTGTGTTGTCTTCACATAGAACTTCAAGCATTTGCTCATTATCTTGTTGATGACGCAGAGATTTTCTTGCTCGTGACCACTGTTCATAAGCGCTTGAAAGTTTCTGTAGCTCTCTATGCAGGATTGTTTGGTTTGCTATGAGTTTTTTCAATCGTCTACTTTCTCTTCTTAGACCTTTTTTGTGCATCCAGGTTTCTTCATCAAATGTGTGCTGATGATGAGTGATTTTCCGAGGTCCACTTGCACTTCGTGGATGTACAACCCATATACATTTCTTGATGCAATCAGGTTTGCAATTTTCCTTTAGTTCTGTCAGGGGAATGCAAGTGAGCTTATCATTTAATTTCTTCCCATCTCTCTTATATTTTACCAGCGTTACTTTCCCTTTTCTCACAGACAAATCATGGGCATATGTATCAAGTTGTCTTTTATTTATATCTGGTATGTTGATTTTTATGTGATCACTCCCTTCCCCCCATATAATTTCCATGGATGTATCCTTTTTTTGAATAGCTTGGAAGCAAAGAAATAGTCCAATGTGAAGAAGGAATGACCACGCAACCAGGTTGGTTTTGCTGGTCTGTCACCTGTGATCGAACCATTTATCATGCTATGGCCCCATGAATTGAGGTAATCCACCCATTGTGTTCCAATCTTTGTTTTTTTAGCCCATATTGAGTTGTTTTCACTATTCTGTGTTGATGTACATTGGGCATTCAGGTCACCTCCTAGGATCACGTTGGCATCACTGTGGAATAATGATATATTTTCCATTGCTGCAGATAGCAACAAATGGAAGTTTTGGAGATCCATTCGTGCTGGGTTCCAGTACACATTCCCTAAAATGAGTTGTTCCTGTCCCCCTGTTGTATATATCCCCACCTTACACACAAGGATACCATCTTTTTCACTATGTAGTAGTGTGACATCTCTACTTAGCGTCTTATTAACTCCAAGCAAAAGCCCTCCTGATGGCCGACCCATTGCTTTCTGTAATGCTGGTACTGTAAAGATTGTAAATCCTTCTATTTGTATTGGATGTGTGTGCCAGGTCTCCTGAAGTAATATTATGTCAGTATTACCAAAAAGTGTTTCTTTCATTTTATTCGTGGTGAATGTATTTGGACCACGGGTGTTTCAGCTTGTGACTTTTATTTCATCTTGCCTAAAGGTTCTGAGGACCCAGGCCTAGCTTCTGGAGCACCTGTGCGAGTATCTCGGGAAGTACAGCCAGCGTGCTACCTTTCGAGTCCCCACTATTCTCATTGGAGCTGGAAGAAGCATGCTGATTTGATACACTCATTGTTCTTATATTTAGTGTGTTGCTGTTGCAGATCCCACTTTCTTTTTCCTTTTCCTCTTCCTCCAATAAGTTATCTAGGACCTGCAGATGGATTTCTTCTAGCTCTTTTTTAACATTATTTTGTATTGCCTTCCATGCCTTTAATGATGTGAATCCCACCTCTACCGATTTTGGATTGCTTCTGCTCGGAAACTTTACATATTCCATGTCTCCTGACCCAAAGAGAAAGAGGCTTGGGATCTTGTTAAGGTAACCAAGAATTTCTCTCCTGCAAAGAGAGGTATGTTGCAGGATTTTGTTTTTTGCCTTGAGCCACAATTTTGGAATTGCGTACTCTTGATCGTCAGAATTGCCCACCATGGGCTGAAGCTGGTACTGGAGGATATCTCCCTGACAAGCCCCTTGTGGCCACTTCTGTACTGGTTCATTGTGCTCGCCTCCCAGTACCTTTGTTTTACATTGGCAATTTTTACTAACCATCTGCAAGGGCAAAGTCATGTTCCCTTGTGAGGATCGTTGCAAGAAGATCGGTGCAATTTTTCTGGTTGGTTCAACTGCCGGAACAACATTTTTTTTTGGCCCGCACTTGGTCCCCTTCTTTACAAACATTGGAGCCCACGGAGGTCCCTTTATTGAGGCACAATTTATTTGTGGTGGATATCCCTCTATTTTCGTCTGCTGTCTAAGGGGGGCTTAAGGGGTCATTGATCTCTGGCCCCCTGTTCTGTGCGTCGCCTACATGGTCCTTTGATTAATCTGTTTGAAGCCCCATGATTACACTGTTTTTCTTCGTGTGCTCCGTTGCTGCCTGGTTTTGGGTTAGATCTACTGCGTTTTCCCCAACTTTTCTCTTTTCTGCTTTTGCCATTGTACTTTTCCTAGCCTTATTTATGGCTCCTTTTCCTCTCTTGTCATTTAGGTCCCGCTGTTCCTTGTGTTGTGTGTCTTCCTGTATTATGATTACATTATCTTTGCTTTTCAGTTTTTCTTTACAATTCAAGGTTTTCCCCTTTTGTTTGTTTGTTAGATTTTCCTTTGGTTTTTTTCTAAGGGCGATAGGGAATGCAGTTGTGCATTTCCTTCTGGCTTCTTCTTTCCTTGCTTTCCTCATTCCTTTTGAAAGTTGATTTCCAGCTTCTGTCCATTCTGGAGAGTGCACATTCTGATTTTTTTGCATATCATCTTGTTCGATTGTTTGAGGCTTACTTGGTCCGTCCTCTGATTCTTCCACCACGTATGTCAATCTTCTGAATTCTTCTAAAACAGATTCAGAGAGAGGTGTGTCATCAAAACAGTTAATATCACTCTCTTCTCCTATGTGGGTTTCTTTGACCCCATCTCTTTCTGTTTTCTGGGTTTTGAGTAAAGATAGAATTTCTGACAACTAACAATTTTGCCTGAGGTCTTCTTCTTTATTGCATTTGAAGGACCTTTGGATTGCAGAGAGATCCAAACCTTGTTTTGTCAATTCCAACCTGAATTCTTTAAGGGAAGGAGTAAGGATTGTATTAATTGTTGTCGTTAGCCCCACTATAGTTGTTTCTATGCAAGATGTCTCTCTAGTCAGTTTCAACAAGGTTCCTGCCTGCAAATGACTTCAGTTTTAAGATGTTCAGAAACTGTCACCAGGGAATTCAGGTTGCTGTGCTTGTTTGTTTTGCACCTCCTTCCTCCGGTGTTTGTACACAGTCTTGACTTATTTCCAAAGTTTTATCACACAGTTGTTTCCCAGCATTTGGAGCTGATGTTGGTGTCTCCTCACCAGAAGCTTCCTCCAGAATTATATCCTCTGTGGTGCTTTCAGCAGGGGTGTCTTTTTGTGTAACCACTCAAGGTAAAGGGTCGTGATTGAGTAGGGGCTCATATTCTTCATCATTCGGCATAACCCGGATCTCATTTTGAATAGCATTCACACTTTTCGTTTGCTTTGCCCCACAAAAATGATTTTCTATGTTTTGGGGGATTTTTGGAGTTGTGGTGGTATATTCCAAACCACGCTTCCAAAGTTGTGCAAAATCCGCTGCTACGTTATTAATAATCGATTGCCCTGCATGCACCTGGGCTATTGCTGTTACATTTGGTGTCGATAATGAGGTACCAGCACTGCGTGGTGTGGATTGTGTGTCTTGTGTTACAATCTCCTCTAAATATGACCCATCCCATTCTGGGCAGTTACTGTCATCCAGGAGAGCCTTACTGCGCAACTTCATTTTTTCTTGCTAATACCAACCGCAGCCTTAGACCAATAAGCTCACGTGCGCAAGATGTTTATGGGTTAACTTTCACCTTACAATGGCAAGGCAGTACCACTGTAGTGTAAACCCAGCCTTACTTTGATTATCAGAGCGCGCTGTCTTTTAAAAAAGTTACCTTACGTATTCTGCCGTCGGTCCCTCAATAGACTTCTACTGCCGCCGATGCAACTCTGTACTTGTGATGGCAGGATACCGGACCTGCCTTCCAGCAGATTGTGAATTTGATTCTCACAGGGCTCCTCCCAGCTCCTCACAGTCTCTTAACAGTCCTGCACACCACCCATGTCACCACACCGGACTTCTCGCCACAAGGGGGCTGCAGACTTGCTTTTGCAGCGCTCTTCCTGGTCACGTGATATGTCACGTGACACGCTTACCAAACATGATGAAGTCTTTCGTTAAAGGGACAGAGCCCTCTTAATACAGATCGTGTTGCCACAGGTTTTGTGGTTCTTGGATAGAAGCTGTCCTTGCTCTCTCCAAAGGAAAAAGGGGTCACACAGTGAATCACACAGCAATGCCGAAAAGGCTGACACCCAGCTCCACAGTCTCTTAACAGTCCTGCACACCGCCCTTGTCACCACGCCAGGCTTCTTGCCGCAAGGGGGCTGCAGACTCGCTTTTGCAGCACTCTTCCTGGTTACGTGATACGTCACATGACGCGCTTACCAAAAATGATGAAGTCTTTAGTTAAAGGGACAGAGCCCTTTTAATACAGATCGTGTTGCCACAGGTTTGGTGGTTTTTGGATAGAAGCTGTCCTTGCTCTCTCCAAAGGAATAGGGGTCACACAGTGAATCACACAGCAATGCCGAAAATGCTGACACCCAGCTCCACAGTCTCTTAACAGTCCTGCTCACCACCCTTGTCACCACGCTGGGCTTCTTGCCACAAGGGGGCTGTGGACTCGCTTTTGCAGCGCCCTTCCTGGTCATGTGATATGTCACATGACGCGCTTACCAAAAATGATGAAGTCTTTGGTTAAAGGGACAGATCCCTCTTAATACAGATCGTGTTGCCACAGGTTTTGTGGTTCTTGGATAGAAGCTGTCCTTGCTCACTCCAAAGGAATAGGGGTCACACAAGTTCATTCAAAGTATGAACTTTCTAAATTAAATGCAAAATCACTGTGCGGTGATTTCCATTGTGCGTATAGATGATTTATGTTCAGAAATTATCTTTTTTACTGGTCTGATCATCAGTCCAAATGTTCATTTGTTACAGATCTATCATGTTGCTAGAGTTACAATTCGTAAAATGTTTTCGAACCCAAGCCATCTTTAGTGTAATGCCCACCATAATGGTGCATAGTGTTTGGCTGAAAACTGTGCATGAACCAAACAGGGCATCACATGATGGTCTGGGTAATTCACAAAGAGTTGATTGTGTGGAATCCAATTTTTCTTTATTAGTTGCATGGACCACAACATCTCAGATCCTTTTCCTTCTCCAGAAGGCCAATCTTGAGAGGGGTAGTATTTGTTTACCCACATATAAAACAGTACAGAATTTAAAAATGCATTTTGATTTTATTAGCTAAAGGAGAGTAAACTAATGCAGCTGTGATTGTGGAATCTGTATTTTTATGTATTTGGTGATGAATTAGAGTAGTGTCCCGTGGAATGTTCTATACTTTTTTTTATTGCCCTTCTGACTAATTTACATGGGTATGGTCTTTCTAAAAGTCTGTAAAATAGATATTCACCTTGCTTACCATATTTATGTAAGGAAGAAAAGTTCTGACAATAGCTTAGGAACTGCTTAAATGGAAGATTCTCCCATAAGGCTCATGGATGATAACTTCCTAAATGTTGTTAGAAGTTCCTATCTATACCTTTATTTTATATACAGTGGTTGTTAAACGATTGTTCTCAGCTTTGATTTCTAGATCCAAGAAGTGAATGACCTCTGAGTCAATGGTAGGTGCAGATCTAAGAAATGTGTTTAGGTTATTGAGCCAGGTCAGAAACAGTTTTAAACTTCATGTGTCACTATTCCAGATAAGGAATATGGCATCTAAATATCAGACCCACATTGCTATTTTAACCTGAAAAGGATTGGTACCACAGTATTCGTGTTGTTGTTCGAAATCATTCACATGTAAGTTAGCTGGACTGGGAACAAAAGTGTTACCCACTGCTGTTCCGGAATTTGAGCATAAACTTGCCCATGATAGTAGAAGATTTTTTTGTATCTGCTATCTCTTCCAGGTGCTCAATATCGGCTCTCTCTTAGAACAGGTATCACAATTTGTGGATTTCATTTTGAAAGATTAGGTCCACCAATGCAACCCTACATTGAGAATACTACAACAATATTACAACTGCTCAATGATATGCATTTTGATACCAAAACACAAGTACTGCAAGACTGTACCATATGCCCTGTGATGCACAGCCAGGGGCTCTGATAGCAAAGGATTCAATGGCAAGATGTGAGGAATTTGACCATTCGGACGATGGGTATGCGCTCACCTGGGCTTTTTACATTTTTTATATGAAATTTAATGATTGTAGATCAACCTCTGGAAAATGTGTGGGCTAATCTACACACATATTCCTATGCTCACTGCACGACATACACATAGATCTGTGTACTTAGGTGGAAACAGCCTACATGCGCAGTCCTCCCCGTCACATTTAGTTGGAATGTGACACCCAGCAGTACATGAAGGCATCTCAAAAGGGGGAGGCCAACACCTTCCTTCTGCCATGGCCACCCTAACTAAATAACAAAGGATCCATGGATCTGCCCTATCCTTTGTTGGCCCTGCTGGTGGCAGTGACACATACTGATGAGAGTTAATTTAAGCAGACCCACAAGAGGCCTGGTTGCAGGGCTAACAAAATACAGGAAACCCCAACACCTTTGATATGCATCTGTGTCAACCTGAAGCCAGCTCCTGCCTCTTAGTATCAATGACAGTGAGCTGTCATGTCTGGTACATGTGGTTACAGTAGGCAACCCTCACTGGGGGACCACATTCAGAGGGTAGGAGTATGTGATTTGATGGAGACAGAAAATCTGTTCTCACCACAACTTCAAGGGAGACATGCCTTTAATCAAGGACCACAGAGAGCTTGATTAACTAGAGACATCTGTTGATCCACAACAAACAGGAAAATTGGTGGGACTTAGTAGTACATGTTTTCACCCCTTTACCTTTCCTGTTGGTTATGATCTCTCACATAACAGAAGATTTTTGGTAGGGACCCAGGATTGGTTCATTAAGGTAGGCTTAGCCTACACCAATCACTGGGGCCGATTTGGCTTTAAAGAGGGTTTAGCCTCTCTTTTGGCAAATCATCTGAAGGTTTTGGAAGGAGTAACAAAAATAAGTCATTTGGACCCTGGCTGAAGGTACAGTCACCCTTACAGCTTCTGCCATTGAAGGAAGGTCAGGATATCCAAGAGGGAAGCCAGATATCTCTCCAAAACATCTCCAAGAGAACAGAGGGAGATACTGAATCTATAGGACCCTCCATGCAGCTCCAGAACCGGTATCCAGCCAGCACACAGCATTCCCTGCTAGGCTCTGCAGAAGCTTCCTAGGGGGGAAGTGCCAGAGAGTCTTTTAACCAAACCAAGGACAAGGCCTGTGCTCTCCTCAGCATTGGGCTGTCCGCATTAAAGGACAACACGAGCCCAGTGTAGAAGCTAGGAGGAGTGCCACAACAAGCATCAACCAGCATCCACTTTAAAGGACATTTGACCTCCTCGAGCTGCAACTGACTGCACCACTGACTGTTGTCACGCTGCAGTCATTAATTTTGTCTGAGAGGCCTCAACCAGTGCTTCGGACCTGCCAACCAGCACTGAGACAGCGATTCCTGACCCCGAGCCACCTTGTAGGCCATCTTCTAGCTATCCATCCAGCATCGCTCACCGAACTGCCTGCCGCCTGATTCTCGTAGTTGTCTTCTGTCTTGAACTCAGTTGCAGAAGCTGCAAAGTCTCCTGAAACCAACTCTACACTGTCTAGCACCAAGAACTTCTACAAGCGCAAGGTACATTGTGGTTCTGTCCCCCTGGGCCCTCTCCAAAGGCCCCTAGTGACATTTTATGACCCTTTGTTGCCTTTGTGCTGCAACCCAAGAATCCCTGTAATTGGTTATTTATAACGCACGTAATACCCAGAGGTTTCTAAGCGCTGACCTGGGGATCAAACCTGTGTTGCTCTGGATCGTCTTGTTTGCAAGGTGAGCGCATTGCTCCTGAGCTATCCTCCCATGTCCTTGAACTATTGCAATTAATTACTTTAACAGCTACCCACCAGCCAGTATCCAAAGTCCATCCCCTTTCCTTCTTGAAAATGTCTGTCATCTGCAATCCTTTACAGGGTGGGTTGCATTGTGTAGTGTTCTAGAACTCTCTGTTGTGATGATAATAAAGTAGATATTTTTATACAAACTTGACTGGACATTCCCTTTTATCATTGAGTAATAATTGCATTTTCGCTTTGTTGCAACTAACCAACTATCCATGACCTTGCGGAGATAAGCCTGCCTTTCCGTCCACGTTACCAAAATTGAACAAGATGTTTTATAATTTGCTTGTGTTTCCAATCTGTTCATATCCCTTCTGGTGTAATAGAGGTGTGGGGCTGATTGATGGTTTAGAAACTGATATTCATCCCTAGACCACTGGTTCCCCAGAAGTTGATTTGTCACACAAGATCCTCTTGAATTTCTCAGGGTGAGCATGTACTTACTTACATTTAAACTGTCATAAACTTGCAGCAGCAGCAAAGGTACAGAGGCTGATGAAACCCTGCCAATTGCTATCACTAAAACCCCTATGGTGAAGTCAAAGGCTGAACTGCTGGGCTCCCCTTTAGATGGCCCACACCGCCAATGATTAGCATCTCCATGTGAAACTAAATTGCCTTAGAATTAGGGTGAAATATGCAACTAATGGGCCAGAGCAAGGTGCAAGCGCTTTGGCGTAAAGCGCTATATAAACACAATACACATAAACATAAACATAAAGCTATTCAACCTCCTGGGCTTAGAGGAGGGCAGGGGTGGAGGTTGGAAGTGCGATGCCTTCAATGGCCCCACATGCTACCAGCTTTCAAAACTGTCATTCAGCCCCGACAAAATGTTGAGGGTGTCTCCGCCCCTGCACACACACACACATATATACACACACTGTTTTGACCATTACAATTTCGTCGTCAACACCCTGATAATTTGTCAATATTAACGAATATCATGTTTTGTATGCTACGGTCTGACAGACTATTCTTTGCCCCTTGACCTTCCCTGTGGCACCACTGCCTCTGCTGTTCCCTGTGCTCCCCCTCTAGCGCTTTATGTGGGATGTAAAAATCAGGGGGGGCGTGACACATCATAACACATTTATTTTGCGGTGTGCCCTAATGACTGTAAGTAAAAAAAGAATCTTCCTCAGAGGCGTGACACATGGAAATGAAGGAGTGCCCTACGAGATGCAGTCTTATTTTCAATCTATTAAATATAGGTGTCTAAACATTCAACTGATATAAACATTATCAGCTAAAAAAATAAAGAAATCCAGTCAAAATTGGTAATTGCAGGGTCCAATAAATGTAAGACACCACAGGGTGTTTGAGTGCTTGCTGCAGAGCCATGCTTGTACTCTGCAGGTCAGAAATTAAGATCCCACTAAGACAACTCAAGGGGTTTATGCACCTGTTTCAGAAATCGGTGTGTAACATGTAGGGGGCGCAGCTCCGTTCACCAAAACAGCAATAGTCCTCTGGACCCATGCTCACTATTCTGGCCTACCTCTCAAGAAAAATATGACAACGTGCTGCTAAAAAAGGAACGCTTCTTTTGTTTCTAGCACACAACGGTATGAAGGCACATTTTAGCAAAACAAGCTTTTGCCATTCGGCAGCTCTCTTCTTATTTTTATTGTATTGGTTTATCAAAACTTTATACAAAAGTGCATCATAAAAAGAAGTCATCACAATAGATTACGCACATACAAGCCATTACACCACAGCATTAATACATGTACAAAATTTCATAAAGTTCTACCTATACAAGTTCTAAAAAAAAGAAAAATGATTAGATAAGTGACTGAGCTGAAATAACGTAAAGGCATTTAGCATTTTACCAGAGTTTCAAATTCATCAATTAGCTTCAGATTATTTAAAAAAGACACAGCAGTGATCAATGGAGATGTCGAAGGACCACTAAAGATCCTTCTCCAAAATACATGTTTATTTAACTATTGAACATCATATACGAATTTACTAAACAATTGGGCTCTTAAAAGCTGAAGACCTGGACATTGAATACATAGATGCCTAGGAGTTTCCACATCCAACTAACAATACCTGCACTTATTATCCATACACAGACTTCTAATATATAGAATTTCTCGTGTATGTATAAGATTTAATCTTATTCTAAAAAAGAAGCTCTTTTCTTCACTGATCATTGCCAGCCAGGAGTTTATGTGCCAGTTCTGTGTCTCAATAGCTGCCAGCCGTAGAGCACAAACACGTCTTACCACTCCGAAGGAATGAGCCCTGTGTTTCCTGTCCCTCAATTCCCCCACAATGCTCCCGCCCCCACTTGGGTACTGCCCCTCCTTCCTCCACTACTCCTCTCTTCCTCACTGCCCACCCACATGCCCCACCTTTGTCTCCTGGCTTTCATAGTACCCATTCGCCTACACTGTGCCCCCACACCCCACAGCATCGCCTGCCTTCTACTCTGCTCCCTGTCACTCATCATACCCCTTTCCTGCACTGTACCTCCCGACCCTCACTGTGCCAGCCCCTGCTGTATTATGCCCGGTGCCCCTCAGGGAGGTCTTTGCTCCCACAGGGGCACTGTCTCACTTCTCCTATTCCTCAGTGCACTCCCGCCTTTTCTACCTCTGTCTCCTCTCTCGAGGAGCCCACTCGTCCTCGCTGTATCCTTTATCCTTCACACTATCCCCTGTGCATTAATGCCCTTGCCCCTTGCAGGGCTGCCGGACCCTCTCTGCACCTCATATCCCTCACAGCATCCTCTGCCTTCATTGTGCCCCCTGTCCCTCACCATACCCCTTTCCGTCACAATATGCCCTACCACTCACTGTGCCCCTGGCGTTATAATGTTACCTGTCCCTTGGTCTGCTTCTCGTCCGTCCCTGCCTGTTTCTTACAGCCAAGTCACCTATATGTCACCTATATGTGGTCACGCCCCATGTGTACTATCCTCATTCGTTCACTCTGCCCCTGCTTCTGCTCCTGCTTCTCACTGTGCTCCCTGCCCTACCTGTGCCTCAGTCCCATGCAATGTCCCTTCCAACAGGCACCTCCCAGTTACCCTGCTACCTCTGCAATGGAGTGACCCCTAACTAACCCCTGTTTCTCAAGATTGCCAGCAGTATGTAAGGTGACTTGACTATCCACCCCAGCCCAGCACCCCCACCCCGCCCAAGTCCTAAATGTTTTTATTTTATTTAAAACCCCTGTCTCAGTTTTGGGGAAAAGGAGGGTGACCAATCCCAACTGTGACTGTATAAATGATCACATCTCACTGACCAACAATTATAAACCAAATACACGTTTTTATTTATTTATTTATATATTTGTTTCCGAGACATAAGGTTTCACCAATCTCAGCAATCTAAGCCGATATTGAGTTTTATTTGTAACACTATTTATATGAGCCGACATATCCAGTGAGGGTTCCAAGACTATCCCCAATGTTTTCACTTTCTCGACTACTTTGATATAGTGCTTCTCGATATCAAAGCCGGCATACTGAGGTTGGAGCTTCGCAAAGGCTTGAGGGGAACTAAAGATCAAAATCTCAGTTTTACCACCGTTCAGGCACATTCCATTGACTGCCATCCAGTTCTGAATAGCTCCATATATTGTTGAAATTTTTTCCACATCTTTTCATAGTCACCACTCAACTCCATAAGTAGCAGACAGTTGTCCGCATAGTTATGATATGATATGATATGGCATTTATAACGCGCCTATACACAAGTGTTTCAAGGCGCGACGAGGCAGGGGAGGGGAACAAAGGTATGACGGGCAGGGATCCTACTAGGCCAGGTGTCATTCAGATCGCGCATGTGCATGGGAGGGGGCAGGGACAGTGCAGTACATGAGAAGATGATAACAATAATAAGTAACGGCCTACAAGTGGCAAGTGCAATGGTAAGTGCATACATCAGGTGTCAAGCGCTGGTAGGGGGACTGTAGGGATACAGAAACAGTGCCCTAGTGTGGGGGTTGCCAGGTGGGCAGTGCAGGTGTGTGACATTGGTGGGGTGGACCTGGGCCCAAGATCAGAGGGAGTCCAGGTCGCCAGTGCAGTTCCAGTAACAGCCAGGAGGTCAGCAGAGGAGAGGAGGAGAAAAGGCGGAAGCAAAGAGAAAGGTTTTGAGGTGCTTCCGGAACCGGAGATGGTTCTCCTCAAGTTTAAGGGAGGCAGGGAGGCTGTTCCAGAGGGAGGCCCCAGCCGAAGAAAGAGGTCTATCACAAAATCATTGCTTGGAGAAGCGATTGACCATGAGGGAGTTGGAGGTGGATGAGCGGAGAGCTCGAGAAGGAAGATATTTAGGAAGAGAGAGTTGAAGTTATTGAGGCCCCAGAAGGCCATGTGGACGATGCAGAGGGTTTTGAACTTAATCCTTGCAGCCACTGGGAGCTAGTGCAGATATTTCAGTCCTGGAAAGATACGATCCCTGGGCTTGAGGCCAAGGACAAGTCTCGCAGTCCTGTTCTGGATAAGTTGCAGAGGGCGGAGAGTAGAAGCAGGCAGATTTAGTAATTTGCAATAGTCCAGCCTAGAGAGAACCAGAGCTCTGGAGACAGTGAGCTTCTGGGGGAAGGAGAGGAAAGGAAGAATACCTCTGAGGAGGTGCAGTTGGTAGTGTGACTTCTTAGAGACTTCAAAAATGTGAGGAGAGAAGGAGAGTGTGGAGTCGAAGATGACCCCAATGTTTTTAGCCTCAAAGGTGGGAGCAGGAGGAGGGCCAAGAGAGGCCGGCCAGAGAGCTACAGGGAAGGAGGGGACAGGTGTGCCAATGAGGAGAATCTCAGTCTTGCTGGCATTAAGGCAGAGGTCATTGGCGGAACACCACTCCTGGATAGCAGACAGTCAGAGATGAGGGAAGGGGAGGAGGAGGCTGAGGGTAGCCTGAAAATAAGCTGGTTGTCATCCACATAGCACTGAACGTTGTGGCAGATAGTGGCGATGTGGTGGGCAAGGAGTGCCAGGTATTGGTTGAAAAGCCAGGGAGAGAGGTTAGACACCGGGGGACACCACAGGTAGAGTAGAAGACAGCGAGAGAAAGGACCCAACTTGGACCTGGGAGGGTCAGTCAGAGAGGAAAGAGTTCAGCCATGCCAGAGCCTGACCAGTGATACCCAGGTTATCACAGAGACGGTTGAGCAGGATGGCATGGTGGACAATATCAAAGGCAGAAGAGAGATCAAGCAGGATGAGGACGCAAGGGGTGTTACAGTCGAGGTTGGAGAGCAGGTCTTCACGGATGTTCAGGAGAGCAGTATCCAGGCTTCTGGCAGCTCTGAAGCCAGATTGATGGTCATGAAGACAACCAACAGATTTAGTGTGGAGATTCAGCTGAGAGATGGCCAGTTTCTCGGGTCTGCAGTGGGTTTCTTAGGAAGAGGGTGCACAAGGGAGTGGGAAGACTCCAGTGGTGAAGGAGTGATTGCAGAAATCAACCAGGGCAGGAGCCAGGGAGTAGATGCGGTCCTTGATAGTTTTGGAGGAACAGGGGAGAACCTGTTTTAACGAGACTTTCATAGATCAGACTTGTCTAGAAACGTTGTCTGCGGAAAACAGGGGAAAGGCAGAGAAGGAGAGGGGCCCCGGGTGGGGGTTATGGAAGAGAGTGAGGACAGGATGTCCTGAGTTTTAGAGATGAAGTGAGAAGCCAGTGCCGTGCAGAGGGCCTGGGAAGGGACAGGAGAGGTAGAGCCTGCAGCAGGATTAGCCAGTTCTTTGCAGATTTTAAAGAGTTCGGCAAAGTTGTTAGAAACTGCAATGACACGGGCTTGGATATGAGCTCTCTTCTTGGTTAAGATAGAGACCCGGTATTGCCTTTGGAGCATGCAGCAGGCCAGTTTGTCATAGTTAGCAAAGCGGACTCCTAAAGTGTCCAAGAGATCACATAAAGGGAGACAAAATATATTGAACAATGCTGGAGAAATGCAGGCCCCCTGAGGCACTCCACATTCCAGAAATTCCAAGCTCCAGAAGGCAGTTCCCCAAACAATCCTGGAATTCCTGTTGCCCAGGAACGATCTCAACCAACAGATCGCCTTCACCGAGCAATAGACAGCCTTACTTAGTCTCTCGAAGAGCTTCTCGTGATCCACGAGATCGAAAGCTGATAACAAGTCCAGCTAAATCAGCAGCCGCAATTTGCTCTGATCTATGATTTTAAGCATTTCAGTCTGAAGATCCACTAATGCACTTTCGGTGCCATGGAATGATCAAAACCCTGATTGCCTGTAATGAAGGGTATTAGTGTTTTCCAGATGTTTCTGCAATTTCAAGGTGGCAAGTGTATCTACAATCTTTAAGAGGAACGGTACATTCGTTATGGGCCTGTAATTAGTATATACAATGGGATTCAGACCAGGTTTTTATGTCAATGGTGCAACAGAGACATTATTTTTTCATGTGTCCAGTTCCTCATTCTTAGCGAAAGTGGCATTGACAAAGCTCATCAGGAAGGGGAAAAAGAGTTCCTTATTATTAAAAATTCTTTTCGATGGCAATATTTCCCCGAAACACGTAGTAGGCCTCATATTTCATAGTGTCCTGTGAAACAAGGAGAACATAGATTTCTCCTGCTGAGGTATTTCCTCCGTGCTTGTTATTGGTGCCACAAACTAGATTCTGTAATGTATGTTTAATATTCGCCTTGGTTATCTTAATTTTCGACAAAAAGCCTGCTGGATAGCTTTGCAGCCCATAACCTGGGAAGTTTGGTAATCTTTTATTCAGGCCCAGCTTTCAACCTTTCAGTTCAGAGGCACGTGCATGAATTTATTGTGCCACAGAGACTGCTTGGGAAAGGACTTCATGGCAAGGCCTGAAATAGCGATGAGAGAATGTGTTCCTTTTGTTTTGAACCTGTGTACAGTCACAGCCACCTCTGCACAGTTTACATCCAGCAGCATAACTGGACAGCCCACCTTCAAACATCCTCCTCCCTTCCCCAATAACTGCACGCCCTCTTCTCTCTATTGAAGTGTAGGCATGGTATCAAATTGCCTTTTTATGTCTATGGACTGTCCCAGTTTTTAATTTTTAAGATCTGGTCGCCCTACGTATGTCCTTCACAGCCCTCCACACCCTGCCAAGATCAAACTTTACTGACACCGTCTAACACGGACATACGCTCCTGCTTTACTTCCTGTGGATTAAAGGACATCATTACAAGAGAGTCGTTAGGGGATTTGCCCTACCAAGGTCTTTCCAGGCTCACAGCAGTTGGTGCACACACCTGGTGTGCAAGTCTGGTACTCAATAGTGCCTGAGATATTATGACACAACGTCGCCTCCACCTTTCTGAAAGGGTGGGACCCTTAAAATAGTAAGTGCAGTGATTAATGCACTTTGAGGACATCTATAAAACGAACAATTGCTAGACATGAACTCTGCTAAAATAATGAACATGTACTTGTTTGCATCCTTTCTTTTGTTCTGAGTAATTAGTTTACACAAAGCATCTTTAAATACACATGGAATTTTGTGAGCGATGTATTCAAAGAGAGTCGCCTTATATGAGAAGACTGCTTTTGCTAAGACTTTAGGGAAAGATTTGTTTATAATAATGTACTCGCAAGAGGGACACAGCTCCCTGCTGTAGGGCTTCCTATCTAGGGTTGTGGCATGTCTTTTCCTTATGCAGAAAACTCAGCTTTGTCCCCATACTCCTCAGGGAGGTCCCATCGATTGATTATACCTGGGGCTTGGAGAGCTGCACATAGCTCCTGCCTGGATCCAGCAGACTGTTCATGATAACAGAGTTAGGGTGTTGCCACATTCAATTCCCACAGAGAGCACTAAAGCAGACAAGCCCACCAAGAAATTACATTTTAGGTCTTGCCCTAGTCCGATCTCAAAGAGAGTCAGCGCATTGTCCACGGGAGCCAATAAGAGGGAGTTTTGTATTGTATTTAGCAAACTAGCATCTGTGTTGTCATTAGTCAATGAACCAAGCTGGGAGGATGGCCCAGTCTGGGAAGCAAGACTTCACTGAGCAGCACAGGTTTCATACCCAATTTCGGTCTCACGCTTAGAAGTGAGAAAGTTCAGGTCATGTTAAATGATGCTTACAATGTGATTTGGAGTCAACAACAGGGAGACTCTCTTTTGCAGGCTTGGCATGGACCCTGCTCCTTTCCCGCAACTCAGGAACGCATCATGTCATCACTGCGAACTGGAAATTTTACTGAAAACGAAAATGCCGAATTTCAACATGCACATTTCCCCGTGTGGGGGAGTTTAGGATTATAAAAATTATAATGGGAGTATGCGAGGGGTTCAGTTGGTCTCCCCTGCATATAATTGCGGGGAAATGTTCAGGAAAATAATAAATTCAACATTTTCGTTTTCTGCATTACAAATTTGCAGTAATCACATAGATCCCTCAGGAACATAACACAACTTTGACTGCCACCCACATGCTTTCTTTCTTTCTCTCTCCATCTCCTATCCTGTCTCAGATCTTATCTGCCTCTGTCACTAGTATCCTTCCTCCAGGCTGGGGCACTACTGATGCTGCGGATAGGACATCACACCCTGATCTGATGTAGCAGGGCCCAGGGAGAAATGATTAATCATTTTATCTTTGGCCATCCCACGAATGTAAACAATAACTCACAAAGGGGGCATTCCATATCTATACAGCTTCATGGGGGTCAAAATTACCTATACTGGCAAATTGGGTCATTTTACATGGGCAGATGAATATAGCTATCCTACTCGGTGGCAGGAAGTGTTACAGCTATACTGCCTCATGTTGGAAGGATAGGGTTGTTGTAGCTATGCTGATAGTTAGGGGGACCCTCATAGCTTTACTCCCAGATGAGGGCAGGTGTCATACCTATACTGCCTGGAGAGGGAAATGTCATACCTATTCAGTCTGATGGGAGCAGATATTATACCTAATGTGTTGTGCCAATATAATGTCTGTGCTGTTTTGCTTCAGACCTGCTCTGTCTAATGAGAGTTGTCCTACCTTTACTGCCTGATATTGGGCCATGTCATACCTATAATGAGGGTTTGTGTCCTTCCTATATGGCCCGAGGGAAGGTGGTATCATAGCTACACTGGTT